>NC_092343.1:211738750-212074062 GCF_046630445.1 Rutidosis leptorrhynchoides
TATATATTTTTCTCAGATGTAATCATGGATTTAATGAGTAAATATGATATTAAACTCATCTGATTTACGGCTAGAATTAGAGTACATAATCTCTAAAGCATTAGAGATTACATAATCGCCATGAAGAACGAAGATAATTTATTTAGAACGATACGTAGAATGATGATTATACTCGAGGTACAGAATGAGATGTTGAGGCATGGATTGTTGATGGTACTGGTGCTATTACTGATGGTACTATTGGTGCCGGTGATGTTGCTGAAGCTGGTAAGTTTTGCACCATATTCTCCAAATTGATTACTCGAACGCGAAGCTCGTTGACTTCTTCCATTATTCTGGGATGATTGTCGGGCGGAACGAGTGGATGAATAAGGTTTAGAATTATGGATAGAATATACTTGTGACGAGATACTCTGGAAATGAGAGAGAAAATGGTGTCTCGAACAGGTTCGCCGGTAAGTGCTTCAGGTTCATCATCAAGAGGGTAATTTGGTTGGTGGATGTAACAACCCGACTTCATAAATCCAAAAACGTGTAAAAAAAAAAAATTTCTAGATCAGTGTATCTGGACGGCGTCCCAATTATTGGACGGCGTCCAGTCCTTAATACCAGGACAGCGTCCAGCCTTTTGGACGACGTCACATTTTCCTGGCAGATTCTGTCACGGGTCCAACTCACATGAGCGAAAATCCCGCTTCCCGACACTTTTGAACGAAAACCTTTTTACAACATAACCATATAAGTAAAACTAAGAGATTTACATAATCAAAACAAGTTTTACATCATCAGGCCCACATCGCCCATTTTACGAGTTTCGTTCAAAAATACAAGTTTCGACCAATACAAGTTTAATTTCCAAACGACACTAGAGCATGGTGTTTGGGGTTAAACTACCCAAATCTTGGCCGAACTTCCAAAAGCTAACCCAAAAGCATCCCCTATCAAAATAAGCGGGAGGCCACTAATCCAACCGAATACCTTTTCCTTTGTCCGCGCCTGAGCCTAAAAAGGTAAACAACGAGAGAGTAAGCTAACGCTTAGTGAGTAGAATAAATATATACATGCATATAAGATTTACCTACTCGCATCCACGATATCATATAACGCATACAATCGCAAAACATCTCGATAATAAGCTAGTATCATCAAATCGTACAACTAGCAACATTAATAGCATAATAATCATAACATTAATTAAATGCTAACGTTATCAACTATAAACCATGGTTAACCAAATTCTTCGCAAGGGAATGACTTCACAAAACAAGTCATCGATGTTCATAACAACCGTTAGCTCCCAAACACGGCAATGGTATACTAACCCCCCCCCCCCCCCCCGAGGTGTTCCAAAAATGGCTATGGCATCACCCCCAAGTGTTCCAAAAACGGCTATGGCATCACTTGATCAATGTGTGAGTAAAACACGGCTATTACTCAAAATCATGCGCACAAACACGGCTATGTGCACAATTAATACTACAACAACGTGGGAGTAAAACACGGCTATTACTCGCCACCATATGCACAAACACGGCTATGTGCATAAATAACAAATATGGACAAAAACGGCTATGCCTCACAACTATGGTCACACAACGGCTATATGACACCATTAATACGGGCATCTAAATCATATACATACATATATAGATATTCCACTCACATTAGAGTCTTTTACGAAAGATAACCGAACTTGCAACTTCAATGTAACGTACCTATTACATTTAACACATAATCAATCACAACTCAAGTCGGTCAACCAACTCATTCAACATTTTAGAGTCTTTTGACCCAAGGTGCAATTCCGACCCATTTTGCACCCTTAACCTTAATAATGGGTTAACTTCACCAAAAACCCCAACTCTAGTCATTTAAGGTCTTAATACACTTTTAATCACAAAGTTAACTCATTTCACACTCGCAAGACAACTTAGATCATCAAAGACCCATTTGACCCATTTCAAGGTCAACACACCTATTTGGGTCACCCACAACCCAAATGACACCCACTTTCATTAACTATAAGTGAACTAGTGATTTACTAGGCCTTTAAGACTCATTTACACAATTTAACCTTTCAAAACCCTAGGTTAGTCATCATTTGGGTCTTCATGACCCAAACTTACCCAAAATCCTCAAATCACTAGCAAATGGGTTTTATGTGCAACACTAACTCAAACCCTAACCCTTAACACAATTAAAGTAAAGAAATTAGGTTTAAGACTTACCAACACAATCACCACGTAGCTAGAGACTAGATGAACGACTTTAAAGCTTGCACAAAAACCCGATTCAACCTTCTTCTTACTTGATTTGAGCTCTCTCACTCTAGAATCTTTCTCTCTCTCTAGATTTAAATGGAAGATGATAAAGTAGATGGAAATGGAGTAATGAGGCTCACCAAAACTGATCTAGGGCCTTAAATTTGGCCCCAATGTGAAATTACTAAATTACCCACATTAAATATCTAAAAAGCAAAAAGGCTTGCCTGCCAGCTATTCTGGACGGCGTCCAAAACATTGGACGGTGTCCAGCCCTTTAATCTGGGACGGCGTCCTGTCCCTTTGGACTGCGTCCCACTATGTTGAGAAAACAGGATCTTACAGTGGAAAGGATCACCTTCTTCGCGTCTCCATTGATTAAGTTGACTACGAACCCATCAGATAAATTGGGGATGGCTGATTGATTGATTCATTCTTGTGACACCGCTTTCGGAGCTTAGGTGAATATTCATGTCGGAATAGCTGTCGGAATAACTATCGGAATAGCTATCGAAATCTGAGGGATTCGAACTGGTTGAGGGATTCATCCCGTACGATTAGATGAATGATTTTCGATCAGAAATAGATTATAGGATGTAGATTAGTACCCTGCAATACATAATTTACATATGCATATATAATACTAAAATCCCATAAGTTACGGAGGAATCTACGGAAGCTGTCAGGCAAAGGTAACAATAACAGATACGCTAAGATATGAATTTATCTATACACTGTCTATGCAATAGAGGCAGTAAGACATGTCTAGACTAAGAATGATAAGCAGGTAATTTCCTAAGGATGATAAGTAGATGATTTCCGACTAGAACAGATAAGCAAAACTTTTGAGATGCAGACACGGTCGAAGTCCAGACTCACTAATGCATCTAAACAACTATCAGTTATACACACTAATGCAAGACCTGGTTCGCTAAGACCACCGCTCTGATACCACATGAGACGACCCGTCCTAATCCATCTGGACGAATACATTACATTTGGTTACATCGCGAGGTAATTGACCTCTATATGATACATTTTACAAACATTGCATTCGGTTTTAAAAGACAAACTTTCTTTACATCGAAAGTTGACTGCAAGCATACTATTTCATAATACCTCCAACTATAATTGACTTAATAATAATCTTGATGAACTCGACGACTCGAATGAAACGTCTTTTGAAATATGTCATGAATGACTCCAAGTAATATCTCTAATATGAGCAAATGCACAAGGGAAGATTTCTTTCATACCTGAGAATAAACATGATTTCAAGTGTCAACCAAAAGGTTGGTGAGTTCATAGGTTTATCATAAAATAATAAAATTCATCATTTTGATAGACCACAAGATTTAAATCCTGCATAGTACAAATGGGCCCAAATCCTATACCCACCTGTAATGTACATGCGATATCTTATAAATACAGTATACCTTTCTCGTGTACGAAATCATCTTTCATAAATCTTAGTAATCGTACACATATCTTGTGCACAAAAATAACATACACATAACCTTTGTATAAAATCATTCTCTCGATGCATAACAAGCTATGAAAGCAATGAAAAGTGAATGTTATGTATCGAGAGAATGATTTTATACACAGGTTATGTGTATGTTATTTTTGTGCACAAGATATGTGTACGATTACTAAGATTTATGAAAGATGATTTCATACACGAGAAAGGTGTACTGTATTTAAAAGATATCGCATGTACATTACAGGTGGGTATAGGATTCGGGCCCATTTGTACCATGCAGGATTTAAATCTTGTGGTCTATCAAAATGATGAATTTTATTGTTTTATGATAAACCTATGAACTCACCAACCTTTTGGTTGACACTTGAAAGCATGTTTATTCTCAGGTATGAAAGAAATCTTCCGCTGTGCATTTGCTCATATTAGAGATATTACTTGGAGTCATTCATGATATATTTCAAAAGACGTTGCATTCGAGTCGTCGAGTTCATCAAGATTATTTTTAAGTCAATTATAGTTAGAGGTATTATGAAATAGAATGCTTGCCGTTAACTTTCGATGTAAAGAAATTTTTTCTTTTAAAAACGAATGCAATGTTTGTAAAATGTATCATATAGAGGTCAATTACCTCGCGATGTAACCAAATGTAATGTATTCGTCCAGATGGATTAGAACGGGTCGTCTCAGTGGATGACCCCATTTCGATTTTTGATTGGCGGTAGAACTCTAAGTCGTGAGTTAGAGTGTGCCAAGAAATCATGGCGTATTGTTGTGTGTTTAGAACGTTGTGTGGTGAGAACGTGTAACCGATAGGATGCAATGGCGGCATCGAAGGAACCAAAGTTATGTGAGAACTTGAAAAATCGAGGAAGGTGTACATTCTTGACAGTTATGGGACTAAGATCTTGAGGACGTGATCCGATTTAAGTGGGGGAGAGTTGTAAGACTCTGAATTCTGTTATGTGCATCTGTGCACCACGCAGGTATAAGCGTGCCGCGCATAACCAGCTGGCAGACCCAATTCGTGATTTTCATATTTTAAAAGGGGTATTTGGGTCTTTTCACTTGAGGGTCGGTTTTAAGCCACTAAAACTGATCCAATGATCATTCTTATCCTCAATTCATCTCTTTCACATATTTTCATCTAGAGAGAGGAGCTTAGAGAGAGAGCTTGATTGGAGAAGAAAGAGTTGGATTCTCACCAAAGTTCAAGTGTTAAAGTTGTTCATCTCATTCTTGGCTACATTTTGGTATTGGTGGTAAGCTCTAACTCCGAATTTCATTACCTATGATTGTTGTTCAATTTAGGATTTTGAATTTGCATGTTCTTGAGAAAACCCATTTAGCTCTTTTATAGAAGTTTGGAGCTAGTAATTGATGTTGTTGACCCTTGTTGGTGGATTTTAGGTTGGTCGATGATTTAACCATGTTTAAGACTTGTAATTGGGTATAATCACTAGTGTTAGTGATTATAGAAGTATTGGAACCCATTTGGGTATGTTTGAATGACTAATTTTGAAATGGGTCAAAATTAGGGTTTATGAGTCAAATTGGGGAAGACAAATATCAATACTTGTGTTTTGGTTAAATTGGTGTTATAGGACCATTTTCACTTGTGTTAGGTGATTATTAGTTAGTTTGGGCATTGGTTGTGCTTAGAAGTGAATTTGGGTCAAAATTGCACTAAGTGTCAATTTGGGTTGGTTTGTATTCCACCCTAATTGTGTTGTTTGTTATGTGATAAATGGAATAGGTACTTTTCATTGACGTATTGCAGATTATTTGGTTGCATTCATCAAGGCGCTAAGGTGAGTGTAAATATATTATATGCGTATGTATGCATAGGATGGGTACGGGTGGGGTAGAGTGATCCTTGGCGTTCGGGTTCACTTTACATATGTGTGGGAGATGGACTCTATGCGTTTTGAGTTCAGGTGGCACGTTTGTGCGTTTTGGGTTACCACCCTTGGGGTAGTGAATCTTGGTCGTTACGAATTTACATTGACTAGTAGATCAACCCCGTTGTTGTTGCTGTTGAGATGAGTTGGGTAGTGATTCGCGTGTAGTTCCGGCTTCACTAGTGAATCCCGTGTGGTTTCAAATTCACGATGTCACGTGTGGTTTCGGACATTCCCATTATTTTGATGACCTAGGGTAGTGAATGTGGTTCCGGATTTACTGGGGAGCGTGTAGTTCCGGCCAACCCTATCATCGTTGAAGTGAAGGTGGTGAATCGCGTGTGGTTCCGGATTCACTGAGCACGTGTAGTTCCGGCCGACCTTCATGAGTTTGAGGTTAAGGGGTTAACCTTGTGTTGTAGCAAATTGTGCAGTTTTGGCTTGGTGGTACGTAATGTATAGCTTGCTTAGTTATACGTGGATGCGGTATGTGTTAATTACTTGTGTTGGCGATACGTATTCATTTTATGCATATGTATGTATATAGTATGTTTATCCTCACTAAGCTTTATAGCTTACCTGTGACGCCCCGTACAAAACCATCGTGTACGATTCGTCAACAACAGGATCTTTACACGGTCAAGTACTACATGCTGTTTGAAAACCAGTTTGCATTCATAAAGACATAGCGTTTACAAAAGATAACGTGACACAAGGGTCGTTACAAAGTCATTATTTGAAAATAACATAAACTACGAATGCAAAAGAAAAGTTCCATGATTGAGACATCTCTAAGATTATGCAGCGGAATTCTAGCACAGCAGGTCCTTAACAGCAAGTCTAAACAGCAAGACAACAATTCTAAACATTGGAAGCAACAAACCTCTAAGCACCTGAGAAAACAAGCTTAAAAACGTCAACAATAATGTTGGTGAGCTATAGTTTAAGTTGTAACAGTAATGTAAGGTAGGCCACGAGATTTTAGTGCTTCAAACAGCGTATCAAAACAGTATGAAAAGTATATGTTTCACCGTGGGCACTTGGTAACTAACTTAACGTTTATAACCCCGTAAAAGTACACTTGGCGAGTGCGTATGTTTACGAAGTATTAAACACCCGTTAAATGCTAGTGCGACTAGCCCGAGTGGGGATGTCAAACCCTATGGATCCATATCTAAGATTCGCGTTCACCGGTTTAAAAACCAATGACTAAACGTTACCGAGCTAAGGGGAAAGTTTATGCCGTTGTATAACCCACACATATATAAAGTTTAAGTACTCGTGCCTAGTATGTAAAACGTAAAAAGCGCATGTATTCTTAGTCCCAAAATAGTTAAAGTAAAAAAGGGATGCTATAACTCACAGTGATAAGAGCGGTAAAGTCGATAATGAAAGTATGCAAGTAGTAAGTCGGTCCGAAAGGTCGTCAACCTAAATCAAAGGTTACTAGGTTATTAGGTTATCCTCATAAGTTTTAATAGTGCATAAAATAAGTTTAAGTGTCATCATCATCATCGTTCATCATAATAAAAGCTAAGTAAGTTTGACAAGAATAGAGATCGAAACAATAGGCTGATTTCGGTCAGCTGTTATGACCACTACGTATATCGAAATGACGCGTAATCAGTGGCTATGGCTCCGTATATTAGTCACCTAGTTGCTAACCAATTTCCAGAACTAAACTCATCTTCATTTGACCGGGGTGACGGTTTAAGTGCGAGTAGGTCAGAAATTTCAGCACAACATTAATAGGGTGTAATGACTTTCGGAAGGCCATAAATCCTAAGCCGTAACTCGGATTAAGACGAGGTCTAAACGGAAAATCATCTAATCGAACCGAATTAACTGAAAATTAACTTTCCAGTAGCCCAGGTGGTTTGAACAGTTCCCTAAAATAGTAAGCAATGTGCTCCAGTGGGGTTCTTAGTGCTTGATGCTCATCACGGTTCTCATCCTTGATGCTTGTAGCTTCAGGTGTACAACTCGTTGATGGGTTAGAATCACCTTGACCAAGATTCTACCATCAACACACAATATGTTAAGACCAAGTAAGAACACAACTCATTTAAGAGTCTTAGATGGATGATGAACCAAGGTTACATTAAATCCTTAGTCTTAACACAATTACAAGTTACATTTACAACTAAAGCTACAAACTTTACTTCAATCAAGCAAGTATGAACATAATCTAAGTCAAATGAAGTGATGAAACCCTAAGCTAGAGATCTTGGATCCCTTTCACACAAGTTATAAGGTCACAAAGCTAGAAAGCTTGAACCTTTAGTGTTCTTGAAGAACTTGAAGCATAAAGCTTAGATCTTTAAGTTATATGAAGACCATAAACACAAGTTTTGATCTTTATAACAAAATAATGAGATCATAAGTTAGAAAACTTAGATCCAAAAAAGATATGAAGATCCAAGCTAGAAAGCTTGCATCTTGATTGTTCTTGAAGATCTTAAAGCATAAAGCTTGGATCTTTAAGTTACAAGAAGATTACAAACACAAGTTTGAATCTTTATAACAAAATAGCAAGATTAAAGTTAAAAAAATATAGATCTACAAAGTGGGTGAAGATTCGAAGCTAGAAAGCTTGAATCTTCCATGTTCTTGAAAGATCCAAATCCATGTTTGAATCTACAAGATGTAATCAAGATAAAAAGCTAAAAAGCTAGACCCATGATGATGATGATGATGAATTCGCGATGATGAGAAGGAGAAGAAGAAGAGAAATTCAAAATACTTACACTTTTAGAGAGAGAAAGAACTAGATAGCATTAGAGAGTGAGTGTGTGTGAATCACAAATGAAAGCAAGTGTAAAATGGATGGAATAAGGCTAGTATTTATAGGTGATTGAGGGATGAGGGTGGTGGTGGTGGCCGTGAATTTGGAGGGGGACAAAAGTTTACTTTTTAGTTAATGGTTGTCTAAAGTTGGTGCATATGTTGGGATCCCATGCAACATTAAGGATAATACTTGACATAAATGCTAGTATGTTCCCTCTAATAAATGGGCATTTGTCTTACATATTAATGGGTCACTAGCTAATAATAATTGGGCTAATTAAATAGTCCACTAACTAGTGTAGGGTGGGCTAAGGCCCAACAAGGTAGAAAGTCCAACAAGACTAACTAGTAAGCATAAGTAAATTACTACGCGTAATTAAGCATCCATAAACCCAAGTAATTATTATTATAAAATAATAATTAATATTCCGAAGTCATAATATTCCGATTACGATAAAAGTTAAACGTATACGCAGTACGCAGTTTGTTCGTAACGTCAAGTGACACTAACGGTCATAAAGGTTTCCGATGAACAAATTAAGTATCCTACGTACTTAAAGACACGTTTTAACACATAAATGAAAGTAAGCCATGTGTATAAAGATTCCAGAGTATAAAGTAGCACAGTACACACAAATATGCAGTTTCAAAAAAACACAAGGCACAAAAACAAGTCGAAAATGTCGGGTCGTTACATTACCCACCTGTTAATGGAAATTTCGTCCCGAAATTTAAGCTGAGGCAGGTGTTGGAGTCGGGAAGAGGTGAGGATACTTCTGCATCATTTGATCCTCTCATTCCCAGGTGAACTTGGGTCCACGTTTGGCATTCCATCGGACTCGTCAATTGGAATCTTATTATGCTTCAAAGTCTTAACCTCGCGGTCCATGATTTCGACAGGTTCTTCCACAAAGTGGAGTTTATCATCAATTGTAAGTTCATCGAGAGGGATGACAAGTTCGGGTTTGGTAAGACATTTCTTCAGATTCAACACGTGAAAAGTAGGGTGAACTGCGCTCAACTGAGTCGGAAGATCCAAACGGTAAGCAACGGGTCCAACACGCTCCAAGATTTCAAAAGGACCAATATATCGCGGGTTTAACTTTCCGCGCTTTGCAAAATGGATCACACCTTTCCAAGGTGCGACCTTCAACATTACATGGTCACCCACGTTGAATTCGAAGTCTTTACGTTTAAGGTCGGCATAACTCTTTTGGCGATCATGGGCCGCCTTAAGTCTCGATTGAATTTGGACAATCTTCTCGGTTGTTTCATGGACTACCTCAGGTCCGGTGATTTGCTTTTCGCCTACTTCGGCCCAACAAATAGGAGATCGGCACTTATGCTTCAAAAGGTGCGGCATTAATACTCGAATGATAACTGTTATTGTAAGAGAATTCAGCTAGCGACAAATGTCTCTCCCAAGCCTTTCCGAAGTCAATAACACAGGCACGCAACATGTCCTCCAAAGTCTAAATCGTTCGTTCGCTCTGACCGTAGGTCTGTGGGTGATATGTGGTACTCATGTTGAGACGTGTTCCTAAGGCTTCTTGCAAAGAATGCCAAAATCTAGAAGCAAAACGGGTATCGCGATCTAAGATAATCGATAAGGGCACACCATGATGGGATACAACCTCTTTGATGTATAGTTGGGCGAGTCTCTCCATCGTATCCATTTCCTTCATGGCTAAGAAGTGTGCAGATTTGGTAAGTCGGTCAACGATAACCCAGATGGTATCATAACCGCCTACCGTCTTTGGTAGCTTTGTGATAAAGTCCATCGTTATCCTTTCCCACTTTCATTGTGGGATTTCTGGTTGTTGAAGTAATCCAGATGGCCTTTGATGTTCGGCCTTAACTTTCGAGCAAGTCAAACACTTACCAACGTAAGTTGCAACATCCTTCTTAAGATTAGGCTACCAATACTGTTCCTTGAGATCGTGGTACATTTTACAGGCTCCTGGATGAATCGAATATCTCGACTTATGGGCTTCATCTAGTATAAGGCTCCGTAGATCTCCATAACTAGGTACCTAAATCCTTCCGGCAAAGCATCGGAGTCCAGTCTCCCTAACCTCAAATCGTGAAACGAGAATGTTCAAGTGTTCTTGAGAAATATTCTCCTCTTTGAGAGCCTCTTCTTGAGCTACTCGGATCTGACTATTGAGATTTGAATGAATGATGATGTTCAAGGCACGGACACGAAGAGGTACCGTCCTCTCCTTTCGGCTCTGGGCATCGGCTACAACATTTGCCTTTCCAGGATGGTAACGAAGTTTACAATCATAGTCGTTCAGTGTCTCGATACATCGTCGCTGCCTCATGTTCAGTTGTTTCTGATCGAATATGTGCTGGAGGCTTTTGTGGTCGGTGAAGATGGTACTTTTAGTTCCATACAGATAATGTCTCCACAATTTGAGCGCAAAGACAACTGCTCCAAGCTCGAGGTCTTGAGTAGTGTAGTTTCGCTCGTGAATCTTTAGTTGACGAGAAGCATACGCAATAATCTTCGATCTTTGCATCAATACGCAACCAAAACCATTTTTCGAGGCATCACAATATACGACGAAATCATCACTGCCTTCAGGAAGAGATAAGATAGGTGCGGTGGTCAATTTCTGCTTCAATTTTTGAAATGCTGATTCGTGTTCTTTTTCCCAAACGAACTTCTTCCCTTTGTGAGTCAGCGCGGTCAAAGGTCGCGAAATCAGAGAGAAACCTTCAATAAATCTTCGGTAGTAACCTGCAAGACCAATAAATTGGCGGATGTGAGTCAGAGTAGTGGGGGTTTCCCGCATGCTGATAGCTTCGATCTTCGCGGGATCAACTTTGATACCTTGATCACTCACAATATGACCCAGAAATTGGACTTCCTTCAACCAAAATTCACACTTGGAGAATTTGGCATAAAGTTGCTCTTGTTTTAAGAGTTCCAACACTAGTCGAAGATGTTGTTCATGTTCTTCTTCACTTCAGGAATAGATGAGGATATCATCTATGAAAATGATAACGAACTTGTCCAGATATGGCTTGCATACTCGATTCATGAGATCCATAAACACGGTAGGTGGGTTGGTTAAACCGAATGGCATCACTAGAAACTCATAGTGACCATAACGGGTTCTAAATGCAGTTTTCATCACATCACTCTCCTTCACCCTCAACTGGTGATAACCTGATCGCAAATCGATCTTGGAGTAAACACTGGATCCTTGCAGCTGATTGAAAAGATCGTCAATTCTGGGAAGGGGATACCGATTCTTAATCGTCAACTTGTTCAACTCACGATAATCGATACACATGCAGAAAGATCCGTTCTTCTTCTTCACAAATAAAACAGGTACGCCCCAAGGCGATGAACTCGGTTGGATAAATCCACGGTCTAGCAATTCCTGCAGTTGACTCTGCAACTCTTGCAGTTCAGAAGGTGCTAGTCGATAAGGTGCGCAAGCTACGAGTGCAGCTCCCGGCACTAGATCGATCTGGAACTCCACTGCCCTCGGTGGCGGTAATCCAGGTAATTCTTCCAGAAAGACATCGGGAAATTCGTTCACAACTCGTACATCATTCACACTCTTCACCTCAGCTTCTAACGTTTTCACATGGGCTAAAACAGCAAGACGTCCGTTCTTCATGACCTTTTGTGCTTTCATGTAACTAATGAGGTTCAACTTCGAACTACATCTATCTCCGTAAATAATCAGTGGCTCACCATCTCCGTAGGGTATACGAAGATCATTATCTCCACAGATAATGTCGGCCCTTACTTTGGTCAACCAGTCCATATCGACAATCACATCAAAGCTTCCCAATTTTATGGGTATCAAGTCAATCCCGAAATCCACACCAGCTATGTTGATAATAGCTCCTCGGCCAATTTGGTCAACTTTTTCAAGTTTTCCATTGGCTACCTCAACAAGCATACTCTCCTTTAAAGGAACTAACGACTAATCTATCTTAGAGCAAAAGTGTCTACAAACATAGCTCCTATCGGCAACAGTATCAAATAGGACATAAGCTAATAGATTGTTGATAGTGAATATACCTGTAACCAAGTCGGGGTTCTCACGGGCATCCCTTGCGTTTACATTGAAAGCTCTTCCACACGGTGGTCCGCCGTCCTTTCGCTTGTTGGGACACTCATTCCTGAAGTGGCCTTGTTGTCCGCACTCATAGCACTGCCTTGGTCCAGTAGGGTTTGTCTTCACCGTTGGGGTGGGAATCTTGCAGTCCTTACCAATATGCCTGGTCCTTTTGCACTTTTTACAGACCACATTACAGTACTCGGTATGGTGCTTGTAGCACCTCTTGCACTGCAGTAGAGTACCCTTGTAGTTGGGGTTCGAGCTAGGGGTCGGGTTGAGGTTCCTCCAGTTGTTGTTTCCCTTGAAACCCTCATGCCTCTTAGCTGGGTTTTGATCAAAAACCTTTCCCTTGTTTCCATCCCACTTACGCTTCTCATGACTAGTCCCCGATTCTGATTTCGCTTTCTCAGGTTCCTTACGGGTGATCTGGTTCATCAGGGTGTGCGCCATACGCATAGCTTCTGGGACGTTGGGTGGCTTAGAAGAGGTGACATTTCCCTGAATGGACTTGGGAAGTCCCCACAAGTATCGTTCCATTCTCTTAAACTCCGGGGTAACTATCGAGGGACACATCAGTGCTAATTCCAGATACCTACGGTTGTAACCATCAAGATCGTTTCCCACAACCTTCAACTCCCAGAACTAAGCCTCTATTTTTTGTATCTCTGTTCTGGGGCAGTACTCTTCGATCATGGATCCCTTAAATTCTTCCCAAGGAGTAGCATAAGCCTCGTCAATACCTTTGGCCTAAGCAAGTGTGTTCCACCAGGTTAGGGCGCCGTCCGACAACGTACAAGAGGCATACTTGGTTTTGTTCATCTCTGAGCAGTTGCTTACATGGAACACAACTTCTAGTTTCTCAAACCATCTAGTCAATCTAAATGGCCCCTCAGTACCACTAAAGTTGTGGGGCTTGCAGCTTTGAAACTCCTTATATGTACACAAGTTATGGATGGGCGGGTTAACTGGTGGAGCTTGTGGGTTGATTTCCACAATAGCTGCGGCTACTCTCTCCACAATCATTTCCTCAATTTGTGCTGATGTGGGCGCTGCTCTTCCGTTTGCCATTGTTCTTCTAAACAGAAATTTTGACTCAAGTCAAAATCCAGCATTTAATAAATAGTAATATAGTATAAGGCAACCAACATGGAACCAACGCAATACATGTTAACTAAGCAATGCACTAGATACAGATACCACAGAAACATCATACAGTAACGTAATTAGAACACCGTGCAAAAAGTAAACAACACTAAGTTCCATTCATTAATAATAAGTTGCATACATCCGCATAGGTTCGCACAATACATGAGTAAAACATGAAACTACAAACGAGATTACATAATGAAATCTACTACAATGCCCTATGGTGATGGTGGGTAAAGGATGTCCATTACGTGGGATATCTGGTCTTCGAGCTCAGTTACCCGAGCACGGAGGATCTCCATTTCCCTCGTCAGTTCCTCGACGGAGGGAGATGGTGGGGCAGGCGGTGCAGTCGGTACAGGTGGTGCAGATGGTCCAGTGCCAGAAGTAGATGGTCCGCAACGGTAAGCCTTACATACGAATGGATCGGCGGGATAAGGCACAACCCGCTTGCGGGCGATGACCCTAGTCCTCGGTCCATGTGCGCTAACGAACGACCTACCTCCATTAACCCCTGGAATGACGGTACCATCGAAACGATACCGCTTCTTCGGCGGGGTAGAGGGTGGCTGCACGGGCGCCTCCTCATGGTCCTCGTTGGAATCCTCGTCACTGGAGTCATCAGAGGATGAGTCGTCGGATGATGAGTCGTCGAAAATAGCTGGAGGTGGCTCTGCTCGGCCAGTAGTCAAAATCTGATATCTGAAAGGCGGAATCGGCACGACACGTCCATCAGGAAGGCCTCTACACCAATGGTTATGCTCATTACGGAACGGAACATCCCCGTATTCCCCGGGAATCACAACACCACTGGAATGGTGCTGTGGCGCTGAGGTTCCTGGGATGAGTGGAGCTGGAATCTCTGGTGGATCCTCGTGTCCGTCTAAGGTGATCACTGGGTCGGGTGCATGGCCACTGGCTCCAGAGGATGAAGCGCCAGAGTCACTGGAGTGTGTCGAAGACGGGATCTGCGAATCGGCAACAATGGCAGGCGAGGTGGAGGTTGAGTCTGAGTCGCTCTCCAAAATGATAACAGGCGGGACATCTGACATCTGAACAAGGAAAATGACTTTTTCCATTTCAGTAAGTCATAAAGCAAGCACGTATTAGGCAAAATAACTACGACAGTCTAGATCATCTATAGCAGTAAATAGCATGGCATTACTAGCAAGTCGTACAGAAGTATCATATAATTGAAAGCAGATAGTATCATGTAGTAGTGAAAATCAAGTAGCAGTATACGTCATATAGCAGTAAAAGTAAGCAGCAGCATGCAGTGAGTCTCGCAGAAACAAGCAAACTAGCATGTTGTAGATTAGTCCTATTAGTGAATCCTACTCGGTCCGGTCTAGACTCACTAATGCAACCTAATTCCCTACAACCAATGCTCTGATACCAAATGTGATGCCCCGTACAAAACCATCGTGTACGATTCGTCAATAACAGGATCTTTACACGGTCAAGTACTACATGCTGTTTGAAAACTAGTTTGCATTCATAAAGACATAGCGCTTACAAAAGATAACGTGATACAAGGGTCGTTACAAAGTCATTATTTGAAAATAACATAAACTACGAATGCAAAAGAAAAGTTCCATGATTGAGACATCTCTAAGATTATGCCGCGGAATTCTAGCACAACAGGTCCTTAACAGCAAGTCTAAACAACAAGACAGCAATTCTAAACAGCGGAAGCAACAAACCTCTAAGCACCTGAGAAAACATGCTTAAAAACATCAACAATAATGTTGGTGAGCTATAGTTTAAGTTGTAACAGTAACGTAAGGTAGGCCATGATATTTCAGTGCTTTAAACAGTGTATCAAAACAGTATGAAAAGTATATGTTTCACCGTGGGCACTTGGTAACTAACTTAACGTTTATAACCCCCTAAAAGTACACTTGGAGAGTGCGTATGTTTACAAAGTATTAAATACCCGTTAAATGCTAGCGCGACTAGCCCGAGTGGGATGTCAAACCCTATGGATCCATATCTAAGATTCGCATTTACCGGTTCAAAAACCAATGACTAAACGTTACCGAGCTAAGGGGAAAGTTTATGCCGTTGTATAACCCACACATATATAAAGTTTAAGTACTCGTGCCTAGTATGTAAAACGTAAAAAGCACATGTATTCTCAGTCCCAAAATAGTTAAAGTAAAAAGGGATGCTATAACTCATAGTGATAAGAGCGGTAAAGTCGATAATGAAAGTATGCAAGTAGTAAGTCGGTCCAAAAGGTCGTCAACCTAAATCAAAGGTTACTAGGTCAGTAGGTTATCCTCATAAGTTTTAATAATGCATAAAATAAGTTTAAGTGTCATCATCATCATCGTTCATCATCATAAAAGCTAAGTAAGTTTGACAAGAATAGAGATCGAAACAATAGGCTGAATTCGGTCAGCTGTTACGACCTCTACGTAAATCAAAAAGACTCGTAATCAGTGGCTATGGCTCCGTATATGTGTCCCCTAGTTGCTGACCAATTTATAGAACCAAACTCGTCTTCGTTTGACCGGGGTGATGGTTTAAGTGCGAGTAGGTCAGAAATTTCAGCACAACGTTAATATGGCGTAATGACTTTCGGAAGGCCATAAATCCTAAACCGTAACTCGGATTAAAACGAGGTCTAAACGGAAAATCATATACTCGAACCGAAATAACTGAAAATTAACTTTCCAGTAGCCTAGGTGGTCTGATCAGATCCCGAAAACAGTAAGCAAGGTGCTCCGGTGGGGTTCTTAGTGCTTGATGCTCATCACGGTTCTCATCCTTGATGCTTGTAGCTTCAAGTGTACAACTCGTTGATGGGTTAGCATCACCTTGACCAAGATTCTACCATCAACACACAATATGTTAAGACCAAGTAAGAACACAACTCATTTAAGAGTCTTAGATGGATGATGAACCAAGATTACATCAAATCCTTAGTCTTAACACAATTACAAGTTACATTTACAACTAAAGCTACAAACTTTACTTCAATTATGCAAATATGAACATAATCTAAG
The DNA here is from genome assembly GCF_046630445.1 of Rutidosis leptorrhynchoides. NCBI lineage: Eukaryota > Viridiplantae > Streptophyta > Magnoliopsida > Asterales > Asteraceae > Rutidosis > Rutidosis leptorrhynchoides. The sequence goes on from NC_092343.1 coordinate 211,755,422, forward strand.
TCAAATGAAGTGATGGAACCCTAAGCTAGAGAGCTTGGATTCCTTTCACATAAGTTATAAGGTCACAAAGCTAGTAAGCTTGAACCTTTAGTGTTCTTGAAGAACTTAAAGCATAAAGCTTAGATCTTTAAGTTATATGAAGACCATAAACACAAGTTTTGATCTTTATAACAAAATAATGAGATCATAAGTTAGAAAACTTAGATCCAACAAAAGATATGAAGATCTAAGCTAGAAAGCTTGCATCTTGATTGTTCTTGAAGATCTTGAAGCATAAAGCTTGGATCTTTAAGTTACATGAAGATTACAAACACAAGTTTGAAACTTTATAACAAAATAGCAAGATTAAAGTTAAAAAAATATAGATCTACAAAGTGGGTGAAGATTCAAAACTAGAAAACTTGAATCTTCCATGTTCTTGAAAGATTCAAATCCATGTTTGAATCTACAAGATGTAATCAAGATCAAAAGCTAAAAAGCTAGACCCATGATGATGATGATGATGAATTCGTGATGATGAGAAGGAGAAGAAGAAGGGAAATTCAAAATACTTACACTTTTAGAGAGAGAAAGAACTAGAGAGAATTAGAGAGTGAGTGTGTGTGAATCACAAATGAAAGCAAGTGTAAAATGGATGGAATAAGGCTAGTATTTATAGGTGAATGAGGGGTGAGGGTGGTGGTGGTGGCCGTGAATTTGGAGGGGGACAAGGGGGACAAAAGTTTGCTTTTTGGTTAATGGTTGTCTAAAGTTGGTGCTTATGTTGGGATCCCATGCAACATTAAGGAAAATACTTGACATAAATGCTAGTATGTTTCCTCTAATAAATGGGCATTTGTCTTACATATTAATGGGTCACTAGCTAATAATAATTGGGCTAATTAAATAGTCCACTAACTAGTGTAGGGTGAGCTAAGGCCCAACAAGGTAGAAAGTCCAACAAGACTAACTATTAAGCATAAGTAAATTACTACGCATAATTAAGCATCCATAAACAAAAGTAATTATTATTATAAAATAATAATTAAGATTTCATAGTCATAATATTCCGATTACGACAAAAGTTAAACGTGTACGTAGTACGCAGTTTGTTCGTAACGTCAAGTGACACTAACGGTCATAAAGGTTTTCGATGAACAAATTAAGTATCCTACGTACTTAAAGACACATTTTAAAACATCAATGAAAGTAAGCCATGTGTATAAAGATTCTAGAGTATAAAGTAGCACAGTACGCACAAATACGCAGTTTCGAAAAAACACAAGGCACAAAAACAAGTTGAAAAAGTCGGGTCGTTACATTACCCTCTCGTTGATATTATTTTTATAGGTTCTCAAGGTGGCGGCTCGGGTAAGAGTGGGAACTAATGGACTTTTATGGGTTGCTTTAGAAGATGTGCTTTTGGATTGATTTAGGATTGGGTAGTGTGTCCCCAATCGCCATGCTCGGTCTTTTGTTGTGTTTAAACGAAACGGGTCGAAATGGTCACTTTCATGTAATTATGGTTCGTTGGAGTCCCAAAGGTTGTAATGTACTTTTGTCAATTAAAAACCTAGTCGTTTAATGTTTGAAAGGTATTGGAATTGGTTTGGGGTTAACGAAACTTGTTTTGGTCGAAAATGGTTTATCATGTTTAAAAATGGGCTGAACTGGTCTTCCAGCTATAGTGCGCTCCGCGCATAGGCTTGTGCGCCGCGCGTAGGCTTGCGCGGCGCGCAAATGGCCATTTTCTGTTGGTCAGGTTAGTTGCCAGCTTCTGAATATGTTTTATGTTATAGGGCGCGCCCCGCCCCCATATGCGCGCCGCGTATTTGGTCTGGGACAGGAATCATTGTTTTAAATAAATAAAAATAGCGTGTTTTCTCGTATAATGTTTTGGGTCATTACAACTAGCATGTTTTGTGATTAAAGTGGGCTTGTGTCATCAATGACATGTTGACCAACCAATAGAGACTTAGAAAATGTGTTATATACAAATAAAGGATTATGACAAAACTGAGATTGTCTCAAACGAATATCATGTCTTGTATCCAAGAATGTTAGATTTTCCACTTTGGACATGATAAGTCACTATCAAAGTAATCCATCCAAGAAAAATGGACATTTAATGCATATAGTACTTGTATAGGATGTTGGTTATCTTTTGCAGGTGTTAAATGAAGTAAAGTGTCCAAAGATTGATGTCCAAAACTGATTCAAACACCTATACAACGGATATATATTTTGGATTGAAGCACGTACGGTCAACCCGCGGTCGACTTTGAGCTAAGCCGCAGACAGGGCTGGCCTTTTTATCCCTCCATATAAATAGCTAGACTTGGAGAACTTTGAAGACTTGGACCTCTTACATGCTACAACTTAAATTCATCAAAGAATCACAAGAACATAATACTTCTACATATATTTGTGATTAAAGCAAGAGAAGTTTTATAATCTCATAGATTATAAAAGGAGTCATTTTAAACTTACTTTCAAATTCTTATCTTTGTGAGTTTACATAGTGTTGTATTAATCCTCAGAATTGTCTTAGGATTTTTGATATGGCTTAAACGGACGGTTTTTATTGCGCGGTGTCGTTAGGTCGCGGCTCGCCATGATCAGTCACTCGTGGGAGAGGGTACAGTTTTAAATTTATATTTAGCGGGGCCTAAATCTTACTACTCCTTATAAGTAAGGGAAGTATGACCTAGAGTCGTATTTTTAAGATATCAGTAACATCGAACCTATATTTTAGCCTAAGATAGTTAGGGAGTAGTGAATGTTTATTTTGGGATTTTCTACTTTATAAGATAGATAAAGTAAATGCGATAAAATTTGTAATTCGGATAAGGTTAAAGTAAGCGCATACTATGACTTCATCAGTTATTCTACCGAGATTATGGAATGCTGGCTCATGAATAGGCAAGGGCCTTGTATTCATTACACTGGTCTTAAACGCCCCTGTCATAAGACATGTCACTGGGTACTGCGTTAGGCTTGAAGATTCTAAATAGACAGCAATGTCCCATACCTTCGATGCCCGTGCAGTCTGACTACAGGCATACACGTTCAGACGGCTCATTCAATTGAGCGACTCGGTTGAATGACGTATTAACATTCCAAAATGGTCTAAACTTTCTTAAGCATAATAGAATACATGGTTTACCATATCCGAGAGACGTGATGTGTTTCAATGCTTTCGTTAATGATTGGTAAAAGATAGTTAGGCCCTTAAAAATAGTTCAACCATAAAGAACACCATGGCCAAGTCAAGATGACTTCCATGAACACGTTCGGTTATCCTAACGGTCCAATCCTTTATGTGTCTAAACAAAAAGTTCCTTAATTAACCAAGAATCCCTCAAGCGGGGTGCAATACTAGAGACCGCGTTATGGTGCAGTGTACTGGTCAACACTAACCGTGTTCCATGGCCTTACTTAGCAGAGGTACAGCTTACAACAACCGTTGTGCTTCAGCGTGCACGTACGAAGTTTATATGCTTGGTGACTACACTAGCATGGTCTAGGACCGACAATGTACTAGGGGTCTATTCAGATGTTTCACTACGAAAGAGTCCTCAGTTAGAATCCAAAGCTTGATAGACTTACTACAACCGGTGTGCCTCAGTCGATCTTACGTTGTATCCGATAGACTTCTCTTACCAAGGGGTGACACAGATAGTGTACTCTGAATCGGGGTTCGCGACTTCCCAATAACAGAGCCTATAACTACGTTCTATTAGTTCTAAAAGCGATTGAGTTTAAAGCATAATCGGAAAGCATTTCGATAGCATACACAAACCATAATATTATTTCGGCATTATAACTGCTTACATCATAGCATACACTAAAGTTAACTACTCGATAATCATGGCAACAATATAATAAAACATTATATAAGATAAAGGATAGAGGTACCAGTAGATTAAACGAGTTCTGAATACAAAAGTGACAACTTCAAGACTCCAGACCGCTCCTAATACAATCTTCAGCGTTCTTCTCCGGGTACTAGGTTTTTCGCACGGAGTCGAAGGCCTTGAGAGTATGACTAATATTGTACAAGAGAGAGAAAGAAGTGAATTGAAGTGTGTGTTGGAATTAATGACAAATACCCATTAAATAGACTAGGAAAATGCCAAAATAAGCCTGGCAGGCCGCATGGCAGGCCGTATGGTGGGGCGTATTTGGCAGGCCGTATGGCTGGCTGGCCATATGGTGAAGGCACTTGGTGGGGCGTATTTGGAAGGCCGTATCCATAGAGTCAGGCCATATGGCAGGCCGTATGGCAAGCCGTATGGTGTGCTGGTCAGCCTTGATTCCCTGGATCGTAACTTGATTTCTTGTCTTTCACCGTTTTCGCTCTGGAATCTTCGTTTTAGCTCCGATTCTCTTGATTATTTTTGCACTGCCTTCGTAATTACTTGTTCTTCAATTCTAACTGACGAATTGGGTATTTTTCCGATAAAGTTCGAATCTTTCTTGTTTTTGGGCCTTAATACCGGGGTGAAAACGTGACTTTTTAGCCGATATCAAATATCCCACACTTAAACTGTAAGACCCTGTTTCTGTTTCTAATTTTGCAGTAGATCGGGACGCCGTCCAACCTTCAGGACACCGTCCAGCAAAGAAGGACGGGACGCCGTCCAAGATTCGGGACGCCGTCCAAACTGTCTGTCGAGCCAGCTGTTTTAATTAATTAAAAAGGGGTAAAATGGTAAATTCACTTGGATGCCGATTTGGAGCCTTCAAGGCTGGTTCCTTGGTCATTTTTGGATGATATTTCATCCTCACAAACACTCTCAACCTTATCTAGAGAGTGAGGAGGGTTTTAGAGAGAGAGGTGGATTTGGAGAAGAAGGAGTCGGATTCTCGCAAAAGCTCGGGTTCTAAAGTTGTTCATCTTGCTCCTAGCTACATTGTGGTGGTATTGGTAAGCTCAAACTCTGAATTTCATTTGTTAAATTTGATATTCAAGTTAAGGTTTTGAGTTAGTTTGTTGTGAAACCCTTTTAGGTGATGAAATGGGTTTATGGTGACTTGTTAATCTTGTCACTTGGCGAGTTTTGGGTCGGTTGACGAGTTGACCTTGTTTAGGGTTTGATGGTGAGTATAATCACTAGGTTTAGTGATTATGGAAGTGTTGGAAAACTTTTGGGTGTGTTTGGTTGCCTAATTTTGAAATGGGTTAAATTAGGGTTTTGGTGTCAAAATGGGTACGACAGGTGTTTAACACTTGTGTTCCTGCTTAATTGGTGTGTTAGGACCATTTTCACTCGTGTTAGTGGATATTGGTTAGTTTGGGCGCGTTTCGTGCTTGGAAGTGCAAATGGGTCGAATTTGCACTAGGTGTCAATTGGGTTCGTTTGTAAGTCAACCCTAATTGTGTTGTTGTGTTTGTGATAATGGAATAGGTACTTTCCATTTGGCGCATTGCAGATTACTTGGAAGCATTCATTAAGGCGACTAGGTGAGTGTTAATATCCTATATGCATATGTATGTTTAGGATGGGTGCGGGTCAGGTGAAGTGGTTCTCGGTTATAGAGCTCACTTCACATATAGGTAGATTTGATGGACTTGCGTTTAGGTCCAATTGGCACGGTTGTGCGTTTTGGTTGACCACCTTTGGCGAGGTACACGTTTTGTGTGTCGTTATCACACGTGTTTGTGATGTGGAGTATATAACCCCAATGGCGAAGGGTTGATATTGTTGTGATGTGGAGAACCCCGATGTGGTGGATTTTATAATCCCGTGACTGTGGGTTTTGAATTGGAAAAGTGGATTTCGTGCAGTTCGGATTCACAATGACGCGTGTAGTTCGGTCATCTTATTGGAAATGAATCTCGTGTAGTTCGGATTCATGGTGACTCGTGTAGTTCGGTCATCTTATTGAGGTAGTAATCTCGTGTGGTTTCGGATTACTAAGGCTCGTGTAGTTCGGCCAACCTCGATGTTGTGAAGATAGTAATCTCGTGTGGTTTCGGATTACTAAGGCTCGTGTAGTTCGGCCAATCTTCATTGTGGCGTTTGATATTCGGTAATGGGTTAAGGGGTTAACCTTATTCGTTTTATATTGTTATATATTAATGTATTGTTGTGTTGTAGCTAACCCTCCGGGTGTAGCTTATTGGCGTTGTTCACATCGTCGTTGGTGAACTTACACTTTGTTGATATCTTTAGCTTGTTGCTTAGAGGTAGTACGGTATGCTTAGTGTAGTTTCCTTAATACATGGATGCTTCGGTATGCGGTATTTGATAATTGTGTGGCGTGTCCATTTTTTACATATATATGTAAGTAGTATATTATCATTCACTAAGCGTTAGCTTACCCTCTCGTTGTTTACATTTTTATAGATTTCACGGATGCGGTGGCTCGGGTAAGCGCGGGGACTAGTGGACTTGCGTAGTTGCTTTAGAAGACTTGCTTTTGGATTTGATTAGGATTGGGTAGCGTGTCTCCAATCCCATGCTCGGTCTATGTTTTTGTATAAACTAATGGGTCGAAATAGTTACTTGTGGTATTTTGGGTCGATGTGGGCCTGGTGTCGTAAAACTCGGTTTCTATTATGAAAAACTCTTAGTTTAAACTATTGTAATCTATTGTGAAAGTGTTTTGGTTTAAAAGTGTCGGGAAGCGGGTTTTCGCCCGCGTGTGTTCGAAAAACTGATCAGAATGTTTTAGTACATCTGGACGCCATCCCAGATGGCTGGATGCCGTCCCAGTCTTAAGTGCTGGATGCCGTCCAAGCTTTTGGACGCCGTCCAGATCAACTGTTCCAGAAAAAAAAAATTGTGGCACATTTTCGGAAGGTTAACGGGTTGGGTTGTTACAAGTGGTATCAGAGCATGGTCTAAGAGATTTAGATGACTTGAGATAGGTGCCTAGACTTAGACTTTTGTGTGTGCTTATTTGTTACGAGACTTTAGGATTACGGGTCGGAATGGGAATTTGGTTAGTGCCTTAATTGATAGGTGGACTAACGTGTATATTAATACGTAGATATTATTAATATACGATTATGTTATGTTTATGTTTATGTTGCGTTGCGAATATCATCGAGCAAGATGGTCGTGGTACTAACGAGTGGATGCGACGTGTTAGCGTATTAGTGACTAGCTATCATTAATACGGGTGCAAATCGTGTCTAACTAGTGATGTAAGATGATTATTGAGCAAGATGGGGCGAGGTTACATGTATGGTTCTATACGTTCATGATCTAATCTTTGCATTCCTTAAAATGGCGACGGGAATTGAGATCGAGACGAATGACGAGGAGTTTAACTCTAGAGTTGCGGCCGCCGTTGCAGAGCAAATGAGTGCATTTCGAGAAGAAATGGATAGGAGGTATTCCGAATTTCGAAATAGTTGTGAAATGGAGCATTGTCTTAAGAGCTTCATGAGAACTAAACCTCCGATGTATGACGGGAAACCGGATCCTTTGGTTAGCACCACATGGATTTTGGATGTTGAAGGGTGTTTTCGTACTATTGAATGCCCTCCTGAGAAGAGGACAAGACTCGCTACTAGTTTGTTGCGGGGTAGGCAAAGGATTGGTTGGATGGTAAGATTGATCTTGTCGTTGGTGAACCGTTTATGGCGTTATCGTGGGATGGGTTTAAGAAGGAATTCTTCGATTAGTTCCGGACTTCAACCGATTTGTCGAAAATGCGTAATGAGTTGCGAAATTTGCAACAGGGTTCTATGGATTTGAATACTCTCAAGACGACCTTTATGGCGAAGGCTCGTTTTTACCCGGAGTATTTGGGGAATGATCGTTTGTTGATGGAGGATTTCTATCGGACTTTGAATGATGACTTGAAGAGTAAGATTAGCCGGGGTTACGCGAAGTCGTTTGCGGAATTATTCGCGGTGGCTAGAGGTTTTGAGTCGTATTCGCGATCGAAGATTGGTGAACCTTCAAGTGAGAGAAGGGTTGTTTCGTATGGTGCTCCAAGTAAGAGGACTAAGGGTTCGAGTGTGAGCATGGGTGGTACACGGACGAGTATATCAGATTCTAGTGCATCTAGGTGTTATAATTGTGGCGTGAGGGGTCACAAGTCTTGGGAATGTTCGGTGCCAAGGGGTGATGGCATGGTGTGCTTCCATTGCCAAGAAGAAGGACATCGTAAGTCGGAGTGTCCCAAGTTAGCGAGGACAGGTGCGGCAAGGAGACGTTAAGGTACGTTTCATTTTAATAAATATGTCCTTTGATTATTTATTATGTGCCGTTGAGTTGAGTTTATTAGATGCCTTATGTTGTGCATGTTATTGATATGGGTGACGTTCCTAATGGAAGTACCCTATGGTGACGTTTCGATTGTTAAGCGCGTGTTCGCTATAGTGTGGAAGTTGATGAACTATGAGGTTCGTCGGGTGGTTGGAACCCTTGAAATTTGGTGTTTTGAATCTCGATGTATGTTGGTAATGGAGTTTATATGATGCGACATTAGGTGCCTCTTTTATACCTACTAGCGTGGTGTTCAACTCCGATTGTGTTGCGGTTACATTGTACTTAGGGTACCGAAGTGAAACCCTTAGGTACATGAGTGACTAGGTGGAAATTGACAAACTAGAGCAATTGGATGATTGCGAGGGTATGGTTTGTGTAATTGTAGTACACTTTTTGTTCGAAGTGTTTGAGGATTGATTTAAATCCTTCGTGTGCTCTCGGTTGGAGCAAGATGTGGTGATGGGTCGTGTGAACCCAATTATTGGTAAAGTCTATCTTTGGTAGCATGGTACGGTTGTACGAGATGCAGTTATGTGATGTAGTTCCAAGTGGGGGAGTTACACTCCCGCCCGAGGAAGTTTTAGTGTGAGATTTCGGATGACGTTTTAGTAAGATCCGAAAATTGTGTTGGGACCTAGTTTGGTCGATTTGTGGTAGATTACAATTTCGGATAAATTGTACTTATGGTTTGGATTTGAATTATCACCGAGGTGGTAATGTGGTAAATCTCATTGAGAGATAATGGACGTGTTTGGTGAGCAAGGTGAAATCCTTCGGTTAAGGGAGGTGTGTCGGATTCTCTTATAGAGAATTATTGTTTTGTGCCTATGTTTGATATAGGTGGTTCTTGCTTGAGTGTGTGAATGGTTAGTGGTATCCGTTAGGATTCACTATGGCGTAGCAGAGCGCGATGTTATGCTACTCGTCGTTCGAGGCCAAAAGGGCATTGATTGATGAAGCATGACTTTCGGAGTCCGCTGACTTCATCATGGTATTGGTGATTGATGAAGCATGACCTTTAGGGTCCGCTGACTTCATCATGGGAGTATGCAATTGGTGGAGCATGACCTTCGAGGTCCGCTGACTTCATCATGAGCGAGGTGTTATATCAGTGGAGCATGACCTTCGGGGTCCGCTGACTTCATCCGGTGTTGAGATTGGTGAAGCATGATCTTCGGGTCCCCTGACTTCATCATGGTAGTGGATCGCGTGTGGTTTCGGATTCACAATGACGCGTGTGGTTTCGGTCATCTTATTGTGGAAGTGAATCTCGTGTAGTTTGGATTCACAAATGACTCGTGTGGTTTTGGTCATTGTATTGAGGAGTGGGTGTCGTGTAGTTCGGATTCATAAATGACTCGTGTAGTTCGGTCATTCCTCCGGGATAGTGACTCTCGTGTAGTTCGGATTGACTAAGGTGCGTGTAGTTAGGCCAATCCTGAGTGTTATTGTGGTGAAGGTAGTGAGTCGTGTGTAGTTCGGATTCACTAAGGCGCGTGTGTTTTCGGCCAACCTTCGTGGTGTGTGATCTGTCGGTTGTTTTATACACCGATGGTGGGGTCGTAAGGACCATGTCGTGTGATCTATTGGTTGTTTGATACACCAATGGTGGGGTCGTGAGGACCGTGTTGTCTGATTAGTGATGCGATAGCCGTGTTTCGCTCACATGTTGTTACGGGTGTGACAATAGTCGATTTGGTATACCTTGGGATTTGCATTTCCATAGTCGTTTTGGGGCGCTATCGGTTTTAGCCGTTGGATTATGATGTTACGGTAGTTGCGTATTGGTCGTATTGCGCACTACAAGGGATGTTTAGTGATTGGTGTTATCCGTAAGGATTCGTTAGGAACGGTCTTCATCGTTTCGGGTTGTTGACCTTGGATTGAGACTTGGTTGCTTTTAGCATTGTACTCGGTAAGGGTACGGTAAGGGGTTGATATCTCGGTTCGAGATTTGGTTGAGTTTTTCCCGATGTTAGGGAATGAGCATGGTTTTAGTGCTCGGGATTGTGAATTGATAAATCACGTGTGATGATTTAGTTGTTTAAGGTGATTCATTGGGAAGGATTGCTTAGGAAAGTCGGATTGGGGCTATGTCTGAGGACCGTTGAGTGAGGTCTGTTCGGTTACGTGTTGCAGATCGCGAGGACGCGATCGTGTTTAAGTGGGGGAGAGTTGTAAGACCCTGTTTTTGTTTCTGATTTTGCAGTAGATCGGGACGCCGTCCAACCTTCGGGATGCCGTCCAGCAAAGAAGGACGGGACGCCGTCCAAGATTCGGGACGCCGTCCAAACTGTCTGTTGAGCCAGCTGTTTTAATTAATTAAAAAGGGGTAAAATGGTAAATTCACTTGGATGTCGGTTTGGAGCCTTCAAGGCTGGTTCCTTGGTCATTTGTGGATGATATTTCATCCTCACAAACACTCTCAACCTTATCTGGAGAGAGAGGAGGGTTTTAGAGAGAGAGAGGTGGATTTGGAGAAGAAGGAGTCGGATTCTCGCAAAAGCTCGGGTTCTAAAGTTGTTCATCTTGCTCCTAGCTACGTTGTGGTGGTATTGGTAAGCTCAAACTCCGAATTTCATTTGTTAAATTTGATATTCAAGTTAGGGTTTTGAGTTAGTTTGTTGTGAAACCCTTTTAGGTGATGAAATGGGTTTATGGTGACTTGTTAATCTTGTCACTTGGCGGGTTTTGGGTCGGTTGACGATTTGGCCTTGTTTAGAGTTTGATGGTGAGTTTAATCACTAGGTTTAGTGATTATGGAAGTGTTGGAACACTTTTGGGTGTGTTTGGTTGCCTAATTTTGAAATGGGTCAAATTAGGGTTTTGGTGTCAAAATGGGTACGACACGTGTTTAACACTTGTGTTCGGGCTTAATTGGTGTGTTAGGACCATTTTCACTCGTGTTAGTGGATATTGGTTAGTTTGGGCGCGTTTCGTGCTTGGAAGTGCAAATGGGTCGAATTTGCACTAGGTGTCAATTGGGTTGGTTTGTAAGTCAACCCTAATTGTGTTGTTGTGTTTGTGATAATGGAATAGATACTTTCCATTTGGCGCGTTGCGGATTACTTAGAAGCATTCATTAAGGCGACTAGGTGAGTGTTAATATCCTATATGCATATGTATGTGTAGGATGGGTGCGGGTCGGGTGAAGTGGTTCTCGGTTATAGAGCTCACTTCACATATAGGTAGATTTGATGGACTTGCGTTTAGGTCCAATTGGCACGGTTGTGCGTTTTGGTTGACCACCTTTGGCGAGGTACACGTTTTGTGTGTACGTTATCACACGTGTTTGTGATGTGGAGTATATAACCCCAATGGCGAAGGGTTGATATTGTTGTGATGTGGATAACCCCGATGTGGTGGATTTTATAATCCCGTGACTGTGGGTTTTGAATTGGAAAAGTGGATCTCGTGTAGTTCGGATTCACGATGACGCGTGTAGTTCGGTCATCTTATTGTAAATGAATCTCGTGTAGTTCGGATTCATGGTGACTCGTGTAGTTCGGTCATCTTATTGAGGTAGTAATCCCGTGTGGTTTCGGATTACTAAGGCTCGTGTAGTTCGGCCAACCTCGATGTTGTGAAGATAGTAATCTCGTGTGGTTTCGGATTACTAAGGCTCGTGTAGTTCGGCCAATCTTCATTGTGGCATTTGGTATTCGGTAATGGGTTAAGGGGTTAAACTTATTCGTTTTATATTGTTATATATTAATGTATTGTTGTGTTGTAGCTAACCCTTCGAGTGTAGCTTATTGGCGTTGTTCACATCGTCGTCGGTGAACTTACACTTTGTTGATATCTTTAGCTTGTTGCTTAGAGGTAGTATGGTATGCTTAGTGTAGTTGCCTTAATACATGGATGCTTCGGTATGCGGTATTTGATAATTGTGTGGCGTGTCCATTTTTTACATATATATGTATGTAGTATATTATCATTCACTAAGCGTTAGCTTACCCTCTCGTTGTTTACATTTTTATAGATTGCACGGATGCGGTAGCTCGGGTAAGCGCGGGGACCTGCGTAGTTGCTTTAGAAGACTTGCTTTTGGATTTGATTAGTATTGGGTAGCGTGTCTCCAATCCCATGCTCGGTCTATGTTTTTGTATAAACTAATGGGTCGAAATAGTCACTTGTGGTATTTTGGGTCGATGTGGGCCCGGTGTCATAAAACTCGGTTTCTATTGTGAAAAACTCTTAGTTTAAACTATTGTAATCTATTGTGAAAGTGTTTTGGTTTAAAAGTGTTGGGAAGTGGGTTTTCGCCCGCGTGTGTTCGAAAAACTGATCAGAATGTTTTAGTACATCTGGACGCCGTCCCAGTCTTAAGTGCTGGACGCCGTCCAAGCTTTTGGATGCTGTCCAGATCAACTGTTCCAGAAATTTTTTTTTTGTAGCACATTTTCGGAAGGTTAACGAGTTGGGTTGTTACATAAACTTTGCTTGTCCTCAAGCAAACTCTCATTTTTTTAAGAATCTTTTCAGTGTTTCTTTTCTAATAGCCTAAGCAGTTTACTTTTATTATAAGAGCAAAAAGATAAGGTGAGTCATCTATGTTAGGATTGAAATTATCTCTGCAAGCATGCGAGGAGGTTACATGACATAGGCTGGCTTTCACGGGTCACTCAAATCACTCAAGTATTAGGGTTCCCTATAGATCTAAGAAATGAAGTACGCTCATAGCCAGTCATGATGCACCCATCGTCATAGGCTTGATAAAGACTCAAATCCTTTCTGCTAATGCGAGAACGGTAGTAATCTCAGCTTTATAGGTCATTTGTCAATGATGGAGAAGGGGATTTGGAGTGGTAGTGAAGTTGTTTTTCGAAGGGTGAGATAACGGGTAATGTAGTCTTTATACAGACTTTTATTCAGATAGATAGGAGTGCTGAAGTATTTTGAGAAGCACTTTTGAACTTTTTCTTCATTTGGTAATCATTTTCGGTCGAGTTTTCTTCGGCATTTCTCTTATTTAGTTCTGCTCCTTTTTTCAGAACTTGAAAATATCATCAAATTTTTTTTTTTTTTTGGAGACTTCATCTCGAGAAACTTTTTTCCGGTAAACTTTTTCAAGACCTTTGCCACGATACTTGAGAGGTTTATAACATCGGGTTTTCGGAAGGAATCTCATTTTCTGGGTTTTTCGAGAAATAGTAAAGGTGATGTGGATGTGGTGGTGGAGTAGAAGTTGTGGAGGTGTGGAAGGTTTATGTTTGACAAATGGGTAGCTATTTGAGTACAACCGAATCGCGTTTTGCTGCTTGGAGATGTAGATCTAAAGCAAGTTCTGATTCTGAGCACAGACATCGGCACTCTCAATGGAAAATAGAGAAGTATTAAAGATGAATGCGGGTCTTATTTAGGGTGCCTCACCATAATCAATTTAGGTCGATAATGCCTTAGTCATGCAATGCTCTATTAGAGATTTCAATCTAACAAGAATTCCACCTTACTTGAGCCTTATTTTTATTGACAAACGTTTTAGATTTTCAAAAATACTCTTTCGAAAAGGGTTTCTTTTGCAAAAATTTTAAAATTTGGCTTAAGGACTTGGAATCTTCGTAATGGGTTATTATAATATAGCATAAAAAGATACCAACATCCCACACTTAGACGAACATTGTCCTCAATGTTCCTAGTGTATCCAACACTTAGGAGTTTTAGTTGAAGATTTGGGAGTATTTGTCTAGTGTTTTGATTTGGGTTTTATCCCACACTTAGTGATAAGCTAGGATGTGGCATATTTTGAATCTTGAGCTAGTAGCGAAAAGAAAGAAATACCCCTAGCAGATGCGGCTGGTTTCCTTGCTTCTTTATCGGCTCATTTGTCATCCTTTATTCTTCTACTCTACTTTATTGCACGGGTTGCCTCCCGAGAAGCACTTTTGTTTAAGATCGTTGGCTCGACCGTAGTGTTGCTTCAAAAAGCAAACATTCCTCGCTGATGGTTGTGATCTTGGTCTTCTCGAGGGAATGTGAGTCTTGGTGGATAAGTCCTGAGAAAGTGTCGGACCAATAGAGGTAACAAATCCGGTACTTCTCTTGAAGATCGTCTGAAAGATAAGTAGTGTGCAGTTTCGGCTCTTGACAAATCTTGAAGTCCAATGAGAATATGATCCACAGCCCTGCTAGTTGACCCATGAATGTCAATCATAGAAGCAATGCTGGTGTTGATGATTTCTCTGACGGGATGCTCATTTCGGAGGTCTTCAAACAATGTTAGAAACTGTATCTTTAGAATTTCGAAGTCTTCGGAACAGTGATCTCCACAGTAGGAGTCGGTTGCTTTGCACAGATTAGTTAAGAGACGAAGCTGGAAAGAAGTGAACAACAATCCTGATCCGAGTATTAATTTCACCGTCTTTGAGTATATCTCCCGACATCCAGCTTTAAATGTGAAACTAGGATCCGTGGACTCGTGGAAGATACGTGATAGCTGCTTCGTAACATAGGTGGCAATGTTAACTCGATCTGGTTCAAGATGAGAGAACGGATTGTTTCACCTTGCTTCCTCCATAACAGCGTCTTGTAACTCTTTGATAATCAGATCAGTGTGGTGATCAATTGTTACATAAATCACTAGTCTGTCTGGTGTGCTTTCGAAATTATCTGTATCCAGAAGATCGAAAAGACTGTGAATATCCTTGATCATCTACAAATCAGAGTGATAAGTTGGGCGGCCGGTGGAAAGATCCATGTAATTCCGGATGAGAGTCAGTAGTGCTCGTTGGTTTCGTGAGAACGGAAGTGCAGATGCGGCTAAGGCGTTATAAACCCTAGAGTAAATGATCTTCTGATCTCGACAGAATCTTGTTTCGAGAATAGTGCGAACTACTGAGTTGTGCTCTCGTTGCCTTTCTTCGTGATAGATATGATCGTGAAGAGAATTGATAAAGTCTTGAATGCGTTCTTCTAGGATTTCAACATCATTGTTTTCTATTCGGAGATAGAGGTTATATTCTTCTCTGATAGCCATAATTCGTTCTGTTAAGCGTAGTGAAAAGTCAATGGTTGACTTTCGGATGGCTTCGAGAATGTCTTCAAATTCATCGGTATCATTGATGAAGGTGATCATGTCTGCATGTGTGGATATAACTGGAATTCGATCTGAAGAAGAGTCCGGCTCCCCTTGATCTGATTCGGTTGGAGAGTGTGAGTTAGTCAGAATGTCTCCATGATGCTCTTCCTCGTCATCCTCAGTATCTGGTTCTTCTGAGGATGTGTCTGATGAACGGGTTTCTTCAGTATTCTGATTCTCCATTTTGATACTAACAGGATCAATTTCTATATCCTTAACCTCAGCCTTGTCGGTCTTCTTCTTGAAACGAATGATTAAACTGTGATCTTTCGTCTCAAGCCTCATTATTTCTTCATGACGCTCCGTGCTTAGGACGGGTACTGTCGCAGTTTCTTTCACGTCTTCCATTTCCTCTTCCTCCTCAGATTCTTCCTTTTCCTCTATTTCTTCGATGGGATCCTCTTCTTCCATTTCTGGGTCGTCTGCAGACTGCGATTCGACACCCATTTCGACATCATCGGCTGGTGGTGAAGACTCATCATCGGAAGTGATCTGTCTAGTGGAAATAGCAAACATCTCTGCCTGTCCAGAAAGATAGGTTGGCCGGTCAATTTTGAAGGTAACGCTCTCCCCATGCGATCGTAAGGTCATGGTTTGATTGTACACATCAATGACAGTCCTAGCCGTATTCATGAAAGGTCTTCCTAACACTATTGGGGTGTGTAGGTCTTCCTTGATATCCATCACTACGAAATCCGTAGGATACAAGAATTTGTCGACTTTCACCAAGACGTTCTCAACTATGCCCTTAGGATATCGAATTGTATGATCGGCAAGTTGGATTGTCATTTTGGTTGGTGACAAGTCTCCTAATTCTAATCTCTTGTAGAGAGAGTAGGGGATTAGGTTGATACTTGCTCCTAAATCTGCTAGCGCATGAATGGTTCCAGATTGGTAGATGGAACACGTGAAAATGAATCGGCCCGTATCTCCAAGCTTAGGTGGTAGAGAGTTTCTGAGTAATGCAGAGCATTCTTCACTCAGTGGAATTTTGTTAGAGTCTGGTATCCTCTCCTTTGTAGAAAGAAGCCTTGGGATGTATCTCTTCTGGTTGGGAACTTTGGACTGAGTTAACTGATCATCAGCTCCGAGAGTGGGGTTAGCTGCTTTTGTAATCTGGGTGGTAGGGGAATTCTCCTCAACTGGGGGACCAGTGAGTGGAAGTGGTTGATCGTAGGTCAATTGAGATTGTTGGGCTGGGTAAGGGGGATAGCGATAGCAGAAAGGTTGATTGCTTCACTGAAATTGATTAACCCTAGGTGGTTGATTGAATCCGGGATTTGGTGGACGAGCTGGGTATTGGACGTAACAGACTGAACCGTCAGGGTTTTCGTACTCAACTTGATAATCTGCAGTAGGTTACGGGTTGGTACAATTAACACAAGCCTGAGCTTGGTTAACCTGTTGTGGCTGCATCTTCAATTCTCCGAGTTGTTTGGCAAGAGATTCCATCTTATCCGTGAGGAATTTGATGGCCTCTGTTTGATTATTAAGTGCGGAGAGTGGTGCAGATAATGAAGTTGTTTCACCACTGTTCCAGTCATGATGATGCATCGTCATGTTCTTGAGCAATTCCCATGCTTCGTCTGCGGTTTGGTTCATCAGATTCCCTTGAGCTGCTGCATCGATCATCATCCTATGATTTACCGTAAGACCATTGTAGAAGGTGCAGATTTTGGCTGACCGTTCTAGCTGGTGATTAGGGCATTTCTTCAGCAGGGATTTGAATCGCTCCCATGCGGTTTAAAGAGATTCATCGTAACTTTGTTTGAAGTTAATGATGTCATTCTTCAGTTTGGTTTGTTTAGAAGGAGAGAAATATTTGGTTAGGAATTTAGTAGCCATCTCCATCCATGACGTGATGGAATCTTTTTCCAATCCTTAAAACCAAGTTTGAGCATGATAAGTGAGAGAATAGGGGAACAAGTATAGCCGGACTATATCTTGTCTTATCCCTGGCTGTATGTAGGAGTTCGAAAGAGATATGAATTTATCAAGGTGAGAATTAGGATCGTCATTCGGTAATCCGTGAAACTGACAGCTATCCTGAATGATCTGGATGATGTGATGTTTTAACTCGAACGAGTGTCCTTGAATCTCTGGAAATCTGATTGGTCCTCCTCGACCTTCAATTGAGGGTTTGGTATTTTTTGCTAAAGTAACGCGTAACGCCATTTGGTTTCTGATTCTTGCTTCCTTGCGTGCTTTAGAGATTATTGCGTCTGGATCAGGTACGAATAACAATGGCCCTGGTCTAGATCGGGTTTGGTTCATACACTAGGTATGCCTTTTTGTTTTTAATTTTTCGCAAATAAACTAAATTATAATAAGCTAAACTAAACTAAGTTAATCTAATTCTGAGGTAATCTAATTTAATCTAATCTAAGGTAATCTTGAAATGACCCGTTCATATACATTATAAACGATTCACAATAGTTGATTTCATTGCGAGATATTTGACCTCTATATGATACATTTTACAAACATTGCATTCGTTTTTAAAAGACAAACTTTCTTTACATCGATAATTGACGGCATGCATACCATTTCATAATATATCCAACTATAATTGACTGAGTAATAATCTTGATGAACTCGACTACTCGAATGCAACGTCTTTTGAAATATGTCATGAATGACTCCAAATAATATCTCTAAAATGAGCAAATACACAGCGGAAGATTTCTTTCATACCTGAGAATAAACATGCTTTCAAGTGTCAACTAAAAGGTTGGTGAATTCATAAGTTTATCATAAAATAATAAAATTCATCATTTTGATAGATCACAAGATTTAAATGCTGCATGGTACAAATGGGCCCGAATCCTATACCCACCTGTAATGTACATGCGATATCTTTTAAATACAGTACACCTTTCTCGTGTACAAAATCATCTTTCATAAATTTTAGTAACCGTACACATATCTTGTGCACAAAAATAACATACACATAACCTGTGTATAAAATCATTCTCTCGATACATAACATTCACTTTTCATTGCTTTCATAGCTTGGCTTGGTAACCGACCTTAACATATAATGCGCATAATAATATTCCCAAAACAGAACATCTCGTCTGTATAATAATCGTATAAACTTCGAAGTACTAAACACCACGCCCACTAGCCCTTCCGTCTAGTGAACATTCTGGGTGGGGGTGTTAAACCCGGTAGCTACCTTTAGGATTCGCGTCAATTAGGCGTGCACTAATTCTCAAAATTAGTGATGTTCCCTAATTCTTAGGTTACCAAGCAATAATAATCAAAGGAAACATATTCATATCAATTGTGGCAATTATCACATCCACATAATTCATTCGAGGAATGCTTTACTTGTGTCTATCTCGTCAAACATTTATAAAATCATTTCATGTATTCGCAGTTCAAAATGTATTTCAAAAGCATTTAATAAAGCAGTTGTAAAAGTAGCGCATGTATTCTCAGTCCCAAAAATGTAAAGAGTAAAAGGGAATCAAATGAACTCACCTAATGTATTTTGTAGTAAAAATACTTATGATAAAGTTGAACAATGCAGGTTTGGCCTCGGATTCACGAACCTATATCATTTGTATATTCATTAATATATATAATAGTAATCAAATAAATATTTTATTATATTTTAATTTATATTTTATGTATAGTTAGTTTGTGTATATATTCAGATTGATTAATATTTATATAGTTATATTAATATGTCCATATTTATATACATAATTGTTTAGTGTTACAATTAAAATTAATAGTCTGTCATTGGTAAGTATTTATATAAATAATCTTAATAGGTTTGATATATTTAGTTATATGAAATTTATTATAATTATAGTATAGGTGATAAGTATATTTATGTACAAAACATTTATCTATTTGAAAGGATAGCTTTTTGATAATAATAATGATTTACTACTAATAATACTAATAATAATAAAAATTTAATACTTAAGGATAATAATATTAATAATAATAATGCTGATTGTAATAATAACTGTAATAATAATAATAATAATCATATTATAAATAATAATACTTAAATGATAAAATTAATAATAATAAATATATTAATGATACTTATATGACTAAATATAATAATAATGGTTATAATACTTAATATTATAATAATTCTAATACTAATACTTATATTACCAATAATAACAATAATAATAATAATAACAATAACAATATTAATAATAATAATAATAATAATAAGAATAATAATAATAATAATATTAATAATAATAAGGAAAAGTTAATACTAAAAATAAAATGGCTACCTAAAAAGACGCCTTAAAAAGAAAATTTGTCGTGTGTGGGACTTGAACCTGCGACCTCCCGCTAAACCCACACCTCTCATAACCATTCTTCTATTTCTGTTTATCTATTATAATACGCACCCCTTATCTATTTATATAAGTCGTCTTCACCAGGGAGTATTAAATGGGTCTCGGCCCAAGAATAATTAACAACCATGGCTCAAAGCAGAACAATGGGACAAGGCCCAAATTGCAATATCATAAGTCCAATAGAAATAATTCAGGTGCCCACTTACAAATTTGTGGTTTAGGTTTGGAAATCTAATAAAAAAGGAAACATGTGGTTCTGTGCCTTCAAACCGATCGAGAAAGGAAGAAGCAAAACTCATAATAAATTACGGTTCCTGAGAGCTATGGGTAAATTAATCAATCCATCGATCAATCAACAATCATCATCGACATCATCGACCTTCTTCATCATCGTTATACTAGTCATCATTAACTTCGCCATTTTCCCCAAATTTGCAGGTTCGATGGTAACAGAAATAGATACACCGGTGTGACAGGAGCAGCAGCAAATTCGAAACAAAAAGAAACAAGATTTTAATGGGATCGAATGGAAGCAGAATTTCAGTAGTAAATAGCACGCAGGTGATGTATTGAGTTCTAGATTTAATTAATCAAGAACAGGAACAAAGAACTTGATTGGTGAAGACGATAAACTCCAATTATTGATTTGAATTTTCCGGGCACTTTTATAATCACTACATGAAGTAGGTATTAATTTGTTTTCAGAATCAACTCGAGTCATCAATTTTTATCAGAAATTTTATTCAGGTTAAGAATTTGATTTTCAACGAAAAGGTTGACTTTTTGATTTAAAGCCTGAGTCGATTAAATGTTATTCATTAAAGTTATAGCAAGCTTCTCTGAAACATTTAGTTGTTAAACTTGAATTTTTTTTGTAGTTGATCGAAAAATAGAATAGAGAACTCACAGTGAGCAGAAATAGGAAGAAGATGATGAGTTGTGATGTTTAAATCAAATAGCAGCAGGTATAGTATTAGATCGTTTTGTTTTAAATAATGTCCAATGATGGTTGATCCCTTTATTTGTGAAGTCAGTGTTTTTGATGGGTTTTGTTTCGTTGGACTTTTCATTTGATTGATTAGAACTGAAAACCATAATGGAAATAGCAGCAATGAATTCGAAGATAGCAGTAGTAGTTAAAATGGTTTTGTGATGATCTTTGGTGGTGGTTTTTGAGAGTAATATCGAATGTATTATTATGTAAGAGTTGTTAAAGTGTGGTTGATTTGGTGAGTTAAACGGCACGATATAATTAATGATTGTTCTGTGGTTCTAACTAAAACACAATGAAATATACAAGTGGTTTGTTAGTGTAAGTGTGATAGAATTCAACTGCTTGTTTGTTTTATTGTGATGATTGAGTCGACCAAAGGTTCACGAGTACACAGGAAAGGAACGGGAAATATAGAAAGATATAGATATTACGTATGTATATATCTGAGTTATATTACATATTTAAATTAATATTAGTAATTAATGATTGATAATATATAACAATAATACTAATAATAATAATAATAATAATAATACTAATATTAATAATAATTTAAAAATGATAATTTTTAGTAACATTAATCATGATAAGTATAATTGTATTATCTTCTAATAATTTATACTAATATTAATTCTTAATAATAATATCTAATAATAATGCTAGTAATAATAAAAATATAACAATTTACATATTTTAGATTTTTATATCAATATATATTATATATAATAACAATACAGACATAAATGTTAAATTTTACTGGTAATAAAGAAAGTAATATTAGTATAATATTTATATTTTACTTCCAAATAAATTTAATATATATGCATTACATATTATGTATTATTTAATACTTATATAATAACATTTAACTAATTAACTAATATTTATATATTTTATCAATATACATATAGTAATAATTATGTTTATATATTATATGTATATATTCAAATATATTATATGTATATATTCAAATTACTATATATAATGATGTTTTACATAACCAGATTCATTACATAGATAGATGTATCAATTATATATATCAAAAAAATTTAAATTTAAAGTATAACATTATACAATTTATACTTTGTTAATCATTGACAAATTATGTTCGAAATCTATTAATAACAGGTTTAGTTATTTTAATTTATCTTTCTCAATAACTAAATCATATGTCAGTTCTATACTATATTTATTTTACAATATCTAATTATGTATATGTATAGTTAATTACATGTAAATTTCCATATTGCATTTATAGGTTCGTGAATCACCGGAAACAGTTAAAGGTCAATGAATTCATGTAAACAAATTCAAAAAATTTTAAGACTCAGTATTACAGACTTTGCTTATCGTGTCGGAAACATATAAAGATTAAGTTTAAATTTGGTCTGAAATTTCCGGGTCGTCACAGTACCTACCCGTTAAAGAAATTTCGTCCTGAAATTTGAGTGTGGTCGTCATGGTTAACTCTAAAAATGTTTTCATGACGAATATGAGTTGATAAATTGAGTTTTATCATTATTGATTAATATAGATAAAACGATTCGTTTATATGAAGCGTACTAATGAAGCTGTCACAAAAGATTGAGATAGAGATTTAACTTTTGACATAGTCAGGGTTGAATTCTGGAATTCAAGGGATTCAAAAGAAAATCTTGGGAATCTATAAGATCTGATTCTTCGAGATTTAAGGAAATTAAAATCTCTTTAATTTAATGCGATCATCTGTCTCGATTGCTCTGTCAGATATTTCTATTATAAATTAACTTCTTCCGTTTCCATTATTTTCACCAATTCTATACTTTTCTTTCTTATTTCATATTTCCAAAAATTTTGAAAATGCTTAATCCAATTCTGATTCTTGTTCTTATTCTGACTATCGTATCTGTCATTCTTATTTTCCATTTACCACCAGAGGAATCTATTCACTTCTATTATTACCTTGGGGTTATAGTATTTCTAATTCTCCCGTGTCTTTATACGGCTATACGCATTGATGTACACGGTTTGTAATTTCTGTGTTGTTGTCGAGTTTTATATCTTCCCTTATGTTTCGGAGCTCTTTGCCTTTTTATTCTCTTCTTGACCTCTAGTGAAGCGAGTAATGGTCCAGAATTCATAAGTATGGAGTTTCGAATGATTATAATATATTAAGCAGAAAGGAACAGTAATAGCACGAATTGTTTTATCAAATTACCAGAATCACTGAGAATATAACTATCAAGAATATATTTTCTTGATATGTTTAGAGGTTGAATAGAATGAAAGAGTTATGTAACATAACACATGATGATGGTATGATCTACTGTGAACCATCATCACGTTTCATTAGAAACTCAGCATGACTTACTGTAATATAATCACGTTGGCCAAGCGCCATTATATTATACTAACTCATGCTTCAATTTCCTACACTTCTCCAGAATTCATTCATAATTTATACTTAGATTTTACAGAAGTTTCCAATATAATGGAATACAGAAAAAGCGAAGAGGTAGATAATTTCGGTCAAGAATATTTATGAAAATATCCTCAGAAATATCGAAGATATTTATGATGATATTTTGGAATTTCTAAGTTCGAAGGTTGATGAAGTAAAATTTTCCGCAAGATTTTAACATGATTTCGGAGCAAGATATTCTTTAAATATTTCATCGGATCTAGAATTACCTGGATTCTTTGAATATAGGGTTTGGTCCTTGTATTTGTCCTTGGACTCCTTCATGGTTAGTTCAATCCGTTTTTCAGTACTAAATTTTCTATCGAGTGTTCCCAACCTTCCATTCTTTATTATCAAACTTTTGGCCGTTTAGACCATCTACAATTTTGATGTTTCCTCTGCATTTAATGTTACCATATCTAAATCATCGGTTATTAATCTGAGGTGGTTTCAGGAGAATTGTGTTTTTAGATAATCAAACGCTGATGGTAATATGGTTGAATATGAAATGTTTTCTGGTAACAATAAAAGAGTACGCATATATGTCAAGGTTATAATAAAGTTGTTTTTAACGAAAAGTCGAAGTTGATTTGCTGGAGCTGTGACGAAATTGGCTAATTTTGAAAGGAGTTATTAAGTTATCTTGGGTAATAATAACACTAGGGAATTAGCACAACTACGTGTTAAACATTTACTCAGTTTCTGAGAGTTTTTCAGGTGCACAACTATATGCATAAATCTTTCCTTCCGTAGACGAAGTGCGGTTGGTTCATCCTCTCGATTGAAGTGTTTTCAAGAATTATGAAATGTTTGAACGTAGATTGGAATCATCAAGATACAAATGAGGTTTAAGATGAAATCAAGTGGCAAACTTGAAGAATTATTTAGTTTCATATGTTATAATCAGTATTTTAATTCATTTTTATTGTCCAATATTATTCATCCACAGTCGATAGTCCACAGTTAACAGTCCAATCATTCGTATATAATTTAATATATAATATTCGAATTAATTAATACGTATCGTGACCCGTGTACATGTCTCAGACTCGATCACAACTCAAAGTATATATATTATTGTAGAATCAACCTCAACCCTGTATAGCTAACTTAAATATTACTGCATATAGAGTGCCTATGGTTATTCCAAATAATATATATATATATATATATATATATATATATATATATATATATATATATATATATATATATATATATATATATATATATATATATATATATATATATATGCGTCGATATGATATGTTAAAACCTTGTATACGTGTCCTGATATTTAAAGTGCGTAAAATAAATAACAGAAATTAAATGACGATAAATAAAATTGCGAGAATATAAATTGCGATAATTAAATTGCGATAAATAAAATGTAATCAGTTAGCTAGGCACAGTTAGCGTGGATTCTTAACAAAAATTTTCTCATAGTTAATTTGTTTGTTTCTAACAAATTTTATTTTGTCTAGTGTTTTCTTCATTATGCCACTTGTTGGATTCTGATAGGTCAAAATCCAAATATGAAATTGAATGAAAATGGATATTCTGCAGTGAACAGATACGTATATCGGTGGTTGTAAGTAGGATAGTAAATGACTGTTGAATCAGATTCGAAGAATGTACAGTGTAACTTATTAATGTGAAATCTAAATATTTCTAGGGTATTACCTACCCGTTAAAATATTTTTACCATTAACAGGTTGTACAAAAGAATTTTTAATTACAATCTTTATGAAAATACACTTACATATATATTTTCCTCAGATGTAATCAGGATTTAATGAGTTAATATGATATTAATCTCATTTGCTTTTCGGTTTGAGCTAGAATAAATAATATCTAAGACTTTAGAGATTACATAATCGCCATGAAGAATGAAGGTAATTGATGTAGATCGATACGTAGAACGATGATTATACTCGAGGTACAGAATGAGATGTTGAGGCGTGTGTTGTTGATGGTATGGGTGCTATTGCTGGTGGTCATGTTGATGTCGGTGATGTTGCTGAAGCTGGTAAGTTTGCACCATATTTTCCAAAACTATTACTCGAGCACGAAGTTCGCTGACTTCTTGTATTACTCCGGGATGATTGCCGGTCGGAACGAGTGGATGAATAAGGTTTAGAATTGTGGATAGAATATAATTGAGACGAGATACTCTGGAAATGAGAGAGAAAATGGTGTCTCGAACAGGGTCACCGGTAAGTGCTTCAGGTTTATCGTCAAGAGGGTAATTTGGTTGGTGGAAAGGATCGCCTCCTTCGCGTCTCCATTGATTAAGTCGACTACGAACCCATCTCAAATTCATCTAGAATAGATGATGGCTAATTGATTGATTCATTCCGATTACAATACTTTTGGAGCTCGAGTGGAAATCCATATCAGAATAGCTGTCGGAATAACTATCGGAATAGCTATCGAAATCTGAGGGGACTCGAACTGGTTGAGGGATTCATCTCGTACGATCATATGAAGGATTTTCGATAAGAAATAGATTATAGGATGTAGATTAGTACCCTGCAATACATAATTTACATATTTACATATGTATATATAATACTAAAATCTCATAAGTTACGGAGGAATCTACGGAAGCTGTCAGGTAAATGTAACAATAACAGATACGCTAAGATATGAATTTATCTATACACTGTCTATGTAATAGAGGCAGTAAGACGTATGTAGACTTTAAGGATGATAAGCAAATAATTTTTCGACACTAAATGATAAGCAAAACTTTTGACATGCAGACATGGTCGAAGTCCAGACTCACTAATGTATCTAAACAACTATCAGTTAGACACACTAATGCAAGACCTGGTTTGCTAAGACCACCGCTCTGATACAAACTGAAATACAGTTGGGGACAACCACCGTCCCACCCAGTGACTTCCCAGCTAACCACCTGGTGACTACTGAGTGTACCTCAGATACTGATTTTAGGGCCTGCCTCTCGGCTACTAGCAACCCTCGTAAGGGATCGCAAGGAGTAAGATCCAATGCTTCATCACAGGTAACACTGTGAGAACCTCCTTTACGACTAACCCGCCACACATGGACGGCGTTATACCAGCTCTGATACCAACTGAAATGACCCGTTCATATACATTATAAACGATTCACAATAGTTGATTTCATTGCGAGGTATTTGACCTCTATATGATACATTTTACAAACATTGCATTCGTTTTTAAAAGACAAACTTTCTTTACATCGACAATTGACGGCATGCATACCATTTCATAATATATCCAACTATAATTGACTTAGTAATAATCTTGATAAACTCGACTACTCGAATGCAACGTCTTTTGAAATATGTCATGAATGACTCCAAGTAATATCTCTAAAATGAGCAAATACACAGCGGAATATTTCTTTCATACCTGAGAATAAACATGCTTTCAAGTGTCAACCAAAAGGTTTGAGTTCATAAGTTTATCATAAAACAATAAAATTCATCATTTTGATAGACCACAAGATTTAAATGCTGCATGGTACAAATGGGCCCGAATCCTATACCCACCTGTAATGTACATGCGATATCTTTTAAATACAATACACCTTTCTCGTGTACGAAATCATCTTTCATAAATCTAAGTAACCGTACACATATCTTGTGCACAAAAATAACATACACATAACCTGTGTATAAAATCATTCTCTCGATACATAACATTAACTTTTCATTGCTTTCATAGCTTAGCTTGGTAACCGACCTTAACATATAATGCGTATAATAATATCCCTAAAATAGAACATCTCGTCTGTATAATAATCGTATAAACTTCGAAGTACTAAACACCACGCCCACTAGCCCTTACGTCTAGTGAACATTCTGGGTGGGGGTGTTAAACCTGGTAGCTACCTTTAGGATTCGCATCAATTAGGCGTGTACTAATTCTCAAAATTAGTGATGTTCCCTAATTCTTAGGTTTCCAAGCAATAATAATCAGGGGAAAAATATTCATATCAATTGTGGCAATTATCACGTCCACATAATTCAATGGTGGCAATTATCGCGTCCACATAATTCATTCGAGGAATGTTTTACTTGTGTCTATCTCATCAAACATTTATAAAAGCATTTCATGTATTCGCAGTTCAAAATGTATTGCAAAAGCATTTAATAAAGCAGTTGTAAAAGTAGCGCATGTATTCTCAGTCCCAAAAATGTAAAGAGTAAAAGGGAATCAAATGAACTCACCTAATGTATTTTGTAGTAAAAATACATATGATAAAACTGAACAATGCAGGTTTGGCCTCGGATTCACGAACCTATATCATTTGTATATTCATTAATATATATATATATATATATATATATATATATATATATATATATATATATATATATATATATATATATATATAATAGTAATCAAATAAATATTTTTATTATATTTTAATTTATATTTTATGTATAGTTAGTTTGTGTATATATTCAGATTGATTAATATTTATATAGTTATATTAATATGTCCATATTTATATACATAATTGTTTAGTGTTACAATTAAAATTGATAGTTTGTCATTGGTAAGTATTTATATAAATAATCTTAATAGGTTTGATATATTTAGTTATATGAAATTTGTTATAATTATAGTATAGGTGATAAGTATATTTATGTACAAAACATTTATCTATTTCAAAGGATAGCTTTTTGATAATAATAATGATTTACTACTAATAATACTAATAATAATAAAAATTTAATACTTAAGGATAATAATATTAATAATAATAATGCTGATTGTAATAATAACTGTAATAATAATAATAATCATATTATTAATAATAATACTTAAATGATAAAATTAATAATAATAAATATATTAATGATACTTATATGACTAAATATAATAATAATGGTTATAATACTTAATATTATAATAATTCTAATAATAATACTTATATTACCAATAATAACAATAATAATAATAACAATAACAATATTAATAATAATAATAATAATAATAACAATAATAATAATAATATTAATAATAATAAGGAAAAGTTAATACTAAAAATAAAATGGCTACCTCAAAAAGACGCATTAAAAAGAAAATTTGCCGTGTATGGGACTTGAACCTGCGACCTCCCGCTAAGCCCACACCTCTCATAACCATTCTTCTATTTTTGTTTATCTATTATAATACGAACCCCTTATCTATTTATATAACTCGTCTTCACCAGGGAGTATTAAATGGGTCTCGGCCCAAGAATAATTAACAACCATGGCTCAAAGCAGAACAATGGGACACGGCCCAAATTGCAATATCATAAGTCCAACAGAAATAATTCAGGTGCCCACTTGCAAATTCGTGGTTTAGGTATGGAAATCTAATTAAAAAAGGAAACAGGTGGTTCTGTGCCTTTAAATCGATCGAGAAAGGCATAAGCAAAACTCATAATAAATTACGGTTCCTGAGAGCTATGGGTAAATTAATCAATCCATCGATCAATCAACAATCATCATCGACATCATCGACCTTCTTCATCATCGTTATAATAGTCATCATTAACTTCGCCATTTTCCCCAAATTTGCAGGTTCGATGGTAACAGAAATAGATACACCGGTGTGATAGGAGCAGCAGCAAATTCGAAACAAAAAGAAACAAGATTTTAATGGGATTGAATGGAAGCAGAATTTCAGTAGTAAATAGCACGCAGGTGATGTATTGAGTTCTGGGTTTAATTAATCAAGAACAGGAATAAAGAACTTGATTGGTGAAGACGATAAACTCCAATTATTGATTTGAATTTTCCGGGCACTTTTATAATCACTACATGAAGTAGGTATTAATTTGTTTTCAGAATCAACTCGAGTCATCAATTTTTATCAGAAATTTTATTCTGGTTACGAATTTGATTTTCAAAGAAAAGGTTGACTTTTTGATTTAAAGCCTGAGTCGATTAAATGTTGTTCATTAAAGTTATAGCAAGCTTCTCTGAAACATTTAGTTGTTAAACTCGAATTTTTTTTTGTAGTTGATCGAAAAATAGAACAGAGAACTCACAGTGAGCAAAAATAGTAAGAAGATGATGAGTTGTGATGTTTAAATCGAATAGCAGCAGGTATAGTATTAGATCGTTTTGTTTTAAATAATGTCCAATGATGGTTGATCCCTTTATTTGTGAAGTCAGTGTTTTTGATGGGTTTTGTTTCGTTGGACTTTTCATTTGATTGATTAGAACTGAAAACCATAATGGAAATAGCAGCAATGAATTCGAAGATAGCAGTAGTAGTTAAAATGGTTTTGTGATTATCTTTGGTGGTGGTTTTTGAGAGTAGTATCGAATGTATTATTATGTAAGAGTTGTTAAAGTGTGGTTGATTTGGTGAGTTAAAAGGCACGATATAATTAATGATTGTTCTGTGGTTCTAACTAAAACACAATGAAATATACAAGTGGTTTGTTAGTGTAAGTGTGATAGAATTTAACTGCTTGTTTGTTTTATTGTGATGATTGATGAAATGTCCCGTTCATATCGATTATAAACGTTCCATATTAATTGATTTCGTTGGGAGGTTTTAACCTCTATATGAGACGTTTTTCAAAGACTGCATTCGTTTTTAAAACAAACCATAACCTTTATTTTATCGACAAGGTTAAAAAGACGCCGCCTAGATTATCCAGAAATGATAATCTAAAAATATCACACTTACACACTTGATGTCGAACGAGGTGTATATAAAATAGCTTTATTTTTACTAGGAAAAACTATTAAATACGATACAATTTTACACAAGATATTTATTTATTTATAGAATGGATATACTTAAACCTTGCTACAACACTTATAGGCAGTGTACCTAATCGTACAGTAGTGTAGTTTTTAGTAAGTCCGGTTCGTTCCACAGGGAAATCTTTAAACAAAGCTCAACGCTATATTAGTTTAATTTTATAAAAATACAAATATATATATAAGTAATATTATTATTATAAAGGGGGGTTTTTACCGTTTAATGACCGGTTTGTCGATTTTAAAACTTTAGTCGCAGTTAAAACCTAATGTAAAATATAAAATAAATACAAGACTTTAAATTAAAGCGTAAAGTAAATAACGATAATGAAATTGCGGATAATTAAAAGTGCGATTAAATTAAATTGCGATAATTAAAAAGTACGATAATTAAAAGTGCGATAAAATAAAATAACAATAAATAAAAGTGCGATAATTAGAAGTGCAATTAAATATAAAATAAAGGAAATTAAATATGAAATAAAAGAATTATGCTTATTTAAACTTCCGTAATCATGATGTTTGACGTGTTGATTTTAGTTTTATGCCCATGGGTTAATTGTCCTTTGTCCTGGATTATTCAATATGTCCGTCTGGTTTTTGTCCATAACAGTCCATCAGTCATAAATATAAATTGCAAGTGTCCTTGTCAAATTATTATTATACCCGAAGATAAATATTCCAACTAATTGGGGATTCGAATTGTAACAAGGTTTTAATACTTTGTTTAATGAATACACCAGGTTATCGACTGCGTATAAACCAAGGTTTTACTACTTTGTTAACAATTACACCAATTACCCTTGAATGTAATTTCACCCCTGTTTTAATTATTCTAGTGGCTATTAATCCATTCCCGTGTCCGGTTAAATGAACGATTATTCGTACATATAAATACCCCGCCCATCGTGTCCGATCGAGTGTATATGGTAATTTATAGGGACGCCCAATTGTAAATCTTTATATTAACATTAACAAACTTTCATTTAGTTAAACTAATATAAAGCCCATTAATAGCCCATAGTCTAATTTCCACAAGTGTCGTTCTTTTATCCAAACCTCAATTATGGTACAAAGCCCAATTACCCAATTTTAGTAATTAGCCCAACATCATGATTACTTCGTTTTAAATAAGCATAATAATAACTTAGCTACGAGACATTAATATAAAAAGGTTGAACATAACTTACAATGATTAAAAATAGCGTAGCGTTACACGGACAGAATTTCGACTTACACCCTTACAACATTCGCTAACATACCCTTATTATTAGAATTATAATTAAAATTAAAATATAAATTATAAATATAAATATATTTACGTTGAAGAGGAAGAGAAAAAGGATGTTTAAAACTCGGCACAAAACTGGCTTTTTATAGGACCTGACCAGCAATCTCACACCATGCGACTCGCATGGTTTTGTGCCTCTGGCCATGCGAGTCGCATGGCCACCCTGGATTCAGCCAACTACTTTTGTTTTCTTCTTGCCGACGTAATATAATAATAATAATATATATAATATATAATTATATATAATTATATATATATTATATTATATTCTTGTGCATAGTAGACTAGATATTTTTGGTCCGTTGCGTCGGGCGTTTCTTCTTGGCTCAGGTCCCGGTTCCGGATTTTCGGACGTCCTCGCGTATTATTTTAAATCGCGTACTTTGCGTTCCGCAACTTGTACTCTTGTCATTTTGAGACGTTCCTCATCAATATTTTGAACCTTTTTAGTTGTATCTTGTACTTTATAGCTCTTTGGACCTTTTTGTCTACAATTTGTCGAATCTGCCTTTTGTCTTCACTTTTAATATTTAAACGAATATCTCTTGTAAATAGAACAATTGCAACTAAAAGCTTGTCTTTCTTGAGGAATAATGCTATGAAATATATGTTCGTTTTTAGCATTATCAAATATTCCCACACTTGAGCGTTGCTTGTCCTCAAGCAATATTGTCTTGAAATACT
Organism: Rutidosis leptorrhynchoides; assembly: GCF_046630445.1. NCBI lineage: Eukaryota > Viridiplantae > Streptophyta > Magnoliopsida > Asterales > Asteraceae > Rutidosis > Rutidosis leptorrhynchoides. The sequence goes on from NC_092343.1 coordinate 211,787,222, forward strand.
AGAATCACTTCTTTATTCTTCACACTTTGTACATCAGTGATTTCTATACGGCGGTATAAACAATGGTAGTAACGATATGGTTTACAGTCTCACATGACTATAAAAATTTAGATCCATTAAGGAAATTGGATCTTTATGAAAACATTTGATCTTTTGAAAATTAAATCTAGTTTTTCCCCTAGATAAGTTTTCCGGAATAACCCTTTACCGGTGTTTGCAAAATATTTTTGTGGGTTTGGTGGGTTTCAGATTTGAAAATTTTAGCTCAAAACTTGCGGTTTTGTGTCACCCACTTGCTAACCTTGTATTTGGAAAGCAACACGTCCAGTTTACTTGTTCCGTATATTACCTTTCGGCAAACTACCGTCCGGTTGTAAAGGAAAGCGTTGAACAAGCAACTGTTTAAGGCAATGTCCCGTGACATGCTTTTGATTATGGTTTATAACGTGTCGGACGCAATTACTATCCTTGGTAGGAGCAATAGTAAAGCTCACCCTTATAATTTTTCGGTCTGGCACAAGGTCCTGTCTTTGACCATGTTATGCAACCACCGTTCTTACGGTTGACACCCGATTTAGTTCAGGTGACCTAATGAATTCCAGGTGAATTCCTAGGATTTTACGTTCAATGGTAATGAACGCATTGAAAATAGGGTTTTCAGAAAACAAATCGGTTTGTATTTTTGATCAAAATATTTTCTCGTTTCAGCTCGAGTTTTAGATATCATTGAATTCCATGAGTTTGAATTCTCAATCTTTACGGTCAATCTCCAGGATTGAGTAATATCAGTCTTAAAAGCTGATTTTTTTATCTTTAAGGAGATTATCCTTTCTGGGGATCTGATTCATTAGTCTTATCCAGCTAATTTGCATGGTGCCCCCCCATTGTACGAGATAAATCCTTCTCATGGTTAGGATAAATCTGACCACTTGGCGACCCTGTTTGATGCTGAGGTCCGTGGATTTCCTGCTGATTTTAGTGATGACTTTTCTAGATTTTTCGTCAACCTACAGCTGGTCTGAACGACAACTTCATGACCTAAATCAAGAAGCGCGTGTCTTTTTCGGAAGACTTTACTTCCTTTTAGTGATGGAATTGATTCATCGTGTAGATCCATCTCTTCTTTTCTTTCATTGGGTAAAACAGTTTAGCTTAGTCCAAAGCAAAAGTATTTTCAGTTATTTGTTACAAATATATGTGGCATATGTTTAAAATAACTTGGTAAATTTTCCCACACTTGGCTTTTTATTTTTCTTTTTATCGTCCTCTATTCCATTTTTAAATGAATTTTAACATTTTAGTTTGTTTCTCAATTTATGTCCTTTCCGAGGTAACAATAATTTCGGTGTTAAAACCTAGTTTTATCGTTCATAAATATGTATAAACATGATTTGAATTCATTTAATTGAAAATTTTGAAAAATTTTACTAGAATTGGGTAGTCAGTATATAAGACTAGGGCTGTTCTTTTTTTATCAGAGAGCACTAGATTCTAATACAACTACTGCTTTACTAGTATTTTTAATGGTAACCAAGTGTTTAATATTAAAATTTTAAAATCCGAAAGAATTTAACCCCTTCCCACACTTAAGATCTTGCAATGCCCTCATTTGCAAGAAATCAGTAACAATTTAAATTATTGAGGGTGATTTGTGTGAAAATTATTAAATTTTTACCAAAGTTTCCTAATATATTGGCGTTTGTTTGCTGAATGATAAATGGTGCACGTCATTTGTTCATTCCGTCTTGTTGTTATTTCACATACATTTTGCATCATTGTCGTCAAAATTACTTGCTTTTGCTGAACTTAATGCCAGTCTTTGAAAACGCGTTGTTTCACCCTGTTTTGTGCATAAAAATAGAATACATACAATACAAATATAATCATACATGAAATTTGAAATGGAACTTTGGCATCCCACTTTCAAACTATAAGAAAAATATTAGTACACAATAATAATAGAAATATCAAACATTACATAAACGTAATAGAAATGTTAAGTGTTTAAAATAATAAAAAATAAAAATTACCAACTTATCTCTACTGATCAGGAGGTGGGTTAGGAGGAAAATTAGGATATGGATCCCAATTCATGTTCGCGTCCGGGTTCCATGGCTGATTATAGGTGTACTGGTATGCTGCGTCATAATCATATGAATCATAGGGTGGTCTCATCTCTGGCTGATGTGCGGGATAGTATGCGGGTCGGGTCGGATAATACATCTCACCAGGCTGCAACTGGCTTATAATTTGGCGCTGATGATAATCCCATCGGCCATGCTCTCGTTGCCGGGAATGCTCGTAGTCATTCCGGCGTTGCCATGCCTCGTACTGCATATGCCTATCATAGTTCGTCATGTATTCATCCTCCATACGAATACCTAAATCAAGAGCAGTCTCCCGAACAACTCCTATAATGTTGTTCGCCTCCTCCATCTCGTCATCCGAACCTCTCTCTACCTGTCGCTGAGGTCCCTCGTATCGATATACCCGACCACGTCTCATCAATAATACCCTTGCACCGTGATAAAGGTTTGAACTTATAGTTTCACCTCCGTCCTCTATTTCGTTCATTGGACCCCCTTGGTGCTTATCTACACCTAAATACTCTCCAATGAGAGTAATGAAAATACCACCACCTATAATACTCCCCGATTTCATCCCCGAAACTACATTAGCGAGATAATAACCAACACAATAGGGAATGTTAACGAAACTCCTCGGGTCTCTAATACACTTGAGGTAGAACAAATCATTTACGGTCAATTTCTCCTTATTCCTACCCCTTTGTGTAATTGTGTTTGCTAAGAATCTATGAATCACCCGGAGTTCAGCTCTGTCTATATCTAAGTATGTATGATTTCCACTGGCGTGAAATTCATTAAAGTGGGACATACGCCTCCAGACAGCGTTAATATCAAATTCCCTATCTACCCTTTCTCCTTGGGCAATCAGGCTATTACAGTCGGGGCTCAAAAGTTCAGCAGGGGTGTAAATCTGTAAGGCCCTTGCTAAATCTATCATGGACATTCTGTACATTCGTCCACCTAACAGAAACCTAATAAAGCTTCTATCATCTATCCTCCTAACATCACTGTTTAACTTAATAGTACTAAGTAATTCTATACACCATTCCCTATATATGGTTCTACGAATGGAAAATAGGCGCATCCAATCGTTAAACTGAGAATTACCATACCTTTGCACCAATAATTGCCGAATCGGTTCGGCAAGGTCAACTGTTTCCAAAGGTACCCAGTCAATTGCCCTTGGCATTTCAACAACCTTAAAGTAGAGAATGTGCATGTTCTTTTGATAATCTGGATACTCTATCCAACATCTATCAAATCTCAGATTTGGGTGTAACTGATCTTCATTAATGTCTAAACTCAGAATCCTTTAATGTGGAGCGAATTGACGAAACTGATTCACGAATAATTGATCTTGATCGTGATAAGGAATATGTTGCTCCTCCTGTTCTTCTTCTTCTTGTTGCATATGTTGTTCCTGTTCATGAAACATTTCCGGTTCGGGCTCTGGTTGCCTGGACGATGATGCTCCTGAACCTCCAGTATCGGCTTTCTGCAAAACACATTAAACACAAAATTTGTGCATCCAAATATGCATTAGTGTTAGCAAAATAATAACTTGAAACAATTATGATGACCTGTTCAATTCATAACACATTTTATACACATTTTCTTAACAATAACAATTCTACACTTTTACATACGAAAATGTGTACAATGTTTTATCACATTTAAACTCTTAAACATGTCAACAATAATCATTATAGCAATTAAACACTTGTTACATGGCATTCAAATCAAACTAGTGTTCATTTTCATATTTTTGTCAAGTCTACACTTTGTCAAATAAGCCTATACGAAAAATGTACATCAAGTTCATAAGCATTTATCTCAAATAACATGCCAAAATAATCACTACTAGCAATGAAACAAGTTTCAAATAGCCTTTATATCAAATTATCCAAGTTCATGAATTTTTGGACTTAAAAAGTCCACTTTAATTCTCAAAAACATGTTTAGGCTCAAAGTTTGGATCAATTAACTACCTAAACATGTTACACTACTTAATTTAGCAACAATTCATGACAAAAATCGGCCATAACCTGTTTATAACAAAAAGCCCCAAATTGCTCAAGAACACAAACCCTAGATTCTTAAAAATTTGAAGTTTTTAGCTTCAATTCATGTTAAATAGCTTCTATCTAGGATATACATGCATAATATAACAACAATTTAGCTCTAATTACATCTAAATTTAACAAAATCAAAATATAAATTTTCTAGCTCAAGAACACAAAAATTCGAATTTAAAGAGATTAGGGGTGAAATCTTTACCTTTCTCCTGAAGGGGTTGAGACTACTGAATCTAGGCATGATTATTGTGAAATTTTTGCAAGAAATTTGGTGAAAATTGGTGAAAAATTGAGAGAGTTTGGAGAGTTTTCGTGTATGTGTGTGTGTGTTATTGTGAGAGACAGAGCAGCTCGCTGGAAGTTTTGATCCTGTCCAGCTTTTTATGGCCATGCGAGTCGCATGGCCTTCTGCCCATCCCCATGCGACTCGCATGGGGTGTAATTCCAGGTATTTTTTTTTTTTTTTTTTTTTTTTTTTTTTTTTTATAAACCTTAAACTTTTAAAACATAAAATTTAATAAAATTTTAAAAATTTTGTTTCTTTTTAAGACGAGGTCGTTTCGGGACGATGCCCTAGTCCGTCCCTCGACAAAATTTTAAAATTTGTCTTTTTGTAGCGATTGTTTTAAAAGCTAAGATTTTTGGGTTTTTTTTTAATGTTTTTGTCATACTTTAAATCAATAAGATTAAAAATAATGATAATAAAAGTTCTCGTCCCTCCCTCGGGTAAAGCAATTTCGGTTCAAAGACCTAGTCTTCAACTTACGACGAATTTTTTTTAAAATCATATTTTTAACTTAATGAGATAAAGTAAATTTTTGTTTTTAAATTCACACAACTTAAATATAAAATTCAAAATTAATAATAAAAAAAAAAAAAAATTCACACCAAACTTAATTTTAAAAATGCATAAAATTAAAATTAAAATTTCATATTTTAAAAATTCACACCAAACTTAATTTAAAAATTCATATTATAAATTCATACCAAACTTATATTAATTTTTTCAAATATTTATAATTTTAAAAATATTGTTTTTACAAAGTTTACAATATTAATTTAAGATTTAAATATTAATTTTAAAAACATGGTAAAAATAAATTTAAAAATCTTTTTGTCTTTTTATCCCACTTTAATCAATCAAATATTATCAAAAATATGCGCCCCTCTTTTCGGTAAAGTAATTTCGGTTCCAAGACCTAATTTAACTCATGACGAATTTTTGAAATATTTTGGGTTGATTGATTAAAGATATTTATACCTTAAGAATAAACGTTAAATTTCGCAGTGATGTAATAAATTTTTGAACGATATCAATAATTTCGGTCGCCAAACCTAATTTTATTTAATACCAATTTAATACTTTTTAGCGAACAAATTAGCGTTTATTATCAAAAGGTTAAAAATAAAAATAAAAAAAATAAAAACTGTACAGACATACCTGTGAAATAGATTTCTTAGTTATATGATCTATTATATTCATAAGATAGTCGGTTTAATTGGTCTTCCATGGCTGCATAGGCGTAACCTCGAGCATTCATTGTCTTTTCTTCTAAACATATGAACGGTCCGTCTCTGCATAAAGTAACAAATTCGGTATTTGAATAGGTTTGATTATTTGAACATTTACCTCCATGTGACCATTTTCCGCATTTGTGACATCGTTCTAGGTGTCGTGCTCTTCTTTTCGCTGCGGATTTTGATTTTCCTTTACCAAATTGTAACTTATTATCTTCGCATCTGGATCCTTTTCTAACTCCGTCCATTCTTTCTCTGATTACTGATACTAATTCACTCGGTAGTATGTCATTATTTCTTTTAGTGATCAAAGCGTGTAGCATTAGACCATGGTTTAGTTCACAGGCAGTCTTCATTTCGTAAAAACCTAAAAAAAATAAAAATTCAGAATGGGGGGAGAAGACTAGTTCTTTAGGGTCTGCTAGGGAAAGACCATACGTGTTCCATTTTCGAGAACTACACGAAAACAGACAATCTAACTCTAACAGAAATACATATTATCCTTTAAAGACTTGATTCTCCCCACACTTAGTTAGCTGTGGTGTCGAAATTGTGATTAACTTCGTTGTCGACTTCCATCGGACCCTGTATGTAATGTTTAACTCTGTGACCATTAACTTTAAATTCAATCCCATTTGAATTTATCAATTCTATCGTTCCGTATGGGAAAACTCTTTTGACTATGAATGGTCCAGACCATCTTGATTTCAATTTTCCAGGAAATAGCTTGAATCGTGAATTGAAAAGAAGAACTCTGTCTCCTTCTTTAAATTCTTTTGAATTTCTGATTCTTTTATCATGCCATTTCTTCGTTCTTTCTTTATAGATTAACGAATTTTCGTATGCTTCATGTCTTAATTCTTCTAATTCGTTTAGTTGACTTAATCGTAGACGTCCGGCTTCATGTAAATCAAGATTACATGTCTTCAAAGCCCAAAATGCTTTGTGTTCAATTTCTACTGGAAGATGACATGCTTTTCCATAAACAAGTCTAAAAGGTGTGGTTCCAATTGGAGTTTTGTAGGCTGTTCTAAAAGCCCAGAGTGCATCCTCCAATTTAATGGACCATTCCTTCGGATTTGATCCTACGGTTTTCTCTAGAATACGTTTTAAAGCTCGGTTGGTATTTTCAACTTGTCCACTTGTTTGTGGATGATATGCGGTGGAGATTTTATGAGTTACTCCATATCTTTTAAGAACTTTCTCAAGTTGATTATTACAGAAATGAGTACCCCGATCACTTATTAAAGCTTTCGGTGTTCCAAACCTTGCAAAAAGACGTTTTAAAAAGTTTACTACAACTCGTGCATCGTTAGTTGGGAGAGCTTGTGCTTCCGCCCATTTAGATACATAATCAATGGCTACGAGTATATATATATTATTATGAGATTTTGGAAATGGACCCATAAAGTCAATACCCCAAATGTCAAATACTTCACATACTTGGATGACATTTTGTGGCATTTCATCACGTTGACTTATTTTTCCGGCCCTTTGACATGCATCACAGGATTTGCAAAGAAGGTGTGCGTCTTTGTAAATTGTAGGCCAATAGAATCCAGCTTCATAAACTTTTCTTGCTGTTAGTTGAGGCCCATAATGCCCTCCTGTTGGTCCTGTGTGACAATGGTTTAAAATTTTACTAGCTTCATCTCCAAATACACATCGGCGTATTATTCCATCGGGACAACTTTTAAACAGATGTGGATCTTCCCAGAAATAGTGTTTTATATCACTGAAGAATTTCTTTCGTCTTTGGTACGATAATCCTTTTTCAAGGAATCCACAAACTAAGTAGTTTGCATAGTCTGCAAACCATGGGATTTCTTTATAATCTATCTTCAATAGATATTCATCAGGAAAGTTGTCTTGTATGGCCGATTCATTCAGAACTTCTAATTCGGGATTTTCAAGACGAGAAAGATGATCAGCGGCGAGATTTTCTGCTCCTCTTTTATCTCGGATTTCAATATCAAACTCTTGTAAGAGTAAGATCCAACGGATTAATCTTGGTTTAGCATCTTGTTTTGAAAATAGGTATCTAAGAGCAGAATGGTCGGTATAGACCACCGTTTTTGCTAGAACGAGATATGATCGAAATTTGTCAAAAGCAAAGACAATAGCAAGGAGTTCTTTTTCAGTAGTTGTATAGTTCGTTTGTGCTCCTTGTAATGTCTTACTAGCATAATATATAGGTTGAAATCGTTTTTCAATCCTTTGTCCTAAAACGGCTCCCATTGCAAAATCACTTGCATCGCACATTAGTTCAAATGGTAGATTCCAATTTGGTGTTATCATGATCGGTGCATTAGTGAGTTTTTCTTTAAGAATATTAAAAGATTTGATACATTCATCTGAAAAGATGAATGGCGCATCCTTTTCTAGGAGTTTATTCATAGGTGTGGCAATTTTAGAAAAATCTTTTATGAAACGTCGGTAAAAACCGGCATGCCCTAGAAAACTCCTAACTCCTCTAACATTGGTGGGATGTGGAAGTTTAGCAATTACATCTACTTTAGCTCTATCCACTTCAATTCCTTCTTTTGAAATTTTATGTCCAAGAACGATGCCTTCTTTAACCATGAAATGGCATTTCTCCCAATTGAGTACTAGATTTGATTTTTCGCATCTAATTAGCATTCGTTCCAGATTAACTAGACATGATTTAAATGTATCACCGAAGACTGAAAAGTCATCCATGAATACTTCCATGCATTCTTCTATCATGTCGTGAAAAATCGCCATCATACACCTTTGAAAGGTTGCAGGGGCGTTACAAAGTCCAAATGGCATGCGTTTGTAAGCAAAAGTACCATAAGGGCACGTAAATGTGGTTTTCTCTTGATCTTCGGGTGCTATTGGAATTTGAAAATATCCGGAAAATCCATCTAGAAAACAATAGTAACTATTTCCGGCTAATCTTTCCAACATTTGATCTATGAAAGGTAAGGGAAAGTGATCTTTTCTGGTGGCGTCATTTAATTTTCTATAATCAATACATACACGCCATCCTGTTACAGTCCTAGTAGGAATAAGCTCATTTTTCTCATTTGTGATGACAGTCATGCCACCCTTCTTAGGCACGCATTGAACTGGGCTTACCCATGGACTATCAGAAATTGGATATATCAAACCTGCATCTAGCAGTTTAATAATCTCTTTCTTAACTACATCTTGCATATTAGGATTTAGTCTTCGTTGGCGTTGCACATACGTTTTATGACCTTCTTCCATAAGGATTTTATGTGTGCAATACGAAGGACTTATTCCTTTAATATCATGAATCTTCCATGCAATGGCTGGTTTATGAGCTTTCAACACAGAAATGAGTTGTGATTTCTCATTTTCAGTAAGAGAAGACGATATTATTACAGGTAATTCAGATTCACCATGTAAATAAGCGTATTCCAAATGGTTTGGAAGTGGCTTTAACTCTAATTTCGGAGGTTCTTCTATCGATGATTTATATCGATATCTGTCTTCTTCTTTTAGCATTTGAATTTCTTCTGTTGTTGGTTCATATCCATTAGCTATAAGTGTAGCTAACATTTCAGCTTCTTCAATTGGTTCATTTCCTTCTCCTAAAGAACATTCTCCTGTTCCTTGTAATTCTGGAAATTCTTCTAATAATTCTGCATGTGCATCTATAGTTTGAATATAATAACATGTATCATCTGCAGATTGTGGTTGTTGCATTGCTCTATCAACTGAAAAGGTAACACTCTCATCCTCTATACTTAGGGTCAGTTTCTTACCGAACACGTCTATCATTGCTTTAGCCGTGTTTAAGAATGGTCTTCCTAATATGAGAGGAACTTGAGAATCTTCTTCCATGTCTAAAACAACAAAATCTACTGGGAATACTAAAGTACCAACTTTAACTAGCATGTTTTCCATTATCCCTCTAGGATATTTTATTGATCGGTCGGCTAGTTGTATGCTTATTCTTGTTGGTTTTAATTCTCCAAGGTCTAGTTTAGCGTATAGTGAATACGGCATTAGATTTATACTAGCACCTAAGTCTGCCAATGCTTCTATTGAACTAAGACTACCCAGAAAACATGGAATTGTGAAACTTCCTGGATCAGATAATTTTTCTGGTATCTTATTCAACAGCACCGCTGAACAATTAGCATTCATAGTAACAGCCGAGAGTTCTTCCATTTTCTTTCTATTCGTAATTAGATCTTTCAAGAATTTAGCATACCTTGGCATTCCTGAAATCACATCAATGAAAGGAAGATTTACATTTATCTGTTTAAACATATCCAAGAATTTGGATTGCTCGGCTTCAAGTTTCTCTTTCTTCATTTTACTCGGGTAAGGAAGTGGTGGTTGGTATGGTTTAACATAAGGTTTATCCTTAACTGTGTTATTTTCATTAACCTTTTCAACTACCGGTTCTTTTTCCTTATCTTGATCAGGTTGTGGTTCTTGTGGAGTAGGAATAGTTTCATCAGAAGTTACAGGTATTTCAGGTGGTTTAAGTGTTGTACCACTTCTTGTGGTAATAGCTTTAGCTGTCTCATTCCGGGGGTTAGCATTTGTATCACTAGGTAGACTTCCCGGTTTTCTTTCACCTATTAACCTTGCTAGGTTACTTACTTCTTGTTCCAGATTTTGAATAGAAGCTTGTTGATTTCTAAATGCTTGAGCATTTTGTTCATTGGTTTGTTTTTGAGATGTGAAAAACTGCGTTTGAGTTTCAACTAGCTTCGTCATCATATCTTCTAAATTCGGCTTTTTATCATCGGTTTGTTGTGGTGGTTTGTTTTGAAAATTCGGTCTTTGCTGATTGTAAGTATTGTTGGATACTTGTTGATTGCTAGGACCTTGTTGGTTGTTGTATGGGATATTTCGGTTATAATTCTGGTTTTGATTGTAAATCGGTCTTGGCGGTTGATAATTATTTTGATAATTATTTCTAGGCCTTTGGTTTATGTATGAAATATTCTCTCTTTGTTCCATTGTTAATTCAATGCTGAGACAATCTTTTGTCAAATGTGGTCCTCCACACTGCTCACAACTAATTCGTATTGAGTGAATATCCTTAGTCATCTTTTCCATTCGTCTCTCGAAAGCATCTATCTTTGCGGAAATGGAATCTAAGTCATGACTAGAATCGGCTCTAGCTGCTTTAGATGATCTAATTATATCTTTTTCTTGGTGCCACTCATGTGAGTGGGAAGCAGTATTATCAATAATTTTGTAAGCATCAGTTTCGGTTTTCTTCATAATAGAACCACCAGCTGCTATATCTATGTCTTTTCTTGTAGTGATGTCGCATCCTTGGTAGAATATTTGTACTATTTGACAGGTGTCTAAACCATGTTGCGGACATCCTCTTAACAACTTTCCATATCTTGTCCACGCCTCATATAGAGTTTCATTTGGCTTCTGTGTGAACGTAACAATTTCTGCTTGAAGTCTTACGGCTTTAGATGCAGGAAAGAATTGTTTAAGAAATTTATCAATTAAAACGTCCCATGTATCGATCGCCCCTTCAGGTAACGATTCCAACCAATCTTTGGCTTCTCCCTTTAAAGTCCAGGGAAATAACATGAGATATATCTGTTCATCCTCCACTTCTCGGATTTTAAATAGTGTGCAGATCCTATTAAAGGTACGTAGATGTTCATTTGGATCTTCCTTCGGCGCACCACTAAATTGGCATTGATTAGTCACCATGTGTAGAATTTGTCCTTTGATTTCATAATCTGGCGCATTAATGTCTGGATGAGTAATTGCGTGACCTTGGCCAGTGCGTTTAGCTCTCATTCGGTCTTCCATACTTAAAGGTTCTAGATTCTCCATAATTGAATTTGTTGACTCGGTATCACTAGATGATTCTGATTTAATGGTTCGTTCCTCAACAATCTCTGTTTGAATGATTGGTGGTTCCGGAGGAAAGTTTAATGGTTCAGGATCTACGAACCGTTCCTGAATATTTTCTGGATTCTCAATTGTGAGGTTTGTTTCAAAAACTGGATTATCGGAAATTTGAACTGAAGTACTTGGTCGACTGGATGACGATTCTAAAGAAAAATCAACGGCGGTTATATTTGTTAAACGATGTCTTGATCGAGTTACAGGTGGTGAACGTACAAAAGGTGGTGAACGTCTTGCTCGGTGCATTCACTGAATATCTTATTAGTTTTAAAAAGGAAAGAAAAATTATAATAAGTTATCCAATCAATAGACTTTTCTGATTTTGCCCACGTTTCGAATAGCCAAAAGATGCAGCAGAGGGGCAGGATTCGTTTGGTCTCAATATAATTGAGGACTGTTTGGCTCCAATAACCCGGTCCACGTACAAATCCAACTATTACTACGAACCAGAAAATTTTGATGTCTATTAATTTAACCACTTAAAATAAATTTTCGTAATTTTAAGAAATTTAGATAAGAAGTAGAATAAAAATCTAAGTCCTAAAAACTAGAATGGCGAGAAATAAGAGAGAAAAAGAGTTCGTCGAAAAAGGTCGAAAAAGAAAAAATGGTTGAAAAATAAAAGACGACGGAAAAATAAAAGAAACTTATAAAAACTTAAAAATACTTAACTAACCTAACCTTATTACTACAACTAACTTAAAATTATAATCGCAAATTGAAATTACTAATTGGAATGATAATTGATACATAGTAAAAGGTGTCTAAAAATATTAAAGCTTACAAGGAAAAACTAAATCCCAAATGGAAATAACTTAAAAAGAAACTAAAACGTAAAAAGGCGTCGCAAAATTCTAAAGTACCTAAATTTTAGTCTAAAGAAAAAGCACTTAAGGAATTCTACGGCAAAGCCTAAAAATCTAGGAGTAAAAATAACTATAGCAAAAACTAAGTTTAAAATTAAATATGAGCGAAAAATACAAAAGTTACGCTACAACGATTACAAAGGGACAAAAATATTAAAAGAAATAAAAAGTGATAAAAAAAAATACAATTTTTATTAAAATATTATTTTTATATTCATTATATTAAAGTATTAAGTTTTAAATATAATAAAACTTAATTAAAAGTAATTAATTAAACTAAAATCTTAATTAATAATAATAAATCAAATTAGGGTTTAATATAATAATAATATATTATACTCCGTAATTAATGCGTTTTTAGGGTTTGTTGGTGGCCCTGTCAGACCCCTCATGCGAGTCGCATGATTTAAAAGGGTAGGTCATGCGAGTCGCATGACTAACTGGACCGGTTCAACTGGACAGGTTCAATTTGACAGGTCACGTATATTTAATATTTATTTTCTTTTTTTCTGTTTTATATTTAAAATATAAATATATATATATAATTAAAATAAAACTTAATTTTTAAAACTAAAAATAAACTTAAAATACTTTATAATTTTGTAAAAATAAAAGAAAAACTTAAAAAATATATTTAAAATACTTTTTTTTTATATATATTTTCTATTATATATTTTTATATTTAAACAAAAATATAAATTTTACAAAAACTAATTATAACTTAAAAATTAAAAATATGGCGTTTCGCTTCGGCGAATGTTATTTCCCCGGCAGCGGCGCCAAAAAATACTTGATGTCGAACGAGGTGTATATAAAATAGCTTTATTTTTACTAGGAAAAACTATTAAATACGATACAATTTTACACAAGATATTTATTTATTTATAGAATGGATATACTTAAACCTTGCTACAACACTTATAGGCAGTGTACCTAATCGTACAGTAGTGTAGTTTTTAGTAAGTCCGGTTCGTTCCACAGGGAAATCTTTAAACAAAGCTCAACGCTATATTAGTTTAATTTTATAAAAATACAAATATATATATAAGTAATATTATTATTATAAAGGGGGGTTTTTACCGTTTAATGACCGGTTTGTCGATTTTAAAACTTTAGTCGCAGTTAAAACCTAATGTAAAATATAAAATAAATACAAGACTTTAAATTAAAGCGTAAAGTAAATAACGATAATGAAATTGCGGATAATTAAAAGTGCGATTAAATTAAATTGCGATAATTAAAAAGTACGATAATTAAAAGTGCGATAAAATAAAATAACAATAAATAAAAGTGCGATAATTAGAAGTGCAATTAAATATAAAATAAAGGAAATTAAATATGAAATAAAAGAATTATGCTTATTTAAACTTCCGTAATCATGATGTTTGACGTGTTGATTTTAGTTTTATGCCCATGGGTTAATTGTCCTTTATCCTGGATTATTCAATATGTCCGTCTGGTTTTTGTCCATAACAGTCCATCAGTCATAAATATAAATTGCAAGTGTCCTTGTCAAATTATTATTATACCCGAAGATAAATATTCCAACTAATTGGGGATTCGAATTGTAACAAGGTTTTAATACTTTGTTTAATGAATACACCAGGTTATCGACTGCGTGTAAACCAAGGTTTTACTACTTTGTTAACAATTACACCAATTACCCTTGAATGTAATTTCACCCCTGTTTTAATTATTCTAGTGGCTATTAATCCATTCCCGTGTCCGGTTAAATGAACGATTATTCGTACATATAAATACCCCGCCCATCGTGTCCGATCGAGTGTATATGGTAATTTATAGGGACGCCCAATTGTAAATCTTTATATTAACATTAACAAACTTTCATTTAGTTAAACTAATATAAAGCCCATTAATAGCCCATAGTCTAATTTCCACAAGTGTCGTTCTTTTATCCAAACCTCAATTATGGTACAAAGCCCAATTACCCAATTTTAGTAATTAGCCCAACATCATGATTACTTCGTTTTAAATAAGCATAATAATAACTTAGCTACGAGACATTAATATAAAAAGGTTGAACATAACTTACAATGATTAAAAATAGCGTAGCGTTACACGGACAGAATTTCGACTTACACCCTTACAACATTCGCTAACATACCCTTATTATTAGAATTATAATTAAAATTAAAATATAAATTATAAATATAAATATATTTACGTTGAAGAGGAAGAGAAAAAGGATGTTTAAAACTCGGCACAAAACTGGCTTTTTATAGGACCTGACCAGCAATCTCACACCATGCGACTCGCATGGTTTTGTGCCTCTGGCCATGCGAGTCGCATGGCCACCCTGGATTCAGCCAACTACTTTTGTTTTCTTCTTGCCGACGTAATATAATAATAATAATATATATAATATATAATTATATATAATTATATATATATTATATTATATTCTTGTGCATAGTAGACTAGATATTTTTGGTCCGTTGCGTCGGGCGTTTCTTCTTGGCTCAGGTCCCGGTTCCGGATTTTCGGACGTCCTCGCGTATTATTTTAAATCGCGTACTTTGCGTTCCGCAACTTGTACTCTTGTCATTTTGAGACGTTCCTCATCAATATTTTGAACCTTTTTAGTTGTATCTTGTACTTTATAGCTCTTTGGACCTTTTTGTCTACAATTTGTCGAATCTGCCTTTTGTCTTCACTTTTAATATTTAAACGAATATCTCTTGTAAATAGAACAATTGCAACTAAAAGCTTGTCTTTCTTGAGGAATAATGCTATGAAATATATGTTCGTTTTTAGCATTATCAACACTACCAATACATATTGGTTTACAGTATTATTATGTTACAATAAAATAAATCTCGAATGCAGTTTTAAACAATATTATACAAGCATGCTGAGACGAAATCTTGTCCATATATTAGCATGCAACATCGAAAGCTCTTAATAATCACCTGAGAATAAACATGCTTTAAACGTCAACAAAAATGTTGGTGAGTTATAGGTTTAACCTATATATTTATCAAATTGTAATAATAGACCACAAGATTTCATATTTCAATATACATCCCATACATAGAGATAAAAATCATTCATATGGTGAACACCTGGTAACCGACATTAACAAGATGCATATAAGAATATCCCCTATCATTTCGGTAAATCCATCGGACATGATAAAATAACATCGAAGTACTAAAGCATCCGCAACCATGGATGGGGTTCGTTAGGCCCAATAGATCTATCTTTAGGATTCGCGTCAATTAGTAGATCGGTTTACTAATTCTTAGGTTACCAAGCAAAAAGGGGCATATTCGGCTTCGATCATTCAACCATATAATGTAGTTTCGATTACTTGTGTCTATTTCGTAAAATATTTATAAAAATTGCGCATGTATTCTCAGCCCAAAAATATAAAGGGTAAAAAGGCAAATGAAACTCATTTCAAATAATCAAGTCTTAACAAGTTTGATTGCTTAACATGTTGGAAACATTTAATCATGCAAATATAGTTTTCAATTAATATATAATCATGGAAAAGTTCGGGTCACTACAGTACCTACCCGTTAAATAAATTTCGTCCCGAAATTTTAAGCTGTTGAAGGTGTTGACGCGTCTTCTAGAAATAGGTGAGGGTATTTGAGCTTCATCTGATCTTCATGCTCCCAGGTGAATTCGGGTCCTCTACAAGCATTCCATCGAACCTTAACAATTGGTATCTTGTTTTGCTTAAGTCTTTTAACCTCGCTATCCATTATTTCGACGGGTTCTTCAATGAATTGTAGTTTTTCGTTAATTGTAATCTCGTCTCATGGAATGGTGAGATCTTCTTTAGCAAAACATTTTCTCAAATTCAAGACATGATATGTATTATGTACCCCGGCGATTTGTTGCGGTAAGTCAAGTCGGTAAGCTACTGGTCCGACACGATCTATAATCTTGAATGGTCCAATGTACCTTGGATTTAGTTTCCCCCGTTTACCAAATCGAACAACGCCTTTCCAAGGTGAAACCTTAAGCATGAACATCTCTCCAATCTCAAATTCTATATCTTTTCTTTTAATGTCCGCATAGCTCTTTTGTCGACTTTGGGCAGTTTTCAATCGTTGTTGAATTTGGATGATCTTCTCGGTAGTTTCTTGAATTATCTCCGGACCCGTAATCTGTCTATCCCCCACTTCACTCCAACAAATCGGAGACCTGCACTTTCTACCATAAAGTGCTTCAAACGGCGCCATCTCAATACTCGAATGGAAATTGTTGTTGTAGGAAAATTCTGCTAACGGTAGGTGTCGATCCCAACTATTTTTGAAATCGATAACACATGCTCGTAGCATGTCTTCAAGGATATGTATCGTCCTTTCACTTTGCCCATCAGTTTGTGGATGATAAGGAGTACTCATGTCTAGAAGAGTCCTCAATGCTTGTTGCAATGTCTGCCAAAATCTTGAAACAAATCTGCCATCCCTATCTGAGATAATAGAGACTGGTATTCCATGTCTGGAGACAACTTCCTTCAAGTATAATCGGGCCAACTTCTCCATTTTATCATCTTCTCTCATTGGTAGAAAGTGTGCTGACTTGGTAAGACGATCGACTATTACCCAAATTGTATCATAACCACTTGCAGTCCTTGGCAATTTAGTAATGAAATCCATGGTAATGTTTTCCCATTTCCATTCCAGGATTTCAGGTTGTTGAAGTAGACCTGATGGTTTCTGATGTTCAGCTTTGACCTTAGAATACGTCAAACATTCTCCTACGTATTTAGCAATATCGGCTTTCATACCCGGCCACCAAAAGTGTTTCTTGAGATCTTTGTACATCTTCCCCGCTACGGGATGTATTGAATATCTGGTTTTATGTGCTTCCTTAAGTACCTTTTCTCTCACATCTCCAAACTTTGGTACCCAAATTCTTTCAGCCCTATACTGGGTTCCGTCTTCCCGAATATTAAGATGTTTCTCCGATCCTTTGGGTATTTCATTCTTCAACTTTCCTTCTTTTACAACTCCCTGCTGCGCCTCCTTTATTTGAGTAGTAAGGTTAGTACGAATAATTATATTCATAGCTTTTACCCGTATAGGTTCTCTGTCCTTTCTACTCAAAGCGTCGGCTACCACATTCGCCTTCCCCAGGTGGTAACGCATCTCAAAGTCATAATCATTCAACAATTCAATCCACCTACGCTGTCTCATGTTCAGTTGTTTCTGATTAAATATGTGTTGGAGACTTTTGTGGTCTGTACATATAATAATTTTGACCCCATATAAGTAGTGCCTCCAAGTCTTTAATGCAAAAACAACAGCGCCCAATTCCAAATCGTGAGTCGTATAATTTTGCTCGTGAATCTTCAATTGTCTGGACGCATAAGCAATTACCTTCGTTCGTTGCATTAATACACAACCGAGGCCTTGCTTTGAGGCATCACAATATATCACAAAATCATCATTCCCTTCAGGCAATGACAATATAGGTGCCGTAGTTAACTTTTTCTTCAACAATTGAAACGCTTTCTCCTGCTCATCCTTCCATTCAAATTTCTTCCCTTTATGCGTTAATGCAGTCAAGGGTTTTCCTATTTTGGAAAAATCTTGGATGGACCTTCTGTAGTAACCAGCCAGTCCTAAAAATTGGCATATATGCTTCGGAGTTTTTGGGGTTTCCCACTTTTCAACAGTTTCAATCTTTGCCGGATCCACTTGAATACCTTCTTTGTTTACTATGTGACCAAGGAATTGAACTTCTTCCAACCAAAATACACACTTTAAAAACTTAGCGTACAGTTTTTCTTTTCTCAACAACTCTAGCACTTTTCTCAAATGTTCTTCGTGCTCTTGATCATTCTTTGAGTAAATAAGTATGTCATCGATGAAAACAATGACAAACTTGTCAAGGTATGGTCCACACACTCGGTTCATGAGGTCCATGAACACAGCTGGTGCATTAGTCAACCCAAATGGCATAACCATAAACTCGTAATGACCGTAACGCGTCCTGAAAGCAGTCTTCGGAATATCATCCTCCTTCACCCGCATTTGATGATACCCAGAATGTAAATCGATCTTCGAATAAACCGACGAGCCTTGTAGTTGATCAAATAAGTCGTCAATTCTCGGTAGTGGGTAACGATTCTTGATGGTAAGTTTGTTCAATTCTTGGTAGTCGATATACAACCTGAATGTACCATCCTTCTTTTTGACAAACAAAACAGGAGCTCCCCACAGTGATGTACTTGGTCGTATAAAACCACGCTCTAAAAGTTCTTGTAATTGGCTTTGGAGTTCCTTCATTTTGCTGGGTGCAAGTCTGTATGGAGCACGAGCTATTGGTGCAGCTCCTGGTACGAGATCTATTTGAAATTCAACAGATCGGTGTGGAGGCAGTCCCGGTAATTCTTTCAGAAATACATCGGGAAATTCTTTTGCGACAGGAATATCATTGATGTTCTTTTCTTCGGTTTGTACTTTCTCGACATGTGCTAGAACAGCATAGCAACCTTTTCTTATTAGTTTTTGCGCCTTTAAATTACTAATAAGATTTAGCTTCGCATTGCTCTTTTCTCCGTACACCATTAAGGGATTTCCTTTTTCTCGTACAATGCGAATAGCATTTTTGTAACATACGATTTCTGCTCTCTCCTTTTCAACCAATCCATGCCGATTATCACATCAAAACTCCCTAACTCTACTGGTATCAAATCAATCTTAAATGTTTCGCTAACCAAATTAATTTCTCGATTCTGACATATATTATCTGCTGTAATTAATTTACCGTTTGCTAATTCGAGTAAAAAATTGTTATCCAAAGGCGTCAGTGGACAACTTAGTTTAGCACAAAAATCTCTACTCATATAGCTTCTATCCACACCCGAATCAAATAAAACATAAGCAGATTTATTGTCAATAAGAAACGTACCCGTAACAAGCTCCAGGTCTTCCTGCGCTTCTGCTGTATTAATATTGAAAACTCTTCTGCGGCCCTGCCCACTAGTATTCCCCTGATTCGGGCAATTTCTACTAATATGGCCCGGTTTTCCACATTCAAAGCAAACTATGGCGGCATTATCTGTTCTGACATTATTTGTTCTTTTAATTCTGTTAAACTTTGGTCCGTAGTTCTCACACTTTGCCGCACTATGACCATTTCTTCTACACCTAGTGCAAAATGTCATGCAGAACCCCTGGTGATTCTCTTCACACCTTTGGCATGACTATTTTTGGTTTTTGTTTCCATTGTTGTTATTGAGATTGTTATTGGGATTGTTATTGTTGCTATTGTTGTTGTTGTTATTGTTATTGGGACGGTTATTTTAGTTGTTGTTAGGACGTTTGTTGAAGTTGTTGTTGCGATTGATGTTGCGGTTGTTGGGATAGTTATTGCGATTGTGGTTGTGATTGTTGTTGTTGTATTGGTGACTCTTGTCATTGGTTTCTTCCCACTTTCTCTTGACTTGTTTCATGTTAGCCTCTTCAGTCATCTGCTCTTTAATCCTTCCTTCGATCTGGTTCACTAATTTGTGAGCCATTTGACTTGCCTTTTGTATGGAGGCGGGCTCGTGTGAACTCACATCTTCTTGAATCCTTTCCGGTAACCCTTTTAAAAATGCGTCGATCTTCTCTTCTTCGTTTTCAAACGTTCTGGGACACAATAGGCACAATTCGGTGAATCATCGTTCGTACGTGGTGATATCGAAACCTTGCGTTCGTAATCCTCTAAGCTCTACCTTGAGCTTGTTGACCTCGTTTCTGGGACAATACTGCTCGTTCATCAATTGCTTGAATGCTGACCACGGTAGTGCGTAAGTAGCATCTTGTCTTACCTGCTCGAGATAGGTATTCCACCATGTTAGCGTCGTACCTATGAAGGTATGCGTAGCATACTTTACTTTGTCTTCTTCAGTACATTTACTTATGGCAAACACCGATTCAACCATCTCGGTCCACCATTTCAATCTAATTGGACCCTCGGTTCCATCAAATTCTAAAGGTTTGCAGGCAGTGAATTCTTTGTAGGAGCATCCTACACGATTTCTTGTGAAATTAGTTCCACTGCTAGATCCAGAGTTATTGTTATTTTGCATCGCAGCCTGTACTGCAGCTATGTTTGCTGCAAGGAAAACACGGAAGTCTTCCTCGCTCATGTTCAAATTCTGACGAGTCGCCGTTGCCATTTCCTTCAAAAATAGCCCAAAAGAAGTAAGTTAATCATATAGAATTTTAAGAGTAGTCAATAGTATTTCGTAGTATAGTATGAACTTATTTATAAAAGCTTTTTCTTCATATTAGCGTTTTATAGTTTTTAATTTGGGTAGTACCTACTAGTTAAGTTCATACTTAGTAGCTAATATACAATTCAACTACTACAATTCTATATGAAAAAACTGATTATAATAAAATTTCGCGTTCAAATTTTATACAATATTTTACAAACTTACAATACCGCTATTATACATATAGGATGAAATATAGCACATAATAACTTTGCTACTCGGCAGCTATAAAGGCAATTCTAGTTAATACGAAAGTTGTTCAGCAAAAGAAATAAAGACACGTAATTCATAAGTCCAGAAACAAGTCATGCATTCTGGTTTTACTAAGACGACTTCCCATCCTTGGTCTTGTGGAAAGTAACTGTTATGACCATTGGCTATGCAGCATGCTGTAATGTCGTCAAAAGGACGAGGGTTTCGTAATGTCCAACAGCCCCGTAATAATCTAAAAACCTTGTTTCTCACCCCAACTACTGAATCCGTCACCTGTGGGAATGTTTCATTTAATAGTTGTAATCCGATGTTCTTTTTCTCACTTTGGTGAGAAGCGAACATCACTAACCCGTAAGTATAACATGCTTCTTTATGTTGCATGTTAGAAGCTCTTTCTAACTCATTAAATTCTATGTTGGGATATGTTGAGTCAAAATAGGTTCTTAACCCTTAGAGTAAAATTGCATTTGGGTTCCCCGCATTTAACGCTTTAAAGAAAACACAGCGTAACTTACGGTCTCCCCAATGCGATATACCCCGCCTATCAAAGGAAAGCCTTTTATAAACTAAGGCATTTCTGGAAAGTCTTTCAAATGTTTGACAAGTTAATTTCGCCATAACTAATTGTGCTGATGAATTCTGACCGTTTCTAGACAAGATTTCCTCAATCATATCCTCTGGTAGGTCTTCTAAAATATTCGGTTGTCTACCCTTAACATCCATTTTGTTTTTATACTGTAAAATAGACAAGGATTAGATTCATAAAAGATAATTAACAAACAATACAAGCAATTTTTACATAGAACATAAAAGTATAAGCATATTACAATACATATAATACACAACATGATTACAACTCCCTAATCTGAATCACTGGTTTCTTCTGCTTCGGACTTGGTTCGTTTTCCTAATTTTCTAGGGATATATGGTGTTCCTCTAATACGAGCCGTCGTTTTCCACAATGGTTTAGAAAAACCTGGTGGTTTAGAGGTTCCCTGGTTATTGTTACAATTTAGGAAATACGGAGGTTGCTGATACATATAAAGCTCATCGGGGTTGGAATCAGGTTTCTCTATTTTTATACCTTTTCCCTTATTATTTTCTTTTGCTTTATTAAATTGGGTTGAGGTAATTTCTATAACATCATCGGAATCCCCATCGGGATCCGATTCATTGGAAAATTGGTAATCTTCCCAATATTTTGCTTCCTCTGCGGAAACACCATTGACCATTTTTAACTTTGGTCCATTGGTTCAGGATTTTCTTTTATTTAATCGATTTACTGTAGGTATCAATATTTCTTCCTCCGGAACCTCTTCTTCTTCCGGTTCCTCCTCTTCCAGTTCCTCCTCTTCTGGTTCCTCTTCGGGAATTTGTGAATCTTCTCAAAGTATATTTGACTCTTCATTATTATTAGGTGAGTCGATGGGATTTGTACTCGAGGTAGACATCTATCACACAATATCAAACACGTTAAGAGATTAATATATTTACATGTTAATAATATGTAGTTTCCAACAAAAAATGTTAAGCAATCGTTTTTGAAGAAAAACACGGTCGAAGTCCAGACTCACTAATGCATCCTAACAAACTCGGTAAGACACACTAATGCAAAAATTCTGGTTCTCTAAGACCAACGCTCGGATACCAACTGAAATGTCCCGTTCATATCGATTATAAACGTTACATATTAATTGATTTCGTTGCGAAGTTTTGACCTCTATATGAGACATTTTTCAAAGACTGCATTCATTTTTAAAACAAACCATAACCTTTATTTTATCGACAAGGTTAAAAAGACGCAACCTAGATTATCCAGAAATGATACTCTAAAAATATCACACTTACACACTACCAATACATATTGGTTTACAATATTAATATGTTACAATAAAATAAATCTCGAATGCAGTTTTAAACAATATTATACAAGTATGCTGACACCAAATCTTGTCCATATATTAGCATGCAACAGCGGAAGCTCTTAATAATCACCTGAGAATAAACATACTTTAAACGTCAACAAAAATGTTGGTGAGTTATAGGTTTAACCTATATATTTATCAAATTGTAATAATAGACCACAAGATTTCATATTTCAATATACATCCCATACATAGAGATAAAAATAATTCATATGGTGAACACCTGATAACCGACATTAACAAGATGCATATAAGAATATCCCCTATCATTCCGGGAAATCCATCGGACATGATAAAACAACATCGGAGTACTAAAGCATCCGCAACCATGGATGGGGTTCGTTAGGCCCAATAGATCTATCTTTAGGATTCGCGTCAATTAGTAGATCGGTTTACTAATTATTAGGTTACCAAGTAAAAAGGGGCATATTCGGCTTCGATCATTCAACCATATAATGAAGTTTCGATTAATTGTGTCTATTTCGTAAAACATTTATAAAAATTGCGCATGTATTCTCAGCCCAAAAATATAAAGGGTAAAAAGGCAAATGAAACTCATTTCAAATAATCAAGTCTTAACAAGTTTGATTGCTTAACATGTTGAAAACATTTAATCATTCAAATATAGTTTTCAATTAATATATAATCATGGAAAAGTTCGGGTCACTACAATTGAGTCGACCAAAGGTTCACGAGTACACAGGAAAGGAACAGGAAATATAGAAAGATATAGATATTACGTATGTATATATCTAAGTTATATCACATATTTAAATTAATATTAGTAATTAATGATTGATAATATATAACAATAATACTAATAATATTAATAATAATAATACTAATATTAATAATAATTTAAAAATGATAATTTTTAGTAACATTAATCATGATAAGTATAATTGTATTATCTTCTAATAATTTATACTAATATTAATTCTTAATAATAATATCTAATAATAATGCTAGTAATAATAAAAATATAACAATTTACATATTTTAGATTTTTATATCAATATATATTATATATAATAACAATACAGACATAAATGTTAAATTTTACTAGTAATAAAGAAAGTAATATTAGTATAATATTTATATTTTACTTCCAAGTAAATTTAATATATATGCATTACATATTATGTATTATTTAATACTTATATAATAACATTTAACTAATTAACTAATATTTATATATTTTATCAATATACATATAGTAATAATTATGTTTATATATTATATGTATATATTCAAATTACTATATATAATGATGTTTTACATAACCAGATTCATTACATAGATAGATGTGTCAATTATATATATCAAAACAATTTAAATTTAAAGTATAACATTATACAATTTATACTTTGTTAATCATTGAAAAATTATGTTCGAAATCCATTAATAACAGGTTTAGTTATTTTAATTTATCTTTCTTAATAACTAAATCATATGTCAGTTCTATACTATATTTATTTTACAATATCTAATTATGTATATGTATAGTTAATTACATGTAAATTTCCATATTGCGTTTATAGGTTCGTGAATCACCGGAAACAGTTAAAGGTCAATGAAATCATGTAAACAAATTCAAAAATTTTTAAGAATCAATATTACAGACTTTGTTTATCATGTCAGAAACATATAAAGATTAAGTTTAAATTTGGTCGGATATTTTCGGGTCGTCACAAATCTAAGGTAATCTAAAGTAATTTAATTAACTAACTATCCTATGGTGGAATATGTTTTTGGTTCTGGCTACTGATTCCCTGGTATTTCGGTAACAGAGCTCCGTACAAACTATTCAACAAACCAAGTGGCCAGGCCGACTACGGAGAGGCAGGATCCTTTTGGTCCCAATATAATTGGCGACTGTTCGGAAAATCCAATAACCAAGTCCGTGTATAATTTTCTTTCTTAGACACCACTAAATGCTTGTGAATAAGTTTGAAAGAGAGCAATATTGCCTGATACTAGTTCCCCGGCAGCGGCACCAAAAACTATAGTATCTCTCTTGATATGACCGAAACGGACAGTTTTTATTGCGCGGTGTCGTTAGACCGCGGCTCGCCAGGATCAGCCACTCGTGGGAGAGGGTACAGTTTTAAATTTATATTTAGCGGGGCCTAAATCTTACTACTCCTTATAAGTAAGGAAAGTATGACCTAGAGTCGTATTTTTGAGATATCAGTAACATCGAACCTATATTTTAGCCTAAGATAGTTAGGGAGTAGTGAATGTTTATTTTGAGATTTTCTAGTTTATAAGATAGATAAAGTAAATGCGATAAAATTTGTAATTCGGATAAGGTTAAAGTAAGCACATACTATGACTTCATCAGTTACTCTGCCGAGATTATGGAATGCTGGCTCATGAATAGGCAGAGGCCTTGTATTCATTACACTGGTCCTAAACGCCCCTGTCATAAGACATGTCACTGGGTACTGCGTTAGGCTTGAAGATTCTGAATGGACAATAACGTCCCTTACCCCCGACGCCCGTGCAGTCTGACTACAGGCATACACGTTTAGACGGCTCATCCAATTGAGCGACTCGGTTGGGTGACGTATTAACATTCCAAAATGGTGTAAACTTTTGTAAGCATAATAGAATACATGGTTTACCATATCCGAGAGACGTGATGTGTTTCAATGCTTTCGTTAATCATTGGTAAAAGATAGTTAGGCCCTTAAAAAGAGTTCAACCATAAAGAACACCATGGCCAAGTCAAGATGACTTCCATGAACACGTTCGGTTATCCTAACGGTCCAATCCTTTATGTGTCTAAACAAACAGTTCCTTAATTAACCAAGAATCCCTCAAGCGGGGTGCAATGCTTGAGACCGCGTTATGGTACAGTGTACTGGTCAACACTAACCGTGTACCATGGTCTTACTTAGCAGAGGTACAGCTTACAATAACCGTTGTGCTTCAGCGTGCACGTACGAAGTTTATATGCTTGGTGACTACACTAGCATGGTCTAGGACTGACAATGTACTAGGGGTCTAGTCAGATGTTTCACTACGAAAGAGTCCTCAGTCGGAATCCAAAGCTTGATAGACTTACTACAACCGGTGTGCCTCAGTCAATCTTACATTATATCCGATAGACTTCTCTTACCAAGGGGTGACACAGATAGTGTACTCTGAATCGGGGTTCGCGACTTCCCAATAACAGAGCCTATAACTACGTTCTATTAGTTGGAAAAGCGATTGAGTTTAAAGCATAATCGGAAAGCATTTCGACATCATACACAAACCAAACTATTATTTCGGCATTATAACTGTTTACATCATAGCATACACTAAAGATAACTACTCGCTAATCATGGCAACAATATAATAAAACATTATATAAGATAAAGGATAGAGGTACCAGTAGATTAACGAGTTCTGAATACAAAAGTGACAACTTCAAGACTCCAGACCGCTCCTAATACAATCTTCAGCGTTCTTCTCCGGGTACTAGGTTTCCCGCACGGAGTCGAAGGCCTTGAGAGTATGACTAATATTGTACAAGAGACAGAAAGAAGTTAATTGAAGTGTTTGTTGGAATGAATGACGAAGACCCATTAAATAGACTAGGAAAATGCCAAAATACGCCTGGCAGGCCGCATGGCAGGCCGTATGGTGGGGCGTATTTGGCAGGCCGTATGGCTGGCAGGCCGTATGGTGAAGGCACTTGGTGGGGCGTATCTGGAAGGCCGTATCCATAGAGGCATGCTGTATGGCAGGCCGTATGGCAAGCCGTATGGTGTGCTGGTCAGCCTTGATTCCCTGGATCGTAACTTGATTTCTTGTCTTTCACCGTTTTCGCTCTAGAATCTTCGTTTTAGCTCCGATTCTCTTGATTCTTTTTGCACCGCCTTTGTAATTACTTGTTCTTCAATTCTAACCGATGAAGTGGGTATTTTTTCGATAAAGTTCGAATCTTTCTTGTTTTTGGGCCTTAATACCGGGGTGAAAACGTGACTTTTTAGCCGATATCAATTTTCATCACTGAAAAAAGGGAGAGTCTTTGTACTTTTAATTAAAGGCATATGATAGCTTAGCTATCATCTTCCTTAAAGGGAACTAGGGAGTTGATTAATCTCATTAGAGATTAATACTTGTCCAAGTTGAAGACAAGTTGATCTAAGTTGGAGGTAATCCTTTAAAGGGATAGAGGGATTAGGTTTGTTGTCTAAGGAGAAGTACAAGGCTTGTAAATCCGATCTCCACTGGATTTGGAGAAAAGTGCTTAGTGAAGCAACGAATCCCGATTAGTGAATCGGGGAGTGGATTAAGGTGATTAGTTAACATCCACCCGAACCACTATAAATCTTTGTGTTTATGTTCTTTACTTTACATTCCGCATCAGTACTAACATAAATAGACCACACATGAGTTTGAGTTGACTAATGTGATCAAGCATCGTTCATATCGTAGTGATCATCAAAAAAGTTTTAAAAATCGTATTAAGTAATATTCACCCCCTCTAGTTACTTACAAATTCGTACTTATTCTAAAACATCCAACATAGTGAAGAAAGCCTAGGTAAATGTATTTCTCATCTTATTGTTTTCAAATCTATTTTATTCGCGTGCTTGTTTGCCACTCAAACTTTGTCTTTTATTTACATCACATTTTATTTGGCAAATCGTTAAATTGAAAAAACCAAATATTCCGTTATTTCAATTATTTCAGTTTTTGTTTATTTAATTGCATTTAGTTCATAATCTTGAATTGAGTTAATACTGTCCTTGAAATGATCTTGGATTTTACCATAATCTTTACTACTGCACGATCGGGTACACTGCCCGTTAATGTGTAACCTTTAATAAACGGTATTTCCTTTGATTAAATTTATAACTACGTTTTTACACATTAGTAATAAGTGTCCTCTTTCTCTTCCATTCGATACCTCTTATTCTTCTCTTTTCCTCTACTCCAACGTTTATCTTTCGTCACCAATTACTCAAGATAATTTGGCATCCTTTTTCTTTTTTTCTTTTGTTATGGCTAAGTTAGGTATCAATGTTTTTGCGAGCACCATCACTCCTTCTGTCTTATCGAATTTGATGCAAACCCTAGATTTTTCGGATGGGATATGATTATCTCTACGAAAGATAAAACAATTTTACATTTCTCCAATGACTATGTCGGTATGTATACCCAAGTTTTTTCAGTGTGCAAAGTGAGATTTCCGATCTCAACCGTTTATTTGAGTGTTTTAGATTACTTCAAAGTGCATGTTTCTATTCTACATCCCTTAGTTACTAGGAAGATCATGGCCTTCGAGTTCATGTATAGGGACTATGGCGGTGAACCTTCTGTTGATCAATTTCATTGCTGTTTTCAAACCGGCGACGTTGGGGATTGGGTCACCATTGCGAAATGAAAGAAGAAGAAGGTGGATTCTCGATATCCTCCTGTTTTCGTCACATTGTCCTGAAGTGAGAAACTAGAAATTATCCTTCATTTATGTCAAAAAAAATCCTTCGTTTCTCCCGAAACCTACACTAATTTTTATCGAAAGGGAAATTGTTCCTCGTGAATATAGGGATCTTTTCCATGAAGGTTTTGGTGATAATCTCCTCTTCAAAAGAATTTGTAGTCATCCGATCCTAGCTTCTTCATATCCAAATGCAATCTGGTTTAAGCTTGGGATGGCACCAAAGTGGGAACAGGGTCAAGAAAATCCTTTAATTTTGTGTGGGAATAAGGGTATGTTTCATTGTCTTAGGTTAGTGTAATGAGTGCTTAATTTATCGTCTTTAACTCTTATTCTGTGTTGTATTTTGCAGAGATGTCTTTGAAGAATGCCATCAAGTCTCAAGGTACCAAGGAAATGACTGTTGTTGTTTAAGTCATGTCGACCATTGTGAAGGATCGTGGTTCTCCATCCTATTTTAGTTTTACGGAGATACAAGGTAAACCGAAAGTTGATCAAGGTGAGGAAAGTTCTGTAAAACCCAAGGGAAAGGGTAACTCCAAGGCTGGATCAAATATAGGTCTCATCGACATGGACATGAAAGTGAAGAGCCATTAAATTCTTTTACTTCTAAAGCCATTAGATACATGGTGCTTGGTTAATGAAGCGTAACCAAGAAACACGAGGTAATAAGAGAAAAGTTTTGCCTGATGTTTCATCTGTTAAGAAACCCAAGGTTATTACGGGGTTAACTAAGGAGTCTACTAACGAAGAGGGTGATGATGATACTGCTTCGGTTAAAAAGCTGATGATAATATCCATCCTGGTATTCCTTCTTCACTTTAGCTTTGCATTCAACACATAGCCCTTTACACTTATGATTTGTATTACCTAAGATTGATAAAATCATAAACTGTGAACAATTTTATTAAAGGAAGGAAAATTCTCGACGTGCCTTTAACTGTTAGTGAGTTGATTAGTTTGTAAAAAAGAAGAGAAAGAAATTGATGATTTTTAAAGTGGATGAAACGACCATCAAATTTCCCTCGATCGATGCAAGAGTCGTGTGCCATCACAATCCGAGAGACAATTGCCCCTCACAACCTAAAGGAGTGGACTAATCGGGTATCTCTAGGTTTCAACTAAAAACCATGATGGGAGATATTATAAGGGACTCAAACTTTCAATCTATAGCCGATGTGGTACAGTTTGTTACAAATTCCTCCACTTAAGATTCCTGACGTCCTCATTATGCGAATCAATAATCCCAAGATCACTCATATCCACGGTCAATGTGGGATTCATGTTAACTCGTCGTCTTAATGAGGTTTTCCCCACCATCCCACAAGGAACATGAGTGCTCTGATACCATATGAAAGGACCGTAGAATTAGCCCCAAGAGATGCACGAGTCGCGTTCCCATCACAACCTTAATTTTAGACTCCATATTCATGTCGTTTCGATTCCCGGAGCCCTAGTTATGATTAAAGTGGTGATTAATTGGAATTAAAATATAAAAACGTATTGAACCAGGTTTGTTCCGACCTTGTGACCACTTTTAGAGTCTTTAGGGTGTACTAGTGTGTTAGGATTGATGATGGGATGAACATTCATGTTCGGATCATCGAAATCCGAGCCACGGATCACCCGGTATGACTAAAACACGTTTTTGAGCGGATTAAAGATCCAAATTGAGTAAGGGCTGTAAGTCACGACTTGCATGCTGTTTTAGGTGTGTTCTTGAGTACACTAATGTGTCGGGTGGGTTGGTTAGGCGAAGATATATATAAGGCTCGCCGAAAACCGACACCCGGGGCTCAAGATATGACCCGAAGAACTTTTGATTTAAAACTTATGGTTAATTATTAAAACTTATGATATAAATAATGATTTTCATTATTATTAAATTACTTATGATATAAAAAGTAATTATTATAATTTAAGACTTATGATATATATTTATTATATCCTTTAATTATTACTTATGATTTAATTAACATTTTAATTAAACTTATGATTAATAATACTTTTATTATTAATGGAAAATACTTATGATAAGTATTAAACTTATATTATAAGATTATTATTATAAGACTTATAATAAGGATTAATTAATTATTTAATTATTATAAGGCTTAGTTATTATTTAATTATAATTTAATTATTAAATACTTATGATTTAATGATTATAATTAGAAACTTATGATTTAAAATTTATTATTAATTAATAATACTTATATTATGACTAATATTTAATTAATTAATTAAATACTTATGTTATATTAATTATATCATTTAAACTTATATTAACTTTAATAATTCATTTTAATTTAATTAAACTTATGTTATGACATAATTATACATATTTAACTTTAATAAACATTATAACTTATATTATTATTATAACTTACACTTTTAAAATTAACGTTGACTATGTTTGACCAAGGTTGACTTATGAGTTGACTTTCAATTGACTTTGACTTTCAGTTGACTTTTGTTGACTTTCTAATTAAGGAAACTTTCCTAACTTATAAACTTTCCAAAAATAGCAACTTTCTAAAATTGGAAACTTTCCAAAAATAGAAACTTTCCAAAAATAGAAACTTTCCAAAAATAGAAACCTGCTAAAAATAGAAACTTTCTAAAAATAGAAAGTGTGTCCGTACGATGTTCCGATCAAACCGATGCATGCTGAGTATTGTTCTATGTCTACTTGCAACATGTACAATAGCTATCATACTAAAACTTGACCTAAGTTAGTTATTTATATCTACCTGCTTTATTTATAGGTCGGCGTTGTGATCATTCCTGATCACTGTACTCATTTGTTGTTCGCTTATTTGTGTTGGTTACTTCGTTACTATTAAGGTGGTTACTTCGTTACCATTACAGATGGCATCAGAGCCAGACCCTGGACCAAACGTGCACAGCCAGGACACTGTGTCCCATTAGGGGGGAGGATTATAACATCCGCGTTACATCCGTCCCACATCGGTTGGAGAGGGGAACGAAGCATGCCTTATAAGGGTGTGGAGACCTTTCCTAGCATGACGCGTTTTGGGACCACAAGTGCAGCATATCGCATGAGAACTCTGCAGTTAAGCGTGCTCATGCGAGGGCACTACCGGGATGGGTAACCTCCTGGGAAAGTGCTCGTCGTGTGTGGTTACCAAGAAAAATCTGTGCGCCTACGGGCAAAGCGGACAATATCAT
The DNA here is from genome assembly GCF_046630445.1 of Rutidosis leptorrhynchoides. Lineage (NCBI taxonomy): Eukaryota > Viridiplantae > Streptophyta > Magnoliopsida > Asterales > Asteraceae > Rutidosis > Rutidosis leptorrhynchoides. The sequence goes on from NC_092343.1 coordinate 211,818,672, forward strand.
GCTACGGGGAACGTTTACCTGGGATGTTACACATGTGAGTTGAGCATCCCCAACCTCATTCCAACAGACAGGAGACCTACACTTCCTACCATACAGAGCTTCAAACGGTGCGGCTTTAATACTTGCATGATAACTGTTGTTATAAGAAAACTCAGCTAGCGGCAAATATTTATCCCACCCATTTCCAAAATCAATAACACACGCTCGTAGCATATCTTCCAACGTCTGAATGGTCCTTTCACTCTGACCATCTGTTTGAGGATGATAAGCGGTGCTCATATCTAACTTAGTTCCCAAGGCTTCCTGTAAGGATCGCCAAAACCTCGATACAAATCGACTGTCTCGGTCTGAAATAATAGATACAGGAACACCATGCCTAGAAACAATCTCCTTCAAATACAAACGAGTAAGCTTCTCCATCGAATCTGTTTCTTTAATTGGCAAAAAGTGAGGTGACTTAGTGAGTCGATCTACAATCACTCAAATGGTGTCATAGCCACCCGCTACCCTTGGTAACTTAGTAATAAAATCCATCGTAATACCTTCCCACTTCCACTCGGGAATCTCAGGTTGCACCAAAAGTCCAGACGGTTTTTGATGTTCAGCTTTAACCTTAGCACAGGTCAAACACTTAGCCACATACATAGCCACATCAGCTTTCAAATTAGGCCACCAATACAGCTCCTTAAGATCATGATACATCTTTCCTGAACCAGGATGAATAGAGTACCTAGACTTATGAGCCTCATCTAAAATAAGTTATCGCAGTTCACCAAACTTCGGAACCCAAAGACGTCCTGCAAAGTATCTAGTACCATCTGCTCGTACTTCAAACTTCTTAGCCATACCTCTTACGTTCTCATTCACAAAATTCTCTTCCTTTAAGGCTTCTTGTTGTGCCTCAAGAATGTGCCTTGCGAGGTTTGTTCTAATTGTCATATTCAAGGCCCTAAACCTGCGAGGTTCAGCCCTTTCTTTACGACTCAATGCATCTGCCACAACATTGGCCTTACTCGGATGATATAAAAGTTCACAATCATAATCATTCAACGTCTCAATCCATCTTCATTGTCTCATGTTCAACTATTTCTGATCGAGGATATGTTGAAGACTTTTGTGATCTGTGTACACAGTACTCTTGACCCCATACAAATAATGTCTCCAAATTTTAAGCGCAAAAACAACGGCCCCCAACTCTAAATCATGAGTTGTTTAATTCTGCTCGTGAATCTTCAACTGACATGACGCATACGCAATAACTTTCTTTCGTTGCATCAAAACACAACCAAAGCCTTGACGCAAAGCATCACAATAAACAACAAAATCATCATTACCCTCAGGTAGTGAAAATATCGGAGCGGTAGTCAACTTCTTCTTCAAAATCTGAAAAGCAGCCTCTTGTTCATCCTTCCACTCATACTTCTCTCCTTGTGCGTTAAAGCAGTCAGAGGTTTCGCTATACGAGAGAAATCTTGAATGAACCTTCTATAGTAACCTGCTAATCCTAGAAATTGACGAACCTGAGTAGGAGTTTTTAGAATTTACCACTTTTCAATCGCCTCAATCTTAGCAGGATCAAATTGTATTCCTTGTTTACTAACAATATGTCCAAGGAATTGAACTTCTCGTAACCAGAAAGCACACTTAGAGAACTTAGCATACAACTCTTCTTTTCTCAATAGATCAAGCACTAACCTCAAATGTTCTTCGTTCTCTTCATCACTCTTCGAATAAATAAGGATGTAGTCGATGAACACAATAATGAACTTTTCTAGATAGGGTCTACACACCCGGTTCATGAGGTCCATGAACACAGCAGGTGCATTTGTCAATCCGAACGACATAACAAGAAATTCAAAGTGACCGTAACGGGTGCGAAAAGCAGTTTTTGAAACATCAGATTCTTTAACACGCAACTGATGATAGCCAGAACGAAGATCTATTTTAGAATAAACAGACGAACATTGAAGCTGATCGAACAGATCATCAATTCTAGGAAGAGGGTAACGGTTTTTAACAGTAAGCTTGTTCATCTCACGATAATCAATGCACAAACGAAAAGAATCATCCTTCTTCTTAACAAACAGAACAGGGGCTCCCCAAGGGGACGAGCTAGGATGAATAAAACCCTTGTCTAACAACTCACGGAGTTAGCTTGACAATTCTTGAAGTTCGGAAGGCGCAATTCGGTAAGGAGCACGTGCTACAGGAGCAGCACATGGAATAAGATCAATTTGAAATTCTACCGCGCGTTGCGGCGGAAGGCCAGGTAAATCTTCGGGAAATACCTCGGGAAAATCTCTAACAATATGAACATCACCAACGCTCTTCGAATCTTTATCGGGATCAACAACATGGGCTAGAATAGCATGACATCCTTTGCGAAGATGTTTATGAACTTTCAAACAGCTAATAAGATTTAACTGTCTGCATTTCTTATCTCCAAAAACCATCAGCGGCTCTCCAACCACATTAGTAATACGAATAGCTTTCTCATAACATACAATCTCAGCACGATTCACAGACAACCAATCCATGCCAATAACAATGTCAAAACTGCCTAGGTCAATCGGTACCAAATCTATCTCAAAATCTCTACCAGCCAGATTAAGGTTACATTTACGATACACAGTCTTAGCAGTAAGCACTTTACCATTAGCTATCTCAACAACATAAGTATTGTCTAAAGGAGTTAACGGTGTTTTGATTTTTGGACTTAATTTACTCGACACAAAACTCAAATCAGCCCCTGAATCAAATAGTACATAAACTGATAAATCGTTGACCGAGAACGTACCCGTAACAAGTTTAGGATCTTCCTCAGCATCCCTGGCATTAATGTTGAATGCTCTTCCACGTGCATTCTCAGTAGTCTTCTTGTTAGGACAGGCATCACAGAGATGCCCAGGCTTCCCACACTCGTAACAAACTCTCAAATTACCACCACTATTCGACTTCCCATTACCATTACCATTACCATTCCCACCTCTATTACCAGCATTATTACCATTATTACCACCTGCAGCAGGAGTAGCAGAACCCGGCAGAAGCACCGTACAATCTTTAGCAATGTGTCCCTGTTTGGAACACCTCTTACAAGTAACTGTGAAATATCCTTCATGAGTCTTATAACATCGAGGACATACACGCTGATTTCGGTCACTAGCACCAGAAGTATCTTGTTTCTTTTGCTGACCTTGGTTTTGGTTGCGGTTATTATCCTACTTCCTTTTCCCATTATCATCCTTCTTAACAACCTCTTCACTGGCATCGGTCACAGCAGCCTTACTCCTCCTTAATATCTTATCATTAAGCTTATGAGCCATAGACATAGCAGCTTTGATAGTCTGGGGCTCTCTAGACTCAACCCTATGCTCAATTTTCTCAGATAACCCATCAATGTAAGCTTCAATCTTAAGATTCTCGTCAGCATAGACATTAGGACACAACAAAGTCAACTCAAAGAATCTCTGCTCATAGGCATCTAACTCGGTGCCCTTCATTTTCAAGTTCTTAAGTTCAACCTCTAACTTCTTAAGCTCACCCCGGGGGCGATAACGGGTGATCATTCTTTCTTGGAAATTATTCCAAGTTAAACCATAAGCCACATCATTTCCCAAACTATTAACCAAGTTGTTCCACCAAGTCAATGCACTATCCTTAAGAGTTCAGCTAGCAAAACTAACCTTGTCCTCCTCTCGGACTCGACTAACCCTGAAAATAGACTCGATTTTCTCGAACCAGCGGGTAAGTCCTATGGGTCCTTCCGTACCACTGAATTCCTGTGGACAACTTGCCATGAACATTTTATGGGAGCATCCCACCTGATTGTTGTTATTCACATTAGCATTAGTGTTTGTTGCCATAGCAGTTGCTATTCCTTCGGTGATAAGTCGTTGCATACGGGCTTCATTGGACTCTCTAGGAGGCATGATCATCAAAACAGAATAACACAACCGTTAGTACTAAGAATAATACCAGTGTTATAAAGGAATAGATCAAACACGAAAAGATTAACCATTAAAATAATAGTCAGTAAACACTATGAGTAATAACATGACAGTTATGATAGTTATAGAAATAGCCACCACATGCATACATATTTTATGAGAACATCATACAACATACATAGCACCTAACATACATGATCTACATTACGCATAATATAACATGCCAAGAGTCACAACATCAGAAATAAAATGTGATGATGATAATAGATGTCATAAAAATAACCATTCATACATAATGAAAAACATCCCATAACAAAACCTTAATAAAATCCTCGGCAAAACGCCGTACATAACCCAAAAATGTATGTATAAAAGGACATTAAGTCTTATGAAATAAATAATCAATCATGAATCATCATTTCACATCTGCTTAGAGCGGGTGTGATAAGCTGGGTCGGAATGAGTCTCAGCAGGAGTCTCATACTTTCGCAACTTTCCTTTCACTTCATCCAACTCTGCCTTAAAACCACGAACTGTGCTCTCGAGAGCCTAGAACTTAGCATCTACCTCACGGTTACGCTTACGATTCTCGATCCCAACATTATGCTTGAAACTGACGAACGAATCCATACTAGCTCAAATCTCGTCCATCACCTCATTATGCAGCAAGGTACGCATACAATCACTAAGAGCATTAATATGCGTCTTGTCGGTGTATGCTCTGTTCATGTGAGTGAGGGTGGAAAAGTAGTAGTGAACAGGATCATCGATCAGAGGTTGATCAGCACGGCGTCTGGCAGCAGCCGAAGGAGCAGGAGCAGGAACGGAGTTGTTGCTCGAAGTCGACATCTGCAAACAGTAAAACCACAAACCATATACCAAATAGAAATAAATGCTTATGATATATCTCATACGAAATGAAATACATAATAATGCTATAGAAAAAGGGTCGGGCTGTAGACTAGACTCTAATGCACCCTAAGAACCACGGGTTGACCACATTAAGACCACCTAGTTCCCTACAACCAGAGCTCTGATACCAACTGTAACATCCCAGGTAAACGTTCCCCGTAGCATGATATTGTCCGCTTTGCCCGTAGGCGCACGGATTTTTCTTGGTAACCACACACGACGAGCACTTTCCCAGGAGGTCACCCATCCCGGTAGTGCCCTCGCATGAGCACGCTTAACTGCAGAGTTCTCGTGGGATATGCTGCACTTGTGGTCCCAAAACGCGTCATGCTAGGAAAGGTCTTCACACCCTTATAAGGCATGCTTCGTTCCCTTCTCCAACCGATATGGGACGGATGTAACGCGGATGTTACAATCCTCCCCCCTAATGGGACACAGCGTCCTCGCTGTGCACGTTTGGACCGGGGTCTGGCTCTGATACCAACTGTGATGGCCCCGTCAAAACACTTAACGGCTCCGTCACTTGGTCCCACAGCTTGATCGAACTTAAATGAATTTAACAAATGACATTGCATTCTTTTATTTCAAAAGTTTCCCAAAAAGGAAAGCATACCAAAATATGTAGTTTAAAAGTAACCCAACATATTAATTAACCAAAGTTGACACGAAACATTGCCAACAAACCCACAAATTTAAATTATCCAAAAACAGAATGCAAGCTTAAGTTTCATAATAGTTTCATAAAATCTACCCAAATGCATGCAGACTCTTCTAAACACAGCGGAAGCATCACATAACTCAAGTACCTGTGAAAACATGCGAGTAAACTGTCAACACAAAGGTTGAGTGAATTATAGGTTTAAATAATTGAATAAACTTTAGACCACAAGATTTAAAAATGTTAGAAAACATTAAACATTACTCCATTATCAATGAGCCACCTGGTAACCACTTAACCCTTTATTTACCCTTGCCAAACACAATAAATGATATACACCGGACAGTGTATCTACAACAAAATAAGAAGTACTAAACATTCCGATTATAAATTGCTAGCGCGACTAGCTCAAAATGGGGTTGTCAAACCCGATAGATCTATCTGTAGGATTCGCGTTCACCAGTAGAAACCAATGATTACAGTTACCTGACTAGGGAATATTTTTGTCCAACTCACAATGAATAATTTATATTTAATTGTCACTTGTGTCTAAACGTGAAACAAAATGCATGTAATCACATCCCAAAAATATACTTTGAAAAGTATGTAAAAACGGGACTATAACTCACCTTAATAGTAACGAAGTAACCAACACAAATAAGCGAACAGCAAATGAGTACAGTGATCAGGAATGATCACAACGCCGACCTATAAATAAAGCAGGTCGATATAAATAACTAATTTAGGTCAAGTCTTAGTATGATAGCTATTGTACATGTTTCCAGTAGACATAGAACAATACTCAGCATGCATCGGTTTGATCGGAACAGCGTACGGACACACACTTTCTATTTTTAGAAAGTTTCTATTTTTAGCAGGTTTCTATTTTTGGAAAGTTTCTATTTTAGGAAAGTTTCTATTTTTGGAAAGTTTCTATTTTTGAAAAGTTTTCAAATTTAGAAATTTGCTATTTTTGGAAAGTTTATAAGTTAGGAAAGTTTCCTTAATTAGAAAGTCAACAAAAGTCAACTGAAAGTCAAAGTCAACCAAAAGTCAACTCAAAAGTCAACCTTGGTCAAACATAGTCAACGTTCAGATTAAGAAAAGGTTGAGAACCGCTAGAAGTCGGCAAAAGAGTTATGCCGATAAGGGAAGGAAAGATGTAGAATTTCAAGTGGGCGACCGTGTTATGTTAAAGGTTTCTCCTTGGAAAGGTGTGATACGTTTTGGTAAAAGAGGAAAGTTGAGTCCTAGTTTTGTTGGACCGTTTGAGATCATTGAGAGAGTTGGACTGGCGGCTTATCGATTGAAGTTGCCACAAGAACTCAGTGCTGTTCACGATGTCTTTCATGTATCGAATCTGAAGAAGTGTTTGGTCGAGGCCGATAATACTATTCCGCTGGAGGAACTTCATGTGGATAAGCAACTACATTTTATTGAGGAACCTGTTGAAATTATGGACCGAGAGGTTAAGACTCTTAAGCAGAGCAGAATTCCTATTGTCCGGGTTAGATGGAACGCCAGACGCTGTAACGACCCTGGATTTTCCAACGTTAATTTATTAATAATTATTATTATTAATACGTGTGATTAAACAAATGTATGTTATTACATTTACATGTTGCCATGATTGCCCGTACTTGACTTTAATTGCCCGAAAAGTCTTTGGGACACCCGAGACTTACACGAATAATATTTTTAAATATTATTTACATTCATGATTGATTTTATTAATCATTTTAATTAACTAAGGTTATTAGTTAATTACTTGGGCTTTAATTAGTTTAACTTGTGAATTAATGGAACTTGAGCTTGTTTAGTGTAATGGACTCATGAATTTAGATTTGCAAGCCCACCCTACATCTTCATGGACTTCATTAGCCCATGTCTTTCATATGTAAGTATCATTTTAAGATGTAACTAGTTGGTTAGGGCTTTTAGAATCTAGTTCTACCATAATCCCCATACATGGCCATCTATTAACCACCTTTAAGGACAACTTCATGCTAGTAACCATAAAACAACTCATTCCCTCTCTTTTTTGCTGCTGCAGGCCGTAGCCTAGAAGGCCATGGTGGGAGTTTTTGGTTCATTTTTGTATTATCTCTTCACTTGTATTCTCTCATATTCAAAACACACACTACTTGCATTTCATTCTCTCTCACTTTTCTCTCTTTCTTGTAAGTGTTTTGAACAACTTGTTCTTCCTTTTTTCTTGATGAAAACCGTAGGCCAAACACCCCATAATCATCATCATCTTTTGTTACTTGTTGTTGTTACTTTGTTACTTTGTTACTTTGTTACTTACTTACATATACAAGAATCAAACTCATTAGTTTCATTCTTCATAATATCTTGAATTTTCAAGAACACAAGAACATAAACTTATTATTTATGATTCTACATTTATTGTTTCAAAAGTTTGTAAGTTCATGTGTTGTGAAAACATACTTGTAATTCATGTTAGTAAACCTTAAAGTTTACTTTACTTAAAGATCAAACCTTGGTTGAATCTTTAAAAGTATGAACAACCATGAACCTTTTACTTATTTACTTAGTTTATCTCTTTATATCATGCACTTTAATTTCATGTTTGTTAGTTAAATGGTCAAGTACTACAAGTTAGTCTTGATCTCATTAATCTTGAACTAAAAGTTAACTTGAAAGTTCAAGAACACATAAATAAGCTTTCTTTAACTATAACTTTGTACACTTATGCTTGAACTAGGCTTTTGAGTCTTGGATCTTCAAGATCTAACTAAGAACTATGTTCTACTACTTAAGATCTTGATTTCATAAGTTTACTTCAAGTTTGTAACTTGTTTTTACTTTTAAAGTTCATGTAAGTGTTAGATCTAAGACCTTGATGTAACTTTGGTTCATCAACTTCATACAACTCTTAAGTGAGTTGATCTACATATCTTAGACTCACACTTGTGTCATAATTGTCAAAACTTAGTTAGTATTACTTTTACATTTCATGTATGTGCTAAATCTAAGACTTTGATGAAACTTTGGTTCATCAAAACACTTGCAACACTTAAGTGAGTTGTGCTTCATGTCTTAGACTTGCACTTGGGTTATGATGGTCAAACCATGCTAAAGATGATGTAAACACATCAATGAGTTGTACACTTGAAGCTATATGCATCAAGGATGATAACCATGATGAACATCAAGCACCAAAACCCACTGGAACCCACTTATCTTTCAGTTTCTGTTTACAGCCTACTGTTCTGCTGTTTCTGTAACATACCAGTAAACCTGGGCTACTGTAACCTTGATTTTCAAATATCTCTGTTCGAGTATATAACTTTTCATATAGGACTCGTCTTAATCCGAGTTACGGTTTAGGATTTATGGCCCTCCGATCGTCACTATGTCCTTTAACGTTGTGCAGAAATTTCTGGCCTACTCGCACTTAGACCATCGCCACGGTCAAAGGAAGACGAGTTTGCTTCTGTAAATTTTACCACACTTAAAGGACTCATATATGGAGCCATGTCCACTGGTCTCACCTTGTTTCAGTAAGGGTAGAGTCCGTGGTGACTGACTGAAGTCAGCCTTTGTTTTAAACTACTTTCATAAACGAAATTTACTTTACGCCTTATGTTTGATGATGAATGATGATGACCTTTAAGACCTTATTTTCATACTTTTAAACCTATTGAGACAATTTACTGACTTAGTACTATTTGACTTAGGTTAAGGACTCGTTGGACCTTTCGAACCGATTACTTGCACCTTTTCCCGACTCGACTTTTACCGCTACTTTATCATTGTGAGTTATCGCATTCCCTTTTTACTTTAACTTATTTTGGGAACTGAGAATACATGTGAATTTTATGTTTTACATACTAGGCACGAGTACTTAAACTTATATATGTGTGGGTTATACAACGACAGAAACATTCCCTTTAGCTCGGTAACGTTTAGTCATTGGTTTTTGAACCGGTGAATGCGAATCTTAGATATGGATCCATAGGGTTTGACATCCCCACTCGGGCTAGTCGCGCTATCATTTAACGAGTGTTTAATACTTCGTAGACATACGCCCTTGCCAAGTGTACTTTCAGGGGGTATAAACGTTAAGTTAGTTACCAAGTGCCCACGGTTAACATATACTTTATCATACTGTTTTGAAACGCTCTTTGTAGCACTGAAATCTCGTGGCCTACCTTACATACTGTTATACTTAAATTATAGCTCACCAACCTTTGTGTTGAAGTTTTTAAGCATGTTTTTCTCAGGTGCTTGAGGTTAGCTTCCGCTGTGTACTAGTCGTGCTGTAGACACCCACTGCTTAGAGTTGTCATCGCATGAACTACTTTACCTTGCATTCAAACTTTAGTACTTTTGAACTATGACTTGTAACGACCATTGTGGTCACATACACTTATTATTTGCTTCTACTTAGTGAAGCATGCTTTTGGATTGTAAAACATTCGATGTTGGTTTAGACATCACTTTATTTATGAATGCAAACTCTTTTTGAAATCGCATATAGTACTTAACCTTGTAATGATCCTGTTGTTGATGATTTGTACACGATGGTTTTGTACGGGGCATTACAGACGCGGTCCCGAGTTCACTTGGGAGCGTGAAGATCAGATGAAGCAGAAGTACCCGTATTTTTTCCCAGATGCTGAGTCAACCCCTGCACCTGCTTAAATTTCGGGACAAAATTTCTGTAACGGGAAGGTACTGTAACGACCCTACTTTTTTCGTTATCTTTTACTGTTAATTATTTAACGTCCGTTATTTTTTATTTGTGTCACGTCATTTCTATGACCTATATTATTATTTTAATAATAATATATTAATTATTATGTGTTAAATGAATATTTGTATTCATATTTCAATTTGTACGTTATACGAATCGCGGATTTCCAACCGGCGAATCTTTTCGGTTTTCAGACCAACGGTCGAGCTTTTGGGATTTTCAAGTCCTATTTATTTTAAATATGATATTTTAATGTAATATATTTGTATATGGTATTTATATATATTTTACGTCGCGTAGTTAATATCTTTCCGAATAATTAATCGCGTAATCGTGTTTTCGCGTTTTGGGTTTCGTTCGAGCGTTCGGGCTACAAGGATTTTACCAACAAGCAAAATTTGGGCCATGAGACCCACCCCAAAACTCCATTCGGCCGAAACCAAGGGGAGGGGGTATCCCCCTTTGTTTCCTTTTTCATATTTATTTACATTCCATATATATACCACTTTTGATTTCCTAAAAACCTAGTTTCTATTTTTTTTGCTCTCTCCTCCCTTCCATGCTCCTTTGGCCATCGCCAACCATCACACCATCATCATCATCTTCATCAAAAATTAAAGCTTGGATCATTCTATTGTTTGCATAAACGCGTTGCTCACGTTCTCCTCTACACGTTCATACTCTTTGATTATCGATTAGGGTCTAAACCCTAACCCTAGCTTTTCTATTTTTCATTTATTTTACTGATTTTATATGTTATTTTAGTAGTATGATGATTATATGTTATTGTATTGTTGATTATATGCGTAGAATTGCTCGTTAATTCATGTTTTCGGTTTGATTGTTTTGGGACAGCGGTTTGTTTGTTATTTTCTGTAAATATAACTGATATAAAAGTGAAATTAAAGTGTTTAGATGAGTTTCTTTCATCAAGACATTAATTTTAGACTCCGGATTCATGTCGTTTCGATTCTCGGAGCCCTAGTTATGATTAAAGTGGTGATTAATTGGAATTAAAATATAAAAACGTATTGAACCAGGTTTGGTCCGATTTTGTTACCACTTTTAGAGTCTTTAGGGTATACTAGTGTGTTAGGATTGATGATGGGATGAACATTCATGTTCGGGTCATCGAAATCCGAGCCACGGATCACCCGGTATGACTAAAACACGTTTTTGAGCGGATTAAAGATCCAGATTGAGTAAGGGCTGTAAGTCACGACTTGCATTCTGTTCTTGGGGTGTTCTTGAGTATACTAATGTGTCGGGTGGGTTGGTTAGGCGAAGATATATATAAGGCTCACCGAAAACCGACACCCGGGGCTCAAGATATGACCCGAAGAGCTTTTGATTTAAAACTTATGGTTAATTATTAAAACTTATGATATAAATAATGATTTTCATTATTATTAAATTACTTATGATATAAAAAAGTAATTATTATAATTTAAGACTTATGATATATATTTATTATATCCTTTAATTATTACTTATGATTTAATTAACATTTTAATTTAATTAAACTTATGATTAATAATACTTTTATGATTAACAATACTTTTATTATTAATGGAAAATACTTATGATAAGTATTAAACTTATATTATAAGATTATTATCATAAGACTTATAATAAGGATTAATTAATTATTTAATTATTATAAGGCTTAGTTATTATTTAATTATAATTTAATTATTAAATACTTATGATTTAATGATTATAATTAGAAACTTATGATATGACTAATAATTCATTATTAATTAATAATAGTTATGATATGATTTAAAATTTATTATTAATTAATAATACTTATATTATGACTAATATTTAATTAATTAATTAAATACTTATGTTATATTAATTATATCATTTAAACTTATATTAACTTTAATAATTCATTTTAATTTAATTAAACTTATGTTATGACATAATTATACATATTTAACTTTAATAAACATTATAACTTACATTATTATTATAACTTACACTTTTAAAATTAACGTTGACTATGTTTGACCAAGGTTGACTTTTGAGTTGACTTTCGGTTGACTTTGACTTTCAGTTGACTTTTGTTGACTTTCTAATTAAGGAAACTTTCCTAACTTATAAACTTTCCAAAAATAGCAACTTTCTAAATTTGGAAACTTTCCAAAAATAGAAACTTTCCAAAAATAGAAATTTTCCTAAAATAGAAACTTTCCAAAAATAGAAACCTGCTAAAAATAGAAACTTTCTAAAAATAGAAAGTGTGTGTCCGTACGCTGTTCCGATCAAACCGATGCATGCTGAGTATTGTTCTATGTCTACTTGCAACATGTACAATAGCTATCATACTAAGACTTGACCTAAGTTAGTTATTTATATCGACCTGCTTTATTTAAAGGTCGGCGTTGTGATCATTCCTGATCACTGTACTCATTTGTTGTTCGCTTATTTGTGTTGGTTACTTCGTTACTATTAAGGTGAGTTATAGTCCCGTTTTTACATACTTTCAAAGTATATTTTTGGGATGTGATTACATGCATTTTGTTTCACGTTTAGACACAAGTGACAATTAAATATAAATTATTCATTGTGAGTTGGACAAAAATATTTCCTAGTCTGGTAACTGTAATCACTGGTTTCTACTGGTGAATGCGAATCCTACGGATAGATCTATCGGGTTTGACAACCCCATTTCGAGCTAGTCGCGCTAGCAATTTATAATCGGAATGTTTAGTACTTCTTATTTTATTGTAGATACACTGTCCGGTGTATATCATTTATTGTGTTTGGCAAGGGTAAATAAAGGGTTAAGTGGTTACCGGGTGGCTCATTGATAATGGAGTAATGTTTAATGTTTTCTAACATTTTTAAATCTTGTGGTCTAAAGTTTATTCAATTATTTAAACCTATAATTCACTCAACCTTTGTGTTGACAGTTTACTCGCATGTTTTCACATGTACTTGAGTTATGTGATACTTCCGCTGTGTTTAGAAGAGTCTGCATGCATTTGGGCAGATTTTATGAAACTATTATGAAACTTAAGCTTGCATTCTGTTTTTGAATAATTTAAATTTGTGGGTTTGTTGGCAATGTTTCGTGTCAACTTTGGTTAATTAATATGTTGGGTTACTTTTAAACTACATATTTTGGTATGCTTTCCTTTTTGAGAAACTTTTGAAATAAAAGAATGCAATGTCGTTTGTTAAATTCATTTAAGTTCGATCAAGTTGTGGGACCAAGTGACGGAGCCGTTAAGTGTTTTGACGGGGCCATCACAGTATTTCTAGAAGGCGTACGAATCGGTGGAATGGAAGATTTTAGATTATATGCTTTCTCTTCTCGGTTTTGGCTCTATGTGGTGATCATGGGTACGTATATGTTTATTGAATGCTAGAACATCTGTGCTCGTTAATGGTAGTTCGACGGGTGACTTTAGACTTCACCGGGGATTCCGTCAAAATAATCCTCAAAGTTTGCTTCCCTTTTTATTGTAATGGAGGGTCTGCATTTATTTTGAAAGAAAGAGTTGAGATATGTGACACCCGAGGTGTTTAGTTAGGAGATCTGAGTGTTGTTGTTTCTCACTTGTTTTACGCATATGATGCAGTAATTTTATCTGATAGGAACAAGGATAGTCTGTACAATATTATTCGTGTTTTTAATGATTTTAATATCTGCTTAGGATTGAAATAAATGTGTTTAAATCACATCTATATGGTATTGGTGTGTCAGATTCGATTGTGGAGGATTACACAACTAAACTAGGATGCACAAAAGGATCTTTACTAGTTTAATTATTTGGGTTTACTGATGGGTAGTAACATGAATTTGATCTCGAATTGGAACTGATTAGAGGATCATTTTTCTAAGTAGTTATCGGTTTGGAAGGCTAATTTATTGTAATTGGAGGTCTTCTAGCGCTTATAAAATCAATTTTGGGTAGTTTGGGAATTATTTGTCATTTGTTTCGTTGTTCGGATACAGTGATCAATAATTTAGAATTGTCTGCCTCAATTTTTTTTGTCCTCGTGAATAACAGGAAGCTGCAATGGATTAGGTTGGATTAATCTAGCTTCTTATGATAAAGGTGGTCTCGAATTGGAAGCTTACGTGATTTCAGTCACGGTCTTATCTTCAAGTGGATTTTGAGCTTTGTTACACCAGATAGTAATGTGATGTGGGTCTCGATGTAGTAAGCCATTCATGGTTCAAAAACAGGCCAGGATGGTGGCAATATTGTTAACAATGGTATATGGTCCAATATTTTATCTTGTTTGTTTCACTTCACAAAGAGCTTCTTCTTTCAAATGTGTTACGGTGGGAGATGGACGTTTTATTAGATTTAGAAAGGATAATTAGAGGGGGATTGCATTTTGAAAGATAAATGTGGTAAACTATTTCGTTAGACTATAACGTGGACTGTAAGCTTGCAGTTGTAATGGGATATGGACTTGGTTCTGGCTTCGTGACGATATTGGAGCTAGGAACATGTCCTTATTTCCGATAATGGTTGATGATATCGGCCATATGGACTTGTCGAATGAATCAGATTCTTGGCTTTGGTTGAAGGATGTTGACAGAAGGTACTCGGTTAGCGATATTATATCTCATATCGATAACGTTTTGTTACCTACAACTACGACGTTTACTAGATGGGATAAGGTATTGCCTAGACTAATTAATGCTTTTATTTAGAGGTTGGTTATGGATAGACTTCCAACTCGGCTCAACTTGTCTTGAAGATGTATTAAGATCCAGGAGATAAGATGTGCTTCATGTAATTATGGTATAAAGTCGATACATCATGTCATGTTTGAATGCAGTGTGGTGGCAAAGTTACAGAGTGGTCAGATTATTATGTATCGTGGTTTGGATTGGAAAGCTTGTTCGGAGACGAAGACAAGATTGTGAGTGATCATTGCTTCTTTGGTGTGGCACAAGTGAAGATTCGAGAATAATATTATCTTTAATTTCTGAACGATGAAGAAAATCTATCTTTTTCATTTCTCTTTTATTTGGTTATGAAGTAGAGGTAAAAAAGATGTAAAGTGGACTGATTGGCTTTCTAAGTCGTCATGCAAAAAAATTAGTTTAGATTTTATAATGCAAAAGTGTACAAATCACAGGTACCAATAGCGTAATTTTTTATAAAATAAATTAATAAGATTTGCAACAATTATCACTGGAAAAGCCGGCAAACATATACATTAACTAACATGTTACACTAATATTTAGTCTCTAACATGATGAATTTTGGACTTAAAAAATAAGTATTCTTCAATCCCTTTCAAAAGAACTATTCACTTTATTATTTTTGTTTTTTTCGAAGATATTGTCAAATAATTATACATATACATATTATTAAAGTTTCTAATTATGTCTTTTTTATTTTCGAAAATCTAACATTAAATGCGTCAACCATTTTTATAATTACTCTTTAAAATAACTTTCTTTAATTAAAATATTTAATCTAATAAAAAGCAAATTAAATAATTTAATACATGATATTTAAACACATACTCCGTATATTTAAATTATGTTTTTGTCAAAAATAATAATAATAATTTAATAGATATATTAAATTGAATGAAAATTTAAACTAGACACTGTTTTTTAGGACGTACTCGTAATAAGTATACTGTAGGAAAATGGTCACCGTCTTTATGACCAATAGGTGATATTGGTGGTAGGTGCCAAGAATTTTTTTTTTTTTTTTGAAAGGCAATGCATTTATTTTATTGATATCAAAAGAAATGTACAAGTGTATGCTCAAGAGGGAGCACACTACCACAAAACAAGCAGACCATATAGACCATATAGGCTACTGCTTGAGCACACATATTAACATCTACATGTCCAGAAGGCTACACACATTTAGTAGCTAAAAATCAACACTAGATAAAAATTTGTGGATTATTAATCCAATTGTGCCAATCGATTACTTGAGTTTTGCACCTCTTCGTGATCCACTCGAAGCTCTTTACTTGAATTTCGTTAAAGGCTACCGGCACGTTCCAACTCTTATTTGTAAAGACCTTTTGGTTTCGATTTTTCCAAATTAAATAAGAACACGCCCATACAACTGCTTGCCAAATAAGTTCCCCCCCATAAGTAGTCGCTCGACCAGTATCAAGAAAGAGGTCCCCAACATTAATAAATGGTGTACCTCCCCGTCCCCACCAATCGAAAAATTTACTCCAAACCGCAAAAGCATGTTTACACAAAATTAGTGAGTGATTGACCGTTTCAATATCATCATCGTAAAGCGGACAACTGAAATGTCCCGTTCATATTGATTATAAACGTTCTATATTAATTGATTTCGTCGCGAGGTTTTGACCTCTATATGAGACGTTTTTCAAAGACTGCATTCATTTTTAAAACAACCATAACCTTTATTTTATCGATAAAGGTTTAAAAAGCATTACATAGATTATTAAATAATGATAATCTAAAATATACCGTTTACACACGACCATTACATAATGGTTTACAATAAGAATATATATTACATCAAAAATAAGTTTCTTGAATGCAGTTTTTACACAATATCATACAAGCATTGACTCCAAATCTTGTCCTTATTTTAGTATGCAACAGCGAAAGCTCTTAATAATCACCTGAGAATAAACATGCTTAAAACGTCAACAAAAATGTTGGTGAGTTATAGGTTTAACCTATATATTATCAAATCATAATAATAGACCACAAGATTTCATATTTCAATACATCTCATACATAGATATAAAAATCATTCATACGGTGAACACCTGGTAACCGACATTAACAAGATGCATATAGAATATCCCCATCATTCCGGGACACCCATCGGACATGATAATTTCGAAGTACTAAAGCATTTCAAATTCCAGAATGGGGCTTGTTGGGCCTGATAGATCTATCTTTAGGATTCGCGTCAATTTGGGGGTCTGTTCCCAAATTCTTAGGCTACCAAGCTAAAAAGGGGCATATTCGGCTTCGATCATTCACCCATATAAAGTAGTTTCATTTACTTGTGTCTATTTCGTAAATCATTTATAAAATTGCATGTATTCTGATCCCAAAATATTAGGTTTTTAAAAGTGGGACTATAACTCACTTTCACAGATTTTTACTTCGTCGGGAAGTAAGACTTGGCCACTGGTCGATTCACGAACCTATAACAAATATGTACATATATATCAAAGTATGTTCAAAATATATGTACAACATTTTTAATACGTTTTAATGTTTTAAGTTTATTAAGTCAGCTGTCCTCGTTAGTAACCTACAACTAGTTGTCCATAGTTAGATGTACAGAAATAAATCGATATATATTATCTTGGATCAATCCACGACCCAGTGTATACACGTCTCAGGCTAGATCACAACTCAAAGTATATATATTTTTGGAATCAACCTCAACCCTGTATAGTTAACTCTAACATTACTGCATATAGAGTGTCTATGGTTGTTCCAAATAATATATATACATGGGTCGATATAATATGTCAAAACATTTGCATACGTGTCTATGGTATCCCAAGATTACATAATATATTAGAACACATGTATAATACAATATAAGTTAGCTAGATATGATTTGTATAGAATTGTTACAATATTTCTCGTAGCTACAACAATCAAAAAATATCCAATCTTGTTTTACCCATAACTTCTTCGTTTTAAATCCGTTTTGAGTGAATCAAATTGCTATGGTTTCATATTAAACTCTATTATATGAATCTAAACAGAAAAAGTATAGGTTTATAGTCGGAAATACAGGTTACAAGTCTTTTTTGTAAAGGTAGTCATTTCAGTCGAAAGAACGACGTCTAGATGAACATTTTGGAAAACATACTTCCACTTTGAGTTTAATCATGATTTTTGGATATAGTTTCATGTTCATAAGAAAAATTATTTTCCCTGAATAACAACTTTTAAATCAAAGTTTATCATAGTTTTTAATTAACTAACCCAAAACAGCCCGTGGTGTTACTACGACGGCGTATATCCGGTTTTACGGTATTTTTTCGTGTTTCCAGGTTTTAAATCATTAAGTTAGCATATCATATAGGTATAGAACATATGTATAGTTTATTTTAAAAGTCAAGTTAGAAGGATTAATTTTTGTTTGTGAACAAGTTTAGAATTAACTAAACTATGTTCTAGTGATTACAAGTTTAAACCTTAGAATAAGGTAGTTTTATATATATGAATCGAATGATGTTATGAACATCATTACTACCTTAATTTTAGTGGGTAAACCTACTAGAAATGAGAAAAATAGATCTAGCTTCAAAGGATCCTTGGATTGCTTGAAAGTTCTTGAAGCAGAATCATGACACGAAAACAAGTTCAAGTAAAATTTTCACTCGAAATAAGATTGTTATAGTTATAGAAATTGAATCAAAGTTTGAATATGAGTATTACCTTGTATTAGAAAGATATCTTACTGTAAATAAGAAAGATTTCTTGAGGTTGGATGATCACTTTACAAGATTGGAAGTAAGCTAGCAAACTTGGAAGTATTCTTGATTTTATGAAACTAGAACTTATAGAATTTATGAAGAACACTTAGAACTTGAAGATAGAACTTGAGAGATCAATTAGATGAAGAAAATTGAAGAATGAAAGTGTTTGTAGGTGTTTTTGGTCGTTGGTATATGGATTAGATATAAAGGATGTGTAATTTTGTTTACTTGTAAATAAGTCATGAATGATTACTAATATTTTTGTAATTTTATGAGATATTTCATGCTAGTTGCCAAATGATGGCTTCCACATGTGTTAGGTGACTCACATGGGCTGCTAAGAGCTGATCATTGGAGTGTATATACCAATAGTACATACATCTAAAAGCTGTGTATTGTACGAGTACGAATACGGGTGCATACGAGTAGAATTGTTGATGAAACTGAACGAGGATGTAATTGTAAGAATTTTTGTTAAGTAGAAGTATTTTTATAACGACCCTCATTTTTCCATCTATATAATGCCCGAACAAAAGATTTAAGTATAATGAATAAACTCTAAGTAATAATAAAAGGTCGTTATATACATACGAAATTAACGAACGTTAAACGAATAATAAATTTTATTCAACAACGTACGCGTAAGAATTTTTATAAAAAAAAAATTTATGTCATAACATGATTACATATAAAATACTTATATTAATTTTGTATTTAGTTAATATATTATACAATTAATAAATACAAGTATATATAAATGTAGTAACATATATAAAACTAATAAAATTATAAAGTAATAATTTAATTAAATAAAAACCACATTTAGTAATTATAATTTTATAAATACAGAATATATATTTATATTTATCAAAATTCGTATTTAATAATTAAATAAAAATAGAAATTTAGTTAGTTAACATTTTTAGAACTATGAAATATATATATATATATATATATATATATATATATATATATATATATATATATATATATATATATATATATATATATATATATATTTTTAAAAGTAGTATTTTTTATATATAAACTAGATCTAGATCCACTTTTATTTATTTTATTCCTACTTTTAACTTTACTTTTATTTATTTATATTTTGAAATGGTGGCATGACTGGCCATAAATACTTTTAATTTTTTTACAAGACACTAGTTATTTTTTTATATAAACTTTTGTATTTTTTTATTTTCTATTTACCAAAAATTGTAACTATAAATACCATAGCCTAGTTCACAAATTTTGTACACCAAAAACTTGAAGAATTCTCTCTCAAACCTCTGCAAAAATTATTTTTGTAAGTTCTCTATATTATTTTTATAGTTTTTATTTAGTTTTTATCATATTTTTGTGCTAGTTTTATGTTAAATACCAAATAAATACGAAATTAATTATAATAAATAATGTAAATACATGATAATTAGTATTAAGTATCCTAATGACTATAAAAATTATTTTTATGAATTATACATTCGAATTTATATTTATTAAAAATCAAAAACTGATTTTTTTTATATTCAGTATATATAGATATATAATAAATAAATAGTAAATGATTATATATATATGTTTTTACAATTTTCGCTTATCACATATGTTATGCAAGTAATTATAAAAATTAATGTTTGATTTAATTGTCATTTTAAATAATTAATTTGTATTTTCTTTAGTTTTGCTACAGTAGCCGAAAACAGTGTTTTTTAAAATAAAAAGAGAACTAAATGGTATAATATTTTTATGACTGCAATAATTAATAGAAACTACTTTGGAACTATTAAGAAAGTTATAAAAATTATTTTTTTGAATTAATGAATATATATTTCTAGTTAATTTCGAATTTAAACTAATAACAATACAAAAGTTGAATTAAATAGTTAAACTATTAATATAATTATACAAATAATTTTTATAAGCTTAATATACTAATATAAGCTCACGAAAATTATTGGTTGAATTAATTTAGTTGATTTAATAATTATTACTTTATAAACTTTGATTTATTGCAAACCGAAAAAGAAATTAGCAATAAATACTTTTACACCATAACAAAAATTTATAAAATTTTCCTAAGTTTATTTTGATCAGTAGAACCTAAGAAAAATATAATATGTGGTGTTAAACTTGTTTACCTATTTATTTTCATTTTAACTATTAAAACAATTATAAAAAGTAATATTTAATACACAAAACTTAATATTAATGTATAGAAAATTTTTATTATGTTTTATACAAGTTACTTACTGTTATGAAATCAATAAAACACTTGTTAGCATCATTAGATAATTATTGGTGCTTATATTGATCTAAAACATAATTTAAACTATATATATATATATATATATATATATATATATATATATATATATATATATATATATATATATATATATATATGTATCCTTACATATATATAATATATATATATATATATTAAACACTTATAAGTAAAGTATATAAAGTGTTGTATTTCTATACGCACCTAAAAACGTATTGGAACGGTATATTAGATGGGTATAGATCTTGATCTTTCTCTAGTGGATGGACGCTCGAAAGTCTAGGTGGAGAGTTTGGATTACCGAGTTAAAGGATCCTGTGGCTCAGAAACCTATGACCTGAAAAGGCCATTTTAAATTGAAAGTGTTAGATTGGAAGCTTGTCTAGTATGAAAAGCCTTTCCAAAATGATAAACCTTCTTTAAACTTACTATAAAAGAAAATACTTACACTTATCATAATACGGGCAAAACATCTAAACTATTCTCAACTTATTCTTAGGTTGACTTCTCTGTGCTTCGATCATCCATACTTTCTCTTTAAGGAATACTTTCACTCACCGAATTACTAAGGTGACTTTCATAGCCCCACTCTTATTGCTATAGCACTTTTTATACTTACTGGGGTGAGACACATGCTGCTTTTATACTTTAAACAACTTAGACACAAGTACGAACCTAAACTGTACTATGACTAGCTTATGCTACTAAGACCCCACAGTGATATTTTTTAACTGCTTTCAGGATAAGGCATTCTTAATTATTGGGGGTAGGCCTATCGGGAGTAACGTCCCCGATACATTTGACCGCGATGTCTTTGTATTACTTAATAATGATTTAAACATGGTGATAAGGTACTGCCAACTTATCATCGGGGCAACAAAACAAACGTTTAGTCTAAAATATCACGAATCAGTACTACTTTTGGATCTGTGTGATCTACTTTTATAACAAATCTTGTGGTCTAAGAACAAACGGTCAATCATATTTGTTAAACCTATGAATTTCACTCAACCTTTTTGGTTGACACTTTTAGCATGTTTGTCTCAGGTACTGAATGACCAGGACCTCTATATCTACTGCTTATGTGATGACTTACTTGGCTAGGATCAAGACTTATCGCATATTTACTTTTCTGCATTTGAACAATTGATAATTCTTGTAACGACATTATTAATCCTTCCGCTGCAAATTTGGTTTTATTCATATAGTATTTGTTCTCGTATTATAATATGTTGGTTTATTTGATATTAGTAACGTTTCTTCCAGACCCTATTGGGAGGACGTTACAGATTGGTATCAGAGCATAACCAGGCTGTTATAGAGAACCAGGATTGCATTTTATGTGTGCCTTACTTGTTAGCTAGGGTACCTTAGCGATCTAGGAAACTATAACCTTTCCTGCCTTAGACTTTAAAGCACTTAGGATTACCTTAGAATGTTAAAGCAAAGAGTTCAACCCTACCTCTCATTCTTTACAATCCTAGCTTAAAAATCTAATCAAAATCTCTATCTTAATGTTAGGATGTCAAGCTATCATCAAATAAACAAAATGACTCTTTTCAAACCAGCTGAGAAAGATACTGAAGGATCTTCTACCGAAAAATCAGTTCGAAGCCCACTTTATAATCCTCCTTCACCACCAATGAACTATAGCCCGAACACTCGTTACAACTCGCGTGGCTCTCCCGAATATTATCCAACCCCGAGAAATGAAAGCAAAGGAAAACATCATGCCAATACTGCTGACTCTCATCAACCGATGAATACTCCCAAACGGAATGCTCTTCAAGACCTCCCTAACTACGATAGTGACTTCTCAGGTTATGAGCCTGAAGAAGAGCCTATTAAAGAATCATCTGAAAACTCATCTCGAAAGAGAAAACAACCCGAACCCGCCGCCACTAGAGAAGCCGATCCATTATTTTGTAATAACATGGAACACGTAAGGGTGAAGTCTGATATCCTCAACCTTCAGCGAAGTTGTGATAAGAATAAAGAGTATAGTAGGCGCCAAGTTGCTCGGATAGAAATGCGTCTAAACAACCTAGAAAAAGAAAACACAATCTTGAAAGAAATCATCAAAGAGTCCTTCGACTCTCAAACTGAAAAACTAGAAAAACTTGTGAAAAATAACATGGACAAAGTAATGGAGACAGTAATGAAAGTGAAGACTGAGGAAGAACGGAATACCCGTTGGGGAAAGCAATCTCTTGCCTACCTCCAAGAACTAGTTGAGTCTAAGATGAAAATAGAGAAAAACCGAATCAATCATCAACTGGCTATCAAGGATTTCAACAACAACTTTGTCAACAGCCGCATCACTAACCTTTACGATAATTTTGAATACCTCCACGAGAAACAAAAGGAGAAAAATGAAAAGATAGAGAAATTTATGAAGGAAGCTGAGAACGAGAAAAAGAAGAACTAAAACCTATCTTTTGTTTTCCTATTTTCCATTTACCCATCTATGTAAAGGCTTATGCCTAAACTTTTTCCATTCCAAACTCGTGTAATAAAGGCTTATATAATGCCTCGTTTCCAATAATGTTAAGTGTTTATTTAAGCATATTGTCTTATTCACCTATGTGTGTTGTGCAAATGTTATAAATCATGATTGTAAACTTATAACATCTTGATTCTTCAACTAATAATGTATTTATGTTTTGAAGATCAATGGCTCACTCAACTCGTGGTAACAACAACAACAACAACAACAACAACAATCTTATACCAAATGTCACTCTTTCTACTGAGCAATTTCAATTGCTGCTAGCGGCCGCCCAAGGCAATAACAATAACAACAACAATCATAATGTTCCTTCTAAAACTTGCTCCTATAAAGATTTTAAGAACTGTAGCCCACCCACTTTTAGTGGAAAAGAAGAAGCCGTAGAACTGGTCCGATGGTTTGAAAAGCTAGAATCAATCTTCCGTATCTGTAACTGCGGAGATAATGATCGAGTGAAGTTTTCCACAAGTTCACTCACTGGCAATGCTATGACATGGTGGACTGCTCATGCCAAATCTGTGGGAATAGATAATGCTAATACTACCCCATGGGATGAACTCAAAGGCATGATGATCACTAAGTTTTGCCCAAGAAGTCAAGTCCAAAAGCTCGAAGCTGAGTACTGGGAACTCAGAGTTAAAGGAACCGATATCGAAAGCTATACCAATCGTTTTTTGGAGCTTTCTACCTTATGTCCCGAAATGTTCCCAACTGAAGCCCGCAGGATAGAGCGGTATATCGAGGGTCTACCCGAGGATGTTCAAGGGAATGTGATTTCTGCCGAGAAGGTTACTGTGGATGCTGTGATCCACATGGCACAGAGTTTAATGATGGCTAAACGTAGGAGAGTTTCGGCTAATAAACAAGTCGAAGTTAAAAACGGTGACAATAAGAGGAAATTTGAACCATCTCAGGGTTCAGCTCAAAATGTTAACAAGAAACCGGGAAATGGTACGAGACCCGATTATCAGGGTACTAGTCCATTTTGTTCTAAATGTGAAAGGCATCATCCGGGAAAGTGCACTGCTGTGTGTACAATATGTAAGAAGATAGGCCATGCTGCAAAGACTTGTAGAACCCTACCTCAGAATAGAGCCATTGTTCCGGCTAGAGCTCCTCCAACATGCTATACTTGTGGTGAAAAGGGGCATATTAGCCCGAATTGTCCAAAGAAGAAAGATACTCCAGCTACTGGAGCAAATACTACTGCCAAAGGTCGTGCTTTTGTGATTACTGCTGCAGAAGCCAGTGATGAGGATGAGGTCATTACCGGTACGTACCTCGTCAATAATTATTATGCCACTATTTTATTTGATACGGGAGCCGATAAGAGTTATGTGTCAAATGAGTTTTGCACCCTTTTTACTGAAAAGCCCCAAACCCTACAAACCAGACGATTAGTAGAAGTGGCTAATGGGAAGTTAATGAAAGTTGATAAAATATATAAAAACTGCAACCTAATTCTAGCCGATAAGGAATTCAAGATAGACCTTTTGCCGGTCGAGCTAGGTAGTTTCGATGTAGTGGTTGGAATGGATTGGTTAGGTCCATTGAGAGCAGCCATCATGTGTTTCGATAAGACCGTTCAAATTCCGTTAGGAAGTGGAGAAACTCTTATTATCCAAGGCAAACGGAGTTGTTCCAATCTTAATATCATCTCATGTCTTAAAGCCCGTAAGTACCTTGTGAAAGGTTACTCCGCCATACTAGCTCACGTTAAAATGATCGAATTCGAAGAAACGCGTATTGAAAATGTCCCGGTTGTTAAAGATTTTCCCGATGTGTTTCCTGAAAATCTCCCTGGTCTTCCACCGCCTCGTCAAGTTGAATTTCAAATCGATTTATCTCCAGGTGCTGCACCCATTGCTAAAGCACCGTATCGTTTAGCACCTTCCGAAATGAAGGAACTTTCTAACCAACTCCAAGAACTTTTGGATCTAGGTTTTATTCATCCAAGTTCGTCCCCGTGGGGAGCTCCTGTCTTATTTGTCAAAAAGAAGGATGGTACATTGAGAATGTGTATTGATTACCGAGAGCTCAACAAGCTTACCATAAAGAATCGTTACCCGTTACCTCGCATTGATGATCTATTCGACCAACTTCAAGGGTCAAGCATTTATTCTAAGATTGATTTAAGATCCGGTTATCACCAGCTCAGAGTCAAGGAGTTTGACATTCCTAAGACTGCATTCCGCACCTGATACGGACATTACGAATTTTGTGTTATGCCTTTCGGTTTAACCAATGCTCCAGCCGTATTTATGGATCTTATGAACCGTGTTTGCAAGCCTTACCTTGATAAATTCGTTATTGTTTTTATCGACGACATCTTGATCTATTCTAAAAGCGAGAAAGAACATGAGCAACATTTACGATTGATTCTTGAACTCTTAAGAAAAGAAAAACTCTACGCAAAATTTTCTAAGTGTGAGTTTTGGATTAGAACCATACAATTCCTTGGACATGTTGTAGATAGTAATGGAATACATGTCGATCCCGCTAAAATCACCGCTGTTCAGAATTGGGAAGTGCCAAAGACTGCGAAGCATATTCGCCAATTTTTGGGACTTGCCGGTTACTACCGAAGATTTATTAAAGATTTTTCTCTTCTTGCAAAGCCTCTCACCAAGTTAACTCACAAAGGGAAGAAATTCGAGTGGTCCGAAGAACAAGAGTCTGCATTTAAGATTCTGAAAGAGAAGTTGACCACTGCTCCGATCTTATCTTTACCTGAAGGTTCCGACGATTTTGTTGTCTACTGCGATGCCTCGAAACAAGGGTTCGGTTGTGTTCTAATGCAACGCAAGAAGGTTATCGCTTATGCCTCCCGACAATTAAAGAAACATGAAGTTAATTACACCACACAAGATTTGGAGTTAGGTGCTGTGGTATTCGCTTTGAAGATGTGGCGACATTATCTATACGGTACTAAGTTTACGATATTCACCGACCATAAGAGTCTTCAGCATGTCTTTAATCAGAAACAGCTAAACATGAGACAGAGACGATGGCTCGAATTGTTAAATGATTATGATTGTGAACTAAAGTATCATCCGGGAAAGGCAAATGTAGTTGCCGATGCTCTAAGTCGAAAGGACGAAGTTAGGCGTGTTCGTGCCTTGAATCTTAAGATCAAATCGAATCTCATCTCTCGAATATGCGAAGTTCAAGTTGAAGCTATCAAACCTACACTTATCGAAGGAGAAGGACCTATAAATTTTGAAAACCAACTGCAAGTTAAGTCCAATGGTACAAGATACTTTGGTAATCGAATTTGGGTTCCTCGTTATGGTAATCTCCGTGAACTAGTCTTGGATGAAGCACATAAGACTAGGTATTCTATTCATCCCGATTCTAGTAAAATGTATCAGGATGTGAAAGAGTTCTACTGGTGGCCCAACATGAAAGGCGACATTGCTACTTATGTGAGTAAGTGTCTTACTTGTTCGAAAGTCAAAGCCGAGCACCAAAAGCCTTCTGGCCTTCTAACTCAACCCGATATTCCACAGTGGAAGTGGGATGGTATAGCTATGGACTTTATCACAAAATTGCCTAAGACTGCAAATGGCAATGATACGATTTGGGTCATAGTTGATCGTCTCACTAAGTCTGCACATTTCATACCAATCAAAGAGACTGACAGAATGGAAAAGTTAGCTCGACTCTATGTTAAAGAGATTGTTACTCGTCATGGTGTCCCTACTTCTATTATCTCGGATCGCGATAGTCGATTTACTTCCAATTTCTGGAAATCCTTGCAAGCGTCTCTTGGAACTCGACTCGACATGAGTACAGCTTATCATCCGCAAACGGACGGTCAAAGTGAACGAACTATCCAAACTTTGGAGGATATGCTACGAGCATGTGTTATCGATTTCGGTAAAGGGTGGGATAAACACCTACCTTTAGTCGAGTTTTCTTACAACAACAGCTATCACTCTAGTATTAAAGCTGCACCATTCGAAGCTTTATACGGTCGCAAATGTAGATCTCCGTTGTGTTGGGATGAACTCGAGGACAGACAATTAACTGGTCCTGAACTTATTCATGAAACTTCCGAAAAGATCGTGCAAATCAAGAAGCGTTTAGAAACCGCTCGTAGTCGACAAAAGAGTTATGCCGACCCTCACCGAAAACCGTTAGAATTCCAAGTTGGAGATAACGTTATGTTAAAAGTATCTCCTTGGAAAGGTGTTATTCGCTTCGGTAAACGAAATAAACTCAGTCCGCGTTATGTTGGACCTTTCAAAGTTATTCAAAGAATCGGTCACGTTGCGTATCGATTAGAGCTTCCAGCTGAACTAAGTCAAGTACATGATGTGTTTCATGTCTCAAATCTGAAAAAGTGTCTCGCCGAAGATACTCTTGTTATTCCTTTGGATGATATCCGCATTGATGAGCAAATGCACTTTGTCGAAGAACCTATAGAGATTATGAAAGAAGAGGTCAAACAGACTCGTAAGAGCAACATACCTATTGTTAAAGTCCGTTGGAATTCGCGTAGAGGCCCCGAATATACCTGGAAACGCAAAGACCAAATGATACGAAAATACCCCCATCTCTTCCCAGCTGTTGATGAAGCAGACGGGAACTCCACTTAAAACTTCGGGACGAAGTTTTCATTAACGGGGAGGTACTATAACGACCCTCATTTTTCCATCTATATAATGCCCGAACAAAAGATTTAAGTATAATGAATAAACTCTAAGTACTAATAAAAGGTCGTTATATACATACGAAATTAACGAACGTTAAATGAATAATAAATTTTATTCAACAACGTACGCGTAAGAATTTTTATAAAAAAAAAATTTATGTCATAACATGATTACATATAAAATACTTATATTAATTTTGTATTTAGTTAATATATTATACAATTAATAAATACAAGTATATATAAATGTAGTAACATATATAAAACTAATAAAATTATAAAGTAATAATTTAATTAAATAAAAACCACATTTAGTAATTATAATTTTATAAATACAGAATATATATTTATATTTATCAAAATTCGTATTTAATAATTAAATAAAAATAGAAATTTAGTTAGTTAACATTTTTAGAACTATGAAATATATATATATATATATATATATATATATATATATATATATATATATATATATATATATATTTTTTTTTTTTTTAAAAGTAGTATTTTTTATATATAAACTAGATCTAGATCCACTTTTATTTATTTTATTCCTACTTTTAACTTTACTTTTATTTATTTATATTTTGAAATGGTGGCATGACTGGCCATAAATACTTTTAATTTTTTTACAAGACACTAGTTATTTTTTTATATAAACTTTTGTATTTTTTTATTTTCTCTTTACCAAAAATTGTAACTATAAATACCATAGCCTAGTTCACAAATTTTGTACACCAAAAACTTGAAGAATTCTCTCTCAAACCTCTACAAAAATTATTTTTGTAAGTTCTCTATATTATTTTTATAGTTTTTATTTAGTTTTTATCATATTTTTGTGCTAGTTTTATGTTAAATACCAAATAAATACGAAATTAATTATAATAAATAATGTAAATACATGATAATTAGTATTAAGTATCCTAATGACTATAAAAATTATTTTTATGAATTATACATTCGAATTTATATTTATTAAAAATCAAAAACTGATTTTTTTTATATTCGGTATATATAGATATATAATAAATAAATAGTAAACGATTATATATATATATATATATATGTTTTTACAATTTTTGCTTATCACATATGTTATGCAAGTAATTATAAAAATTAATGTTTGATTTAATTGTCATTTTAAATAATTAATTTGTATTTTCTTTAGTTTTGCTACAGTAGCCGAAAACAGTGTTTTTTAAAATAAAAAGAGAACTAAATGGTATAATATTTTTATGACTGCAATAATTAATAGAAACTACTTTGGAACTATTAAGAAAGTTATAAAAATTATTTTTTGAATTAATGAATATATATTTCTAGTTAATTTCGAATTTAAACTAATAACAATACAAAAGTTGAATTAAATAGTTAAACTATTAATATAATTATACAAATAATTTTTCTAAGCTTAATATACTAATATAAGCTCACGAAAATTATTGGTTGAATTAATTTAGTTGATTTAATAATTATTACTTTATAAACTTTGATTTATTGCAAACCAAAAAAGAAATTAGCAATAAATACTTTTACATCATAACAAAAATTTATAAAATTTTCCTAAGTTTATTTTGATCAGTAGAACCTAAGAAAAATATAAGATGTGGTGTTAAACTTGTTTACCTATTTATTTTCATTTTAACTATTAAAACAATTATAAAAAGTAATATTTAATACACAAAACTTAATATTAATGTATAGAAAATTTTTATTATGTTTTATACAAGTTACTTACTGTTATGAAATCAATAAAACACTTGTTAGCATCATTAGATAATTATTGGTGCTTATATTGATCTAAAACATAATTTAAACTATATATATATATATATATATATATATATATATATATATATATATATATATATATATATATATATGTATGTATCCTTACATATATATAATATATATATATATATATTAAACACTTATAAGTAAAGTATATAAAGTGTTGTATTTCTATACGTACCTAAAAACGTATTGGAACGGTATATTAGATGGGTATAGATCTTGATCTTTCTCGAGTGGATGGACGCTCGAAAGTCTAGGCGGAGAGTTTGGATTACCGAGTTAAAGGATCCTGTGGCTCAGAAACCTATGACCTGAAAAGGCCATTTTAAATTGAAAGTGTTAGATTGGAAGCTTGTCTAGTATGAAAAGCCTTTCCAAAACGATAAACCTTCTTTAAACTTACTATAAAAGAAAATACTTACACTTATCATAATACGAGCAAAACATCTAAACTATTCTCAACTTATTCTTAGGTTGACTTCTCTGTGCTTCGATCATCCATACTTTCTCTTTAAGGAATACTTTCACTCACCGAATTACTAAGGTGACTTTCATAGCCCCACTCTTATTGCTATAGCACTTTTTATACTTACTGGGGTGAGACACATGCTGCTTTTATACTTTAAACAACTTAGACACAAGTACGAACCTAAACTGTACTATGACTAGCTTATGCTACTAAGACCCCACAGTGATATTTTTTAACTGCTTTCAGGATAAGGCATTCTTAATTATTGGGGGTAGGCCTATCGGGAGTAACGTCCCCGATACATTTGACCGCGATGTCTTTGTATTACTTAATAATGATTTAAACATGGTGATAAGGTACTGCCAACTTATCATCGGGGCAAAAAAACAAACGTTTAGTCTAAAATATCACGAATCAGTACTACTTTTGGATCTGTGTGATCTACTTTTATAACAAATCTTGTGGTCTAA
Source organism: Rutidosis leptorrhynchoides (assembly GCF_046630445.1). Taxonomy (NCBI): domain Eukaryota; kingdom Viridiplantae; phylum Streptophyta; class Magnoliopsida; order Asterales; family Asteraceae; genus Rutidosis; species Rutidosis leptorrhynchoides. The sequence goes on from NC_092343.1 coordinate 211,849,546, forward strand.
GAACAAACGGTCAATCATATTTGTTAAACCTATGAATTTCACTCAACCTTTTTGGTTGACACTTTTAGCATGTTTGTCTCAGGTACTGAATGATCAGGACCTCTATATCTACTGCTTATGTGATGACTTACTTGGCTAGGATCAAGACTTATCGCATATTTACTTTTCTGCATTTGAACAATTGATAATTCTTGTAACGACATTATTAATCCTTCCGCTGCAAATTTGGTTTTATTCATATAGTATTTGTTCTCGTATTATAATATGTTGGTTTATTTGATATTAGTAACGTTTCTTCCAGACCCTATTGGGAGTGAATGTAACACCCTAGGCAAATCCCACATCGCCCACGAACATGAGTGATCATGGGATTATAAGGTAATACTCACGCTTAAATGACACAACGCGTTTTGGGATCACAGGCTGAGTAGAAGTGAGAGTACGTTGTGGTTAAGCGTGCTCGGGCGAGAGCACTACCAGGATGGGTGACCTCCTGGGAAAGTGCTTCTCGTGTGTGGTCGCCAAGAAAAAGCCGTGCGCCTGCGGGCAAAGCGGACAATATTGTGGTCATGTTAAGCTGGGGTGTTACAATTTTGATAAGTGTCTTGAAGTCTTCCAAAAGTGTATGAATATATATTAAAACACTACATGTATATACATTTTAACTGGGTCGTTAAGTCATCGTTAGTCGTTACATGTAAGTGTTGTTTTGAAACCTTTAGGTTAACGATCTTGTTAAATGTTGTTAACCCATTGTTTATTATATCTAAAGATATGTTAAATTATTAAATTATCATGATATTATGATGTATTAATATATCTTAATATGATATATATATATACATTTAAATGTCGTTACAACGATAATCGTTACATATATGCCTCGTTTCGAAATCCTTCAGTTAGTAGTCTTGTTTTTACATATGTAATTCATTGTTAATATACTTAATGATATGTTTACTTATCATAATACCATGTTAACTATATATATATATTCATATATATGACATCATATAGTTTTTACAAGTTTTAACGTTCGTGAATCACCGGTCAACTTGGGTGATCAATTGTCTATATGAAACCTATTTCAATTAATCAAGTCTTAAAAAGTTTGATTTCTTAACATGTTGGAAATACTTAATATTGTAAATAACAATTTCATTTAATATATATAAACATGGAAAAGTTCGGGTCACTACAGTACCTACCCGTTAAATAAATTTCGTCCCGAAATTTTAAACAGTTGGAGGTGTTGACGTATCTTCTGGAAATAAGTGCGGGTATTTCTTCTTCATCTGATCTTCTCATTCCCAGGTGAACTCGGGTCCTCTACGAGCATTCCATCGAACCTTAACAATTGGTATCTTGTTTTGCTTAAGTCTTTTAACCTCACGATCCATTATTTCGACGGGTTCTTCGATGAATTGAAGTTTTTCGTTGATTTGGATTTCATTTAACGGAATAGTGAGATCTTCTTTAGCAAAACATTTCTTCAAATTCGAGACGTGGAAAATGTTATGTACAGCCGCGAGTTGTTGAGGTAACTCAAGTCGGTAAGCTACTGGTCCGACACGATCAATAATCTTGAATGGTCCAATATACCTTGGATTTAATTTCTCTCGTTTACCAAATCGAACAACGCCTTTCCAAGGTGCAACTTTAAGCATGACCATCTCTCTAATTTCAAATTCTATATCTTTTCTTTTAATGTCAGCGTAGCTCTTTTGTCGACTTTAGGCGGTTTTCAACCGTTGTTGAATTTGGATGATCTTCTCGGTAGTTTCTTGTATTAACTCTGGACTCGTAATCTGTCTATCCCCCACTTCACTCCAACAAATCGGAGACCTGCACTTTCTATCATAAAGTGCTTCAAACGGCGCCATCTCAATGCTTGAATAGTAGCTGTTGTTGTAGAAAAATTCTGCTAACGGAAGGTGTCGATCTCAACTGTTTCCGAAATCAATAACACATGCTCATAGCATGTCTTCAAGCATTTGTATCGTCCTTTCGCTCTGCCCATCAGTTTGTGGATGATAGGCAGTACTCATGTCTAGACGAGTTCCTAATGCTTGCTGTAATGTCTGCCAGAATCTTAAAATAAATCTACCATCCCTATCAGAGATAATTGAGATCGGTATTCCATGTCTGGAGATGACTTCCTTCAAATACAGTCGTGCTAACTTCTCCATCTTGTCATCTTCTCTTATTGGCATGAAGTGTGCTAATTTGGTGAGACGATCAACTATTACCCAAATAGTATCAAAACCACTTGAAGTCCTTGGTAATTTAGTGATGAAATCCATGGTAATGTTTTCCCATTTCCATTCTGGGATTTCGGGTTGTTGAAGTAGACCTGATGGTTTCTGATGCTCAGCTTTGACCTTATAACACGTCAAACATTCTCCTACGTATTTAGCAACATCGGCTTTCATACTCGGCCACCAAAAATGTTTCTTGAGATCCTTGTACATCTTCCCCGTTCCAGGATGTATTTAGTATCTGGTTTTATGAGCTTCTCTAAGTACCATTTCTCTCATATCTTTAAATTTTGGTACCCAAATTCTTTCAGCCCTATACCAGGTTCCGTCTTCCCAAATATTAAGATGCTTCTCCGATCCTTTGGGTATTTCATCCTTTAAATTTCTCTCTTTTAAAACTCCTTGTTGCGCCTCCTTTATTTGAGTAGTAAGGTTAGTGTGAATCATTATATTCATAGCTTTTACTCTAATGGGTTCTCTATCCTTTCTGCTCAAGGCGTCGGCTACCACATTTTCCTTCCCCAGGTGGTAACAAATCTCAAAGTCGTAATCATTCAACAATTCAATCCACCTACGCTGCCTCATATTCAGTTGTTTCTGATTAAATATGTGTTGAAGACTTTTGTGGTCAGTATATATAATACTTTTGACCCCATATAAGTAGTGCCTCCAAGTCTTTAATGCAAAAACAACTGCGCCTAATTCCAAATCATGCGTCGTAAAATTCTGCTCATGAATCTTCAATTGTCTAGATGCATAAGCAATTACCTTCGTTTGTTGCATTAATACATAACCGAGACCTTGCTTTGAGGCGTCACAATATATCACAAAATCATCATTCCCTTTAGGTAATGACAATATAGGTGCCGTAGTTAACTTTTTCTTCAATAATTGAAACGCTTTTTCTTGTTCATCCTTCCATTCAAATTTCCTCCCTTTATGCGTTAATGCAGTCAAGGGTTTTGCTATTTTGGAAAAATCTTGGATGAATCTCCTGTAATAACCAGCTAGCCCTAAAAATTGGCGTATGTGTTTTGGAGTTTTTGGGGTTTCCTACTTTTCAACGGTTTCAATCTTTGCTGGATCCACCTGAATACCTTCTTTGTTCACTATATGACCGAGGAATTGAACTTCTTCCAACCAAAATGCACATTTTGAAAACTTAACGTACAGTTTTTCTTTTCTTAACAACTCTAGCACTTATCTCAAATGTTCTTCAAGCTCTTGGTCATTCTTTGAGTAAATAAGTATGTCATCGATGAAAACAATGACAAACTTGTCAAGGTATGGTCCACACACTCGGCTCATGAGGTCCATGAACATAGCTTGTGCGTTAGTCAACCCAAACGGCATAACCATAAACTCGTAATGACCGTAACGCGTCCTAAAAGCAGTCTTTGGAATATCATCCTCCTTCACCCACATTTGATGATACCCAGAACGTAAATCAATCTTCGAATAAACCGACGAGCCTTATAGTTGATCAAATAAGTCGTCGATTCTCGGTAGTGGGTAGCGGTTCTTGATGGTAAGTTAGTTCAACTCTCGGTATTCGATACACAACCTAAATGTACCATCCTTCTTCTTGACAAACAAAACAGGAGCTCCCCATGGTGATGTGCTTGGTCGAATGAAACCACGCTCTAAAAGTTCCTGTAACTGACTTTGTAATTCTTTCATTTCACTGGGTGCCAGTCTGTATGGAGCACGAGTTATTGGTGCAGCTCCTGGTATAAGGTCTATTTGAAATTCAACGGATCGATGTGGGGGTAATCCCGGTAATTCTTTCGGAAATACATCGGGAAATTCTTTTGCGACGGGAACATCATTGATGTTCTTTTCTTCAGGTTTAACTTCCTTGATGTGTGCTAGAATGACGTAACAACCTTTTCTTATTAGTTTTTGTGCCTTCAAACTACTAATAAGATTTAATTTCGCATTGTTCTTTTCTCCGTACACCATTAAAGGTTTTCCCTTTTCACGCATAATGCGAATCGCATTTTTGTAACAAACGACCTCTGCTCTCACCTTTTTTAACCAGTCCATACCAATTATTACATCAAAACTCCCTAACTCGACTGGTATTAAATCAATTTTAAACGTTTCATCCCCCAGTTTAATTTCTATATCCTGACATATATTATCTGCTGAAATTAATTTACCGTTTGCTAATTCGAGTAAAAATTTACTATACAAAGGCGTCAATGGGCAACTTAACTTAGCACAAAAATCTCTACTCATATAGCTTCTATCCGCACCCGAATCAAATAAAACATAAGCAGATTTATTATCAATAAGAAACGTACCCGTAACAAGCTCCGAGTCTTCCTACGCTTCTGTCGTATTAATATTGAAAACTCTTTCGCGGCCTTGCCCATTAGTATTCCCCTGATTCGGGCAATTACTTCTAATGTGGCCCGGTTTTCCACATCCATAACAAACAAAGGCGGCATTACTTGTTTCGCCACTATTTGTTCCTTTAGTTCTGATAAACTTTGGTCCGTAGACCTCACACTTTTTCGCACAATGGCCAGTTCTTTTACACTTGGTGCAAAATTTTGTGCAGAACCCATTCTGGTGGTACTCTTCACACCTTTGGCATTTTTGGTTTTTGTTGCCGTTGTTGTTATTGAGGTTGTTGTTGAGATTGTTATTGTTGTTGGAACGGTTGTTGTAGTTGTTGTTGTTGTTGGGACGTTTGTTGTAGTTATTGTTAGGATTGCGGTTATTGTTGCGATTGTTGTTGTGGTTGTGGTTATAATTGTTGTTGTTGTATTGGTGACCCTTGTCACTGGTTTCTTCCCACTTTCTCTTGGGTTGTTTCATGTTGGCTTCCTCGGCCGCCTGCTCTTTAATTCTTCCCTCAATCTGATTTATGAGTTTATGAGCCATTCTACTTGCCTTTTGTATAGAAGCGGGCTCGTGTGAACTCACATCTTCTTGAATCCTTACTGGTAACCCTTTTACAAACGCGTCGATCTTATCTTCTTCATCTTCGAACACTCCCGGACACAATAGGCACAACTCTGTGAATCGTCGTTCATATGTGGTAATGTCGAACCCTTGTGTTCGTAACTCCCTAAGTTCTACCTTGAGTTTATTGACTTCGTTTCTAGGACGGTACTGCTCGTTCATCAATTGCTTGAATGCCGACCACGGTATTGCGTAACCAGCATTTTGTCCTACATGTTCAAGATAGGTGTTCCACCACGTTAACGCAGTACCTGTGAAGGTATGTGTAGCGTACTTAACTTTGTCCTCTTCAGTACACTTACTTATGGCAAACACCGATTCAACTTTTTCGGTCCACCGTTTCAATCCAATTGGTCCTTCAGTTCAATCAAATTCCAAAGGTTTGCAGGCAGTGAATTCTTTGTAGGAGCATCTTACATGATTTCTTGTGGAATTAGTTCCACTGCTAGATCCAGAGTTATTATTATTTTGCATCGCAGCCTGTACTGCGGCTATGTTTGCTGCAAGGAAAACACGGAAGTCTTCCTCGCTCATGTTCAAATTCTGACGAGTCGCTGGTGCCATTTCCTTCAAAAATAGCCAAAAGAATTGAGTTAATCATATGGAATTTTAAGAGTAGTCAATATTATCTCGTAGCATTATATGAACTTATTTATAAAAGCTTTTTCTTCATATTAGCATTTTATAGTTTTAATTCGGGTAGCACCTACCCGTTAAGTTCATACTTACTAGCTACTATACAACTCAACTACTACGCTTCTATATGAAAAACTTATTACAATAATATTTCGCGTTCAAACCTTTATACAATATTTTACAAACTTACAATACCACTATTATACATATAGGATGAAATATAGCACATAATATCTTTGCTACTCAGCAGCTATAAAGGCAATTCTAGTTAATACGCAAGTTGTTCAATAAAAGAAATAAAGACACGTAATTCATAAGTCCAGAAACAAGTCATGCATTCTGGTTTTACTAAGACGACTTCCCATCCTTGATCTTGTGGAAAGTAACCGTTATGACCATTGGCTAGGCAGCATGTTGTAATGTCGTCAAAAGGACGAGGGTTTCTTAATGCCCAACAGCCTCGTAGCAATCTAAAAACCTTGTTTCTTACCCCAACTACTGAGTCCGTCACTTGTGAGAATGTTTTATTTAAAAGTTGCAACCCAATGTTCTTTTTTCTCAATTTGATGAGAAGCGACCATTATTAACCCGTAAGCATAACATGCTACTTTATGTTGCATGTTAGAAGCTTTTTCTAAAGAACGGAGTCCTATGTTGGGATATTTTGAGTCAAAATAGGTTCGTAACCCGTAGCGTAAAATTGCATCTGGGTTTCCCACACTAAATGCCTTAAAGAAAACTTGGCGTAACTTAAAGTTTCCCCAATGTGATATACCCCATCTTTCAAAGGAAAGTCTTTTATATACTAAGGCATGCCTGGAATGTCTTTCAAATGTTTGACAATCTAATTTTGCCGTAACTAATTGTGCTGATGAATTCTGCCCAACTCTAGAAAAGATTTCATCAATCATATCTCCTGGTAGGTCTTCTAAAATTTTTGGTTGTCTATCCTTAACGTCCATTTTGTGTTTTTATACTGTAAAATAGACAATGATTAGATTCGTAAAAGTTAATTAACAAACAATACAAGCAATTTTTACATAGAACATAAAAGTACAAGCACACTACAATACATATAATACACAACATGATTACAACCCTCTAATCTGAATCACTGATTTCTTCTTCTTCGGACTTGGTTCATTTTCCTAATTTTCTAGGTACATATGGTGTTCCTCTAATATGAGCCGTCGTTTTCCACAATGGTTTAGAAAAACCTGGTGATTTAGTGGTTCCCGGTTATTGTTACAATTTAGGAAATACGGACATTGCCGATACATATAAAGTTCATCGGGGTTGGAATCAGGTTTCTCTATTTTTATACCTTTTCCCTTATTATTTTCTTTTGCCATATTAAATTGGGACGAGGTAATTTCTATAACATCATCGGAATCCTCATCGGGATCCGATTCATCGGAAAATTGGTAATCTTCCCAATATTTTGCTTCCTCGGCGGAAACACCATTGACCATTTTTAACTTTGGTCCGTTGGTTGATGATTTTCTTTTATTTAATCGATCTATTGTAGGTATCAATATTTCTTCCTCTGGAACCTCTTCTTCTTCCGGTTCCTCCTCTTCCGGTTCCTCCTCTTCTGATTCCTCTTCTTCCGGTTCCTCTTCTTCCGGTTCCTCTTCTGGAATTTGTGAATTTTCCCAAATTATGTTCGACTCTTCATTATTATTAGGTGATTCGATGAGATTTGTACTAGTGGTAGACATCTATCACACAATATCAAACACATTAAGAGGTTAATATATCACAGAATATTTACATGTTAATAATATATAGTTTTCAACAAAAGTGTTAAGCAATCGTTTTTAAAGAAAACACGGTCGAAGTCCAGACTCACCAATATATCCTAACAAACTCGATAAGACACACTAATGAAAATTTCTGGTTCTCTAAGACCAACGCTCGGATACCAACTGAAATGTTCCGTTCATATTGATTATAGACGTTCCATATTAATTGATTTCATCGCGAGGTTTTGACCTCTATATGAGACGTTTTTCAAAGACTGCATTCATTTTATCGATAAAGGTTTAAAAAGCATTACATAGATTATTAAATAATGATAATCTAAAATATACCGTTTACACACGACCATTACATAATGGTTTACAATAAGAATATATATTACATCAAAAATAAGTTTCTTGAATGCAGTTTTTACACTATATCTTACAAGCATGGACTCCAAATCTTGTCCTTATTTTATTATGCAACAGCGGAAGCTCTTAATAATCACCTGAGAATAAACATGCTTAAAACGTCAACAAAAATGTTGGTGAGTTATAGGTTTAACCTATATATTATCAAATCATAATAATAGACCACAAGATTTCATATTTCAATACATCTCATACATAGATATAAAAATCATTCATACGGTGAACACCTGGTAACCGACATTAACAAGATGCATATAGAATATCCCCATCATTCCGGGACACCCATCGGACATGATAATTTCGAAGTACTAAAGCATTCTAAATTCCAGAATGGGGCTTGTTGGGCCTGATAGATCTATCTTTAGGATTCGCGTCAATTTGAGGGTCTGTTCCCAAATTCTTAGGCTACCAAGCTAAAAAGGGGCATATTCGGCTTCGATCATTCACCCAGATAAAGTAGTTTCATTTACTTGTGTCTATTTCGTAAATCATTTATGAAATTGCATGTATTCTCATCCCAAAATATTAGGTTTTTAAAAGTGGGACTATAACTCACTTTCACAAATTTTTACTTCGTCGGGAAGTAAGACTTGGTCACTGGTCGATTCACGAACCTATAACAAATATGTACATATATATATCAAAGTATGTTCAAAATATATTTATAACATTTTTAATACGTTTTAATGTTTTAAGTTTATTAAGTCAGCTGTCCTCGTTAGTAACCTACAACTAGTTGTCCATAGATGTACAAAAATAAATCGTTATATATTATATTGGATCAATCCACGACCCAGTGTATACACGTCTCAGGCTAGATCACAACTCAAAGTATATATATTTTTGAAATCAACATCAACCCTGTATAGCTAACTCCAACATTACTGCATATAGAGTGTCTATGGTTGTTCCAAATAATATATATACATGGGTCGATATGATATGTCAAAATATTTGCATACGTGTCTATGGTATCCCAAGATTACATAATATATTAGAATACATGTATAATACAATATAAGTTAGCTAGGATATGATTTGTATAGAATTGTTACAATATTTCCCGTAGCTACAACAATCAAAAAATATCCAATCTTGTTTTACCCATAACTTCTTCGTTTTAAATCCGTTTTGAGTGAATTCAATTGCTATAGTTTCATAATGAACTCTATTATATGAATATATACAGAAAAATTATAGGTTTATAGTCAGAAATACAGGTTACAAGTCATTTTTGTAAAGGTAGTCATTTCAGTCGAAAGAACGACGTCTAGATGACCATTTTGGAAAACATACTTCCACTTTGAGTTTAACCATGATTTTTGGATATAGTTTCATGTTCATAAGAAAAATCATTTTCCCGGAATAACAACTTTTAAATCAAAGTTTATCATAGTTTTTAATCAACTAACCCAAAACAGCCCGTGGTGTTACTACGACGGCGTATATCCGGTTTTACGGTATTTTTCGTGTTTTTAGGTTTTAAATCATTAAGTTAGTATATCATATAGATATAGAACATGTGTCTAGTTGATTTTAAAAGTCAAGTTAGAAGGATTAACTTTTGTTTGTGAACAATTTTAGAATTAACTAAACTATGTTCTAGTGATTACAAGTTTAAACCTTCGAATAAGGTAGTTTTATATATATGAATCGAATGATGTTATGAACATCATTACTACCTTAATTTTAGTAAGTAAACCTACTGGAAATGAGAAAAATAGATCTAGCTTCAAAGGATCCTTGGATGGCTTGAAAGTTCTTGAAGCAGAATCATGACACGAAAACAAGTTCAAGTAAGATTTCCACTCGAAATAAGATTGTTATAGTTATAGAAATTGAAACAAAGTTTTGATGGAATTTAACATTTGTAACAAGCAACATGTTCATGTAGTTTACACAATCATAAAACCAATTTTAAGATAGTAAAAGCAAGCGAAAGCGTAATAGAACAAGTATATTGTTAAGTCATTTTGTTAAATCCCATATTAATATCAAGTCATGAAATTATGCTTACATATAAAACAAGTAAAAGAAGAAGATTATACCTCCTCTCTATGTTGAGTAGTGGGCTGAATTTGGACAGCAGAATGCTCCAAGGAATGATGGTGAATGAAGCCTCAAAACTATGAAACCTCAAGTTGTTATACCCCAAACTTATCACCAACACCCTAGCCTTTAGTTAGGATTTAATGACCCTTGAAATTAGCTTGCAAAAAAAGATTTAAGAACCCTCTTTTGGTCCTAAATAGCCACGGCCAGAACAGCCAGCAGGAGCAGTTTTTTTTTTTTGCTAGTTTTCACTTGAGAGAATGTGTATGCATGTGTTCTACTTCTCTTTAATCAAGGGGCATGCCTATATGTAATTGTGCTATGTTGAAAGCAACAAAAGTGAGCATGGGTGGACTCTCTTGAGTCCCAAATCTGCCACTCAAGTTAATTTATATAAAATGTTGCAAGTTATATAAAATGTTGCAATTTATATAAAACTTGTATAAAACCATATATATATTTATGTTACTTTCATATTCTTATAAAACATTTATAAAACATAACACAATATAGTTATTTAAACCTATAAATAACTAAATCCATATCATATATAAATTATCCAAATAATTTATCTCAAGTGATAATATTTTAGAAACCCGATTTTCTAAAATCCAAGTGTCGCGTATTTGTTTAATGATCCAATCGTTAAGATCAAATACGTATAAGGTGTAGGTAAGTTTGTTATTGGGTATGACCCGACTTGGATCATAACATATTAGCCATATTAATTTAATATGTCTCTCGGGCATACGAAAAACCTTCAATCTCCCACTTGCACGAGAAACATAAGAAATTAATGCAAGCGACGGATATCACCTAACGATCGTCCATCACCCCCAATATGTTATGACTTTGTGCCATTCAATAACATCATCCCTTTCGAGTTCCCATCTCGAATATGAATAGGTGAATCTTTCATTATTTCCTTTCGTCCTAGATGTCATGTTAAATTCTAGAGACACAGAGTGATCACTCTCTTCTAGATTTAACTTTATCAGGCCTTAGACATCTAACTCTCAACGAATAAGAGGGACAAATTCCATCTTGACTACATACATCCTAAATATATACCTTGTATTATACCTGAGCTCTTCCTTATGAACTACCATATTTTTGAATAGCGAAGGAAAGAATCAAGGCACAATACTTGGTAACTATCTGAACCCAATATGTATCTCAGGTCAGAGGATACAATGATATTCGCCTTTACTCAAGACTACATGTGATCAACCACAAAGGCTCCATTTAGTAAATCTTGAGGGCGAGTCTTCCAATATTTGTATCCCACAAATATCTATGAACCTTGGTTGCAACCTTGCCCCACATTCATCCCGTGAATGTATACCAATCTAAGTTCATAATAGTCTAAACCTCACGCTTGTTCTCATAAATGTGATCGACTACGGAATTTAGAATAATTTCTTATTCATGGATAAAATATGCAAAATAGGAACTTGACTCAAAATAAATTAATACCATAATTATATTAATGAGTTTGAACAATTTCGTTCCGTTACAATACTTAAAACAGATCATGACCAATCACTAGAATGTCGAAGCCCTAATGCACAAACATGTCCTGCATGTTTTGCTCCATGTAAGAGCTTCGTGAGAGGATCCGCTATATTAAGATCTGTATGAACTTTGCGAATACATATCTTTCCCTTTTCAACTTCATCCCTTATGTAGTTGAATCTCCGCTCAATGTGACGGGTCTTTTGATGAGCACGAGGTTCCTTGATTTGAGCAATCGCACCCTCGTTGTCACAAAAGATCTTAAGAGGGTCCTGAATGGAAGGGACTACTCCTAAGTCGTCGATGAATTTCTTCATCCATGCAGCTTCCTGAGCTGCAAATGAGGTGGCAATGTACTCTGACTCTGTAGTGGATAAGGCAACAACATCCTGTTTTCAACTCTTCCAAGAGACCGCACCTCCATTTAATGTGAAGACATAACCGGATTGTGATCGAGAATCATCTCGATCAGTTTGGAAACTCGTGTCCACGTAACCTTTTACAGCGAGTTCTTCCTCACCAGACCCGTATATAAGAAACATATCCTTAGTCCTCCTAAGGTATTTCAATATACTTTTAACCGCAATCCAATGACTGTTTCCTGGGTTGTTCTGGTATCTACTTGTCAAGCTAAGAGCACATGACACATCCGGTCTAGTGCATATCATTGCATACATGATTGACCCAATAGCAGATGCGTACGGGACTTTCTTCATTCTCTCTTGTTCATCTTTCGTGGTAGGGCACTGAGATGAACTGAGAAGTGTTCCCTTTTGAATAGGTACCAAACCTTTCTTAGAGTTCACCATCTTGAACCTTTTCAAGATCTTTTCAATGTATGCACTTTGATTCAAACCTATCAGTTTTTTGGATCTATCCCTGTAGATCCCAATCCCCGTATATAAGAAACCTATCAGTTTCTTGGATCTATACCAATTTACTTAACCAAGTTTTAACACCTTGCATTGCCGGAATATCATTTCCAAATAACAATATATCATCCACATATAGTACAAGGAACATGATAGTGCTCCCACTAGCTTTCTTGAATACACAAGCTTCATCACCATTTTTAATGAAGCCAAATTTCTTGGCCTCCTCATTAAAACGATGATTCCACATTCTAGATGCTTGTTTCAATCCGTAGATTGACTTCTTTAACTTGCATACCTTTTTAGGATATTTTGGATCAACAAAACCTTCAGGCTGAACCATATAGACATCTTCCTTAAGATGTCCATTTAGAAAAGCGGTCTTGACATCTATTTGCCATATTTCATAATCATAATGAACAGCAATGGCAAGTAATATCCTAATAGACTTTAGCATTGCCACAGGCAAAAAAGTTTCATCGTAGTCAACCCCTTGAGTTTGAGTGAAACCTTTTGCTAAAAGTCTAGCTTTATATGTATCCAAGTTTCAATGTATGTCGATTTTCATTTTGAAAAGCCATTTACAATCAACTAGCCTGGAGCCAGTCGGTTGTTCAACAAGTTCCCAAACTTGATTGTCATACATGGATTGCATCTCAGCGTTCATGGCTTCCTACCATTTATCCTTATCAATCCTTGATAAAGCATCTTGGTAGTTTGTTGGTTCATCCAAATCAACCACATAGCAACCATCCATGAGAAACCCATATCTCTCAGGAGGATTACTAATCCTACCAGATCTGCGAACGTCTTGTGTATTTTGATCATCCATTTGATCACTCTCAACATTTTCATGTTGAGTGCTAGTGTCAACCAATTGTTTATCATCTACTTGATCTTGAACCTCTTCAAGATCTATCTTCCTTTCACTATTTCCTTCCATTAGGAACTTAGTTTCAAGGAATTCAGCCTTTCGAGCAACAAATACATTTTGCTCGGTTGGATCATAGAAATAGTATCCCATATCATCCTTGGGATATCCTATGAAGATACACTTTGTGGATCGAGCATTCAACTTATTAGGGATGTAACGCTTAGGATAAGCTTCACATCCCCATACCTTTAAGTATGATAGAGATGGAGGTTTTCCAAACCACAACTCATGAGGAGTTCGTTCCACTTTTTTGGTTGGGGCCATATTTAAAATACGAGCCACGGAGCATAGACAATAACCCCAAAATGATAGAGGTAACGTGCTTCTAGCCATCATAGATCGAACCATATCCATTAGGGTTCGGTTCCTCCTTTCGAAAACTCCATTAAGTTGGGGTGTTCCAGGAGGAGTAAGTTGCGAGATAATCCCACAACTTCTAAGATGATCTTATAAAGCATCGCTTAGGTATTCACCTCCTCTATCGGTATGAAGTACCTTGATTGTCTTATTGAGTTGATTTTGTACTTTGTTTTGATATTCCTTGAATTCTTCAAAAGTTTCGTCCTTGTGTCTTAATAAGTAAACATATCCGAAATGACTGAAGTCATCAATGAAAGTAACGAAGTATCTTTCACCATTCCTAGTCATGGGCTTAAAGGGTCCACATACATCCGAATGTATTAATTCCAATAAGTCTTTAGCCCTTTCATAGGTCCCTTTGAAAGGTGCTTTAGTCATTTTGCCTTGTAAACAAGATTCACATACATCAAATGAGTCTAGTTCATTTGATTTCAAAAGTCCATTCTTTTGAAGTGTATGCATTCGATTCTTGTTTATGTGACCAAGGCGACAATGCCATAAGTAGGAATCACTCAAATCCCTTTTGAGTTTCTTGGTGTTTGCATGGTATATTGAGCTATTGTATGATGTGTAATCATGAACCAATTCATAAATACCATTCACAGGCGAAGCCTTGAAGTAGAATACATTATCTAAAGAAACATGGATATCATCATTAATGAAATTAAGATTAAAACCACATTGTTTCAAACGGGATACAGAAATAATGTTTCGAGATAAATCGGGTGCATACAAAACATTTTTCAAAATAAGCTCCAAACCACTTGAAAGCTTCAAAACAAAGTCTCCTTGAGCTTTCACTTGCACCCTTGCTCCATTACCCATGAAGAGACTTGTTGTTCCCGCATCTTGATTACTTCTTATGAACCCCTGCAAAGAATTGCAAATATGAGTTCCACATCCTGTGTCTAATACCCATGTATTAGAAGAAGTAATACTAAGCTCAATGTATACCATATATACATTACATGAGGTTTGCCCTGCATTCCTCTTTTCTTTCAATTCCTTAAGGTAGATCGGGCAGTTACGTTTCCAGTGACCCATTTCACCGCAACCAAAGCACGGATCTTCCTTGGGGTTAGCTTTATCGGCAACCTTTTGCTTCTTGTTGTTGTTGGTTGGGGTAACCATTTTTCCCTTTCCCTTGCCCTTGCCTTGGTAGGCGGGTTCTTTCCTCTTAGCCGCCTTCAGCTTAGAAGTGTTACTGTTTTTGGACCCGCCTTCATTGATCATAAACATGGGTGAAGCCCTTTTACCCATGCTCGCTTCGGCCGTCTTAAGCATGGCATGTAATTCGCCAATGCTCTTATCCCATCCATTCATGTTGTAATTCATTACAAATGTGTCAAACCTCTTTGACAAAGAATTAAGGATAAGGTCCGTGGCTAATTCATTAGACACATTGCAGTTTAGACGGTTCGCTCGATCAATTAGGCTTTTCATCTTTAGGACATAAGATGAAACGGATTGGGAGTCGTCCATCCGACATGCATGAAGCGCTCGAACCGTTTCGAAGCACTCGACACGAGCTTGTTGAAGGAACATCTCCTTCAACTGTGTGATCATGTCATATGCACTATGATGCGCGAAATCCTTTTGGAGTTCTGGTATCATAGTCCCAAGCATGAGGCAAGAAACTTGCACCGAATCGGTGCAATATTTCTCCCAATAAGCCATGTCTTCCGTATCATCCTCGTCCGATTGATCGGGAATGGGGTCTTCCAACACATACGCCCTATCCTCTAGTTTGAGGACAATTCTTAGATTGCGGAACCAATCCATGAAGTTCGTATGGTTGAGTTTTTCCTTTTCGAGGATTGACCTCAACGATAGGTTGTTAAAGTTTATTGGTGCATTTGGAATGTTGTTGTTATTGGCGGCCATCTACAAAATTTAACAAAGTTGTTTAAGTATCAATTTTAATTTAACAATCAATACCCTTTAAATCCAATTGATATTTATTAAATTTTAGAATCCAACGGTAAACCAAATTTCGGTTAGGTGACCTTTATCCCGTCATTTGATTTAGCTAGGTAGTCATTATATGACAATTGCAATCCTTTTGCAACTTCTAAGTTATGGGATCATGCAATCCTTTTTCATGGCATATTTATCCCATCAACGCCTATTTGTTCCTCATGCTTCGGTGACCCTAAGTTCATGATTCCCAAATCAAGTCGTCCTACTTGTGTAAACGTGTAAATTCAACATACAAGTGGTTAGGTGACCTTTATCCCGCAAGTGTGCCAAATTCACCTTAATCATATTAGTTTGCTCATAATGGTTAGGTGACCTTTATCCCATCATGAGTTCCCTAGTATGCCTAAGTGTCACACAATAAGGATGGCGTTTAACTTGTTTACCTTGTTAATATAGGGATTTTAAGTTTTCGTTAATTCTAGTTTGAGAAAACTTTTATGTCATACACCAACATGCATTTAGTGTATGGTACATATGAAAAACCAATTTCATGTCTTTGTAATTTAGCCAATTACTTAATATAAACCATTTTATATATGTGATTCAAAAACCATTTATTATAATCCTTTTGCCACTTTTAATTTAACCAATTAAATCGTCGTTTTGCATGTCATTAATAATGTCTAATTTAACCAATTAAATTGCCATTTTAGTTTGTTGTTAACTTGTGTGATTAACTTGTAGCATACAAACATACAATCCACAATCATAAAATAAACAACCAAGCATGCAAAACAATATGTTCACAATCAAGCCAATTTGGTTGACATTTGTTTAGCCGAAAACAAATGCCACCGGTTAAGGGGTTATAATACAAAGTAGGAGATTTTAAATCTCCCACTTAATCTTGCATCCAAATGATTCTTCTTGTGTTCTTCAAGTCTCCATTATCTTCATCATTTTACAAAATATATCCTAATACATTTTGTCTAAAAAATGAAATTATAACCTAATCTATTTTACATACCAAATATAAAATAAATTACATAACCAAAATAATATTATTACAAACCAATTGAATAAATATTATTACAAACCAAATGAATAATAAATAATCATCAAACATGCAACCAAACAAACACAAGGTCTAGGCATTGATTGTGAACATTAACATACAACAAAATATGAAAAAATGGAAGCACCCAAAACCCATTTTGGGTCTCCAAATTTTCGGCCAAAATTAGATACCCACCCAAACTCGACAATTTTTGTATTCCATTTTCATGCATGTACTTGGAATGCAAATATGGTGGGTTTAAAGACAATATAAGAAGCATAATCCATAGACCTCGGCTCTGATACCATTGATGGAATTTAACATTTGTAACAAGCAACATGTTCATGTAGTTTACACAATCATAAAACCAATTTTAAGATAGTAAAAGCAAGCGGAAGCGTAATAGAACAAGTATATTGTTAAGTCATTTTGTTAAATCCCATATTAATATCAAGTCATGAAATTATGCTTACACATAAAACAAGTAAAAGAAGAAGATTATACCTCCTCTCTATGTTGAGTAGTGGGCTGAATTTGGACAGCAGAATGCTCCAAGGAATGATGGTGAATGAAGCCTCAAAACTATGAAACCTCAAGTTGTTATACCCCAAACTTATCACCAACACCTTAGCCTTTAGTTAGGATTTAATGACCCTTGAAATTAGCTTGCAAAAAAAGATTTAAGAACCCTCTTTTGGTCCTAAACAGCCACGGCCAGAACAGCCAGCAGGAGCAGTTTTTTTTTTTTTTGTTAGTTTTCACTTGAGAGAATGTGTATGCATGTGTTCTACTTCTCTTTAGTCAAGGGGCATGCCTATATGTAATTGTGCTATGTTGAAAGCAACAAAAGTGAGAATGGGTGGACTCTCTTGGAGTTCCAAATCTGCCACTCAAGTTAATTTATATAAAATGTTGCAAGTTATATAAAATGTTGCAATTTATATAAAACTTGTATAAAACCATATATATATTTATGTTACTTTCATATTCTTATAAACCATTTATAAAATATAACACAATATAGTTATTTAAACCTATAAATAACTAAATCCATATCATATATAAATTATCCAAATAATTTATCTCAAGTGATAATATTTTAGAAATCCGATTTTCTAAAATCCAAGTATCGCGTATTTGTTTAATGATCCAATCGTTAAGATCAAATATGTATAAGGTGTAGGTAAGTTTGTTATTGGGTATGACCCGAATTGGATCATAACATATTAGCCACATTAATTTAATATGTCTCTCGGGCATACGAAAAACCTTCAAGTTTGAATATGAGTATTACCTTGTATTAGAAAGATATCTTACTGTAAATAAAAAAGATTTCTTGAGGTTGGATGATCACTTTACAAGATTGGAAGTAAGCTAGCAAACTTGGAAGTATTCTTGATTTTATGAAACTAGAACTTATAGAATTTATGAAGAACACTTAGAACTTGAAGATAGAACTTGAGAGAGATCAATTAGATGAAGAAAATTGAAGAATGAAAGTGTTTGTAGGTGTTTTTGGTCATTGGTATATGGATTAGATATAAAGGATGTGTAATTTTATTTACTTGTAAATAAGTCATGAATGATTACTAATATTTTTGTAATTTTATGAGATATTTCATGCTAGTTGCCAAATGATGGTTCTCACATGTGTTAGGTGACTCACATGGGCTGCTAAGAGCTGATCATTGGAGTGTATATACCAATAGTACTTACATCTAAAAGTTGTGTATTGTACGAGTACGAATACGGGTGCATACGAGTAGAATTGTTGATGAAACTGAACGATGATGTAATTGTAAGCATTTTTGTTAAGTAGAAGTATTTTGATAAGTGTCTTGAAGTCTTCCAAAAGTGTATGAATACATATTAAAACACTACATGTATATACATTTTAACTGGGTCGTTAAGTCATCGTTAGTCGTTACATGTAAGTGTTGTTTTGAAACCTTTAGGTTAATGATCTAGTTAAATGTTGTTAACCCATTGTTTATTATACCTAAAGAGATGTTAAATTATTACATTATCATGATATTATGATGTATTAATATATCTTAATATGATATATATACATTTAAATGTCGTTACAACGATAATCGTTACATATATGCCTCGTTTCGAAATCCTTAAGTTAGTAGTCTTGTTTTTACATATGTAGTTCATTGTTAATATACTTAATGATATGTTTACTTATCATAATACCATGTTAACTATATATCTATATATATATATATATATATATATATATATATATATATATATATATATATATATATATATATATATATATATATATATATATATATATATATGACATCATATAGTTTTTACAAGTTTTAACGTTCGTCAATCACCTGTCAACTTGGGTGGTCAATTGTCTATATGAAACCTATTTCAATTAATCAAGTCTTAACAAGTTTGATTGCTTAACATGTTGGAAACACTTAATCATGTAAATAACAATTTCATTTAATATATATAAACATGGAAAAGTTCGGGTCACTACAACAACGAACCGAGTGTAGATCAATCCCTCTTTTGTCAAGTTCTACCAAAATCGGGAGACGTGATTTCCTTGCTCTCCAAAAAAATACCTCCACCTTTTTTGGAACTAGTTGGTTGCGTAAGGTCTCACAATTTGAATCACTTGAAGTAAAAGTCTCGAATTAATCATATCCGTAAGTACTTTTGTGGTGAACAACCCATTAGTGCCCGGTGCCCACCTCCATGCGTCTTTCTTTTCCGGATTTAAAGCTGCACTCGAGATCAATTCGGTTAGACTTTGTAGTTTGTCCTTTGCTCGCCCAAATGGTTCTCTTGCCCAAGACCAATTGCCTACACCTTTTGCACCATTCCGAATAACCCGATCTTTAACCGAGACATTAATGTCATTTTCAAGTCTCGGAAGCCTTTTGAACTTGTCTTTTAACACTTCATTGCCAATCCAAAAGTCTTTCCAAAAATAAGAAGCCTTGCCATCACCTAGATCTTTCACAAAAAAACTTCGAAATGGAAGACCAATTGCATTAATATTATTACCGATTTTTAGGATGTCATTCCATACCGATTTGTAGGAATCTATATGAAATGAGTCATCTAACAAAAGACCGCCTGATGATCCATAAATACTCGAAATGACCTTGACCCACAAAGAAGTGGTTTCGGTTTTAAACCTCCACCATCACTTGCCAATCAAATCCATGTTTTTGCCACTAAGGGTCCCCAAATTTAACCCACCCTCCCAATAAGGTAATTGTGTTTCAACCCAATTGACCCATGAAATCTTTGTTTTTCTACCTGTAACAACCCTCACTTTTCGACTTCTAAATTTACTGAATTAACCCTAGGGTTATATGTCTGACTATATGTATTAAGGGTTGTTATATACAATTAAATATTGACCGAATAGTAATTTTTAGTCAACAATGTACGCTTAAATAAATAATATATTATTAATTTATATAATTTGACATAATTTAACTAAGTATATAAACTTTGTATCACTTTTATTATTTAGTTAATGTATTATATATTTAACTATATAATAAATCTAATTATATATAAATGTAATAATATTTACAAACTTACTAAAACTATAGTTTAATAATTAAAATCATAATTATTATTAAAAATACAAAATACCGAATTATTTATTATTTTTATGCAAAATTTGTATTTATTAATTAAATAAAATAAAATAAAATAAAATATTATTGACAAATATTCTTGGAAAAACATTAAATCAATTTGTTTATTTATATAAAAAAAATCCTTAAAATAAATGAAAAATAAATAAATAAATAAATAAATAAATTACTTTTTAATTAAAAATTTTAATGGAAAAACTACTTTTATTATTTTATTTTGTGCATTATCTCATGACCTAACATTTAATACTTTTTAATTTTAAAATTCCATTAAGAATTAAAATATTTCTTTTTCTTTTAATTATTTTATTCTTTTTACCTAATTTTTTTAAGTATAAATACCCCTCATTTCTCATTCAAACTCACACCAAAATTTCTCTCATTCTTTCTTTGAAGAATTACTACTAGTAAGTATTCTTTTCTTACTTTTTATTTTTTCTACTTTTTACTTTTTACTTTTTACTTTTTACTTCAGTTATTATTTTTACCGAAACATGTAAATAATGTTATAAATTATATGCAATTAAAAATAAAATAAATAACATGTATACACTATTACTATTACTAGCACCTATAACCTACTACTTATATTGTAACATAAAAACATTTTGGGATATGTATTAGAGATGTATAGATCTTCGAACTTTCTTGACGAATGGTTTCTATGAGATTCTAGGCAGAGGGTTTGAATTTCCGATTTAAAGGGTCCTATGGCTCAAGCCCCTAGATCTAAATTAGCCATTCGAATGGAAAGGGGTGATTGGAAGCTTATCTAATACGGCAAGTATCCTAAAATGGAAAACACTGATAAAAGTAGAAACTCTCTAGTCATAGAAACTTAGTAAAATAAGAAACTTTCTAAAAATGGAAACTTTATAAAAATGGTAACTTACTAGGAATAGAAACTTAGTAAAACAAACACATACTTAAACTTAAACATGGGCCAAACACTTAACTACTCTTAAATGTCAATAGGTTGACTTTCCTGCTCACTCGTTCAACTCTTTATTCCGAGGAATAACTCTCTCTCTACTTACTAAGGTGAATTCATAGCCCCTCTTTATTGCTAGCAAACTTACTTTACTTGGGGTGAGACACATGCTGTTTTTACTTTTTACAATTTAGACACAAGTACCAAACTGTTAAACTATGCTATACCCGGCTATGTCCGACTAAGTCCCTACAGTGATATTTTTAATTGCTGCGGCATGCTTAATTATTGGGGGTAGGCCTATCGGGAGTAACGTCCCTGATACATTTGACCAAGTCATTGTATTACTTAATAATGAAATTAAACCGACAAGGACAGACACAACTTGTCATGTGGCAAAACTTGAACGTTTAGTCTAAATATCACGCATTGGCATAACTTTTTGATCATGCGGGAGATCAACTTTACAAACTAAATCTTGTGGTCTAAAACAACGACAAACTTTTTGTTAAACCTATGAACTTCACTCAACCTTTTTGGTTGACACTTTAGCATGTTTTGTCTCAGGTGCTGTTTGATTCAAGATCTTATACTTACCGCTTATGTGATGCTACTTGGACATAGGATCAAGAGATATCGCATTTATTACTTCTGCATGTGAACATTTACGATATTGTTATTCCTGTCATTGTAACGACATTTCATTTTCCGCTGCGTACTCATTAAAGTTAAATTCATCATTTAGTATTGTTCTCGTTTATTATAATATGTTGGTATGTTTTGATATTAGTGACGTTCCTTCCAGACCCTATTGGGAGGACGTTACAGATTGGTATCAGAGCATAACTAGGCTGTTAAAGAGAACCAGGATTGCATTTTTGTGTGTGCCTTATGTGTTAGCTAGGGTGCCTTAGCAATCTAGGAAACTATAACATTTCATGCCTTAGACTTAAAGCACTTAGGATTACCTTATAATCTTAACAACCTTGCTTTGATAATCTTGGTCTTAAAATGCTAATCAAAGTCTCTTTCCTAATGTTAGAATGTCTAATTTTCATCAACCGAACAAAATGACTCTTTTCAAGTCGATCGAAGAAGATACTAATTGGTCTTCCACTGAAAGACTAGCCCAAAGTCCACCTTATTGCTTTGGTGGTCCTCGTTCACCAAACTATAGTCCGGATACTTTACCTAATTCTCCCGATCACTACCCAACCCCGAAAACTGAAGACAAGGGGAAACGTCCTGAGGAAACTAGTCCGTCAAGGAAAAGAGTCTGATCTCCTTCTTATGATGATGCTGATAAGTATGAGATCATGAGCCTGCGAAAAGATACCGAGAGAAACTTGGAAGGTTTGCTTCGCCACATGGCGAGAATAGAGGTTCGTATGGATGAGAAGGATTGCGAAATTAAGAAACTCTTGGAGGTAAACGTGGAGTTAAAGAAAGAGATAAAGTTGGTGAAGTATGAGGAAGAACGTAACACCCGTTAGGGAAAGCAATCACTTGCTCATCTCAAGGAGAATGTTGATTTCTGGTTGGATATGGAAAGAAATCGAGTCAATAAGCAGCTTACTCTAAAGGGGTACGATAACAACGCAGTCAACAGCTGCGTTACCAACCTCTACGATAACCTCGAGTAGCTTTATGAGAAGCAAAAGGCAAGGAACGAGAAAGTTGATGAGTTTATGAAGAAGGTGGAGGATGAGAAGAAGAAATATGAAGATTACTTCAATCTTAATATTTCCTAGATTATTTTTCCAATTCCTTGTCTTTGTAAAGGCTATGCCTTAAAACTATTTCTATTTCCGAATCGTGCACTAAAAGGCGTATTTAATGCCTCATTCCTTAATAATATAAAGTGTTTTATATATATCATGTGTTACGATAAAATTGTTAATGTTCCATTGGGAAATGGAGAGACTCTCATCATCCAAGGTGAAAAGAGTGGTTCCAATCTCAACATCATCTCATGTATTAAAACTCGCAAATACCTTAAGAAAGGTTATCCAGCTATTCTAGCTCACGTTAAGATGATTGAATCGAAAGAGAAGCGTATTGAAGATGTACCTGTGGTTAAAGACTTTCCCGATGTGTTTCCCGAAGATCTTCCTGGTCTTCCACCTCCTCGACAAGTTGAATTTCAAATTGATTTAACTCCTAGTGATGCTCCTATTGCTAAAGCGTCGTATCGTTTAGCACTCTCCAAGATGAATGAATTATCCAACCAGCTCCAAGAACTATTGGATAAAGGTTTCATTCGTCTAAGCTCGTCCCCATGGGGAGCTCCTATTTTATTTGTTAAAAAGAAGGATGGTACGTTAAGGATGTGCATTGATTACCGCGAACTTAACAAGCTTACTATCAAGAACCGTTATCTGTTGCCACGTATTGATGATCTATTCGACCAACTTCAAGGGTCAAGTGTTTATTCAAAGATTGATTTGAGGTCCGGATATCACCAACTTAGAGTCAAGGAATCTGATATTCCTAAGACTGCTTTTCGCACTCGTTATGGGCACTATGAATTCTGTGTCATGCCTTTTGATTTGACCAATGCTCCTGCCGTTTTCATGGATCTCATGAACCGTGTCTGCAAACCTTATCTCGATAAATTCGTCATTGTTTTCATTGATGACATTTTGATCTACTCCAAGAGTGAGAAGGAACATGAGCAACATCTGCGCGTGATTCTTGAACTCTTACGAAAGGAACAACTCTACGCTAAGTTTTCTAAGTGCGAGTTTTGGCTCAAAACCGTACAATTCCTCGGACACGTTGTTGATAGTAATGGAATACATGTCGATCCAGCTAAGATTACCGCTATCCAGAACTGGGAGATACCAAAGACTGCGAAGCATATTCGTCAATTTTTAGGACTTGCCGGTTATTATCGGAGATTCATAAAGGATTTTTCCCTTATTGCCAAACCTCTTACGAAGCTAACTCAAAAAGGGAAGAAGTTTGAGTGGTCCGAAGAACAGGAATCTGCTTTCAAGATTCTGAAAGAGAAGTTGACCACAGCCCCAATTCTATCTTTACCTGAAGGTACTGACGATTTTGTTGTTTACTGCGATGCCTCAAAACAAGGCTTTGGTTGTGTTTTAATGCAACGTGAAAAGGTTATTGCCTACGCATCTAGACAGTTGAAGAAACACGAGGAGAACTATACCACACACGACCTTGAGTTAGGTGCCGTGGTATTTGCATTAAAGATATGGAGACATTATCTATATGGTACCCAGTTTACGGTGTACACTGACCATAAAAGTCTTCGACACATCTTTGATCAAAAACAGCTGAATATGAGGCAAAGCCGATGGCTCGAGTTATTGAACGATTATGACTGTAAGATGGAATATCATCCTGACAAGGCAAACGTAGTTGCTGATGCCCTTAGTCGAAAAGACGATGTTAAACGTGTTCGTGCCTTAAATCTGAAAATCAAATCAAATCTTATATCACGAATCTGCGAAGCTCAACTGGAAGCTATTAAACCAACACTTATCGAAGGTGAAGGATCTATCGATTTCGAGAACCAACTCCAAATGAAAGCTAATGGTACACGGTACTTTGGCAACAGAAGTTGGGTTCCTCGCTTCGGTAATCTTCGTGAACTAGTCTTGGATGAAGCGCATAAGACTAGGTATTCTATTCATCCGGGTTCCAGTAAGATGTACCACAATGTGAAGGAATTCTACTGGTGGCCTAATATGAAAGCCGACATTGCTACTTATGTTAATAAGTGTCTCACTTGTTTGAAAGTCAAGGCTGAACATCAAAAGCCTTCTGGTCTGTTGACACAACCCGATATTCCACAGTGGAAGTGGGAATGTATCGCTATGGACTTTATTACTAAATTGCCCAAGACTTCTAGTGGCAATGATACTATATGGGTCATAGTAGATCGTTTTACTAAATCTGCTCATTTCTTACCGATCAAGGAGACCGACAAGATGGAGAGATTGTCACAACTGTATATCAAAGAAATTGTCTCTCGTCATGGTGTTCCTATATCAATCATATCCGATCGCGACAGTAGATTCACTTCCAGATTCTGGAAATCCTTACAAACTGCTCTTGGAACTCAACTAGACATGAGTACTGCTTATCATCCGCAAACCGATGGTCAAAGTGAACGAACCATTCAAACATTGGAAGATATGCTTCGCGCTTGTGTTATCGACTTCGGCAAAGGCTGGGATAGACATTTGCCTTTGGTTGAATTCTCTTACAATAATAGTTACCACTCAAGTATTAAGGCTGCACCTTTTGAGACCTTATACGGACGAAAATGTAGATCCCCACTGTACTGGGATGAATTAGAGGACAGACAGTTAACTGGTCCTGAAATCATACACGAGACAACCGAAAAGATAGTTCAGATTAAGAAACGAATAGAAACTGCCCGCAGCCGACAGAAGAGCTATGCTAATAAAGGTCGGAAAGATTTGGAATTCCAAGTTGGTGACAAAGTCATGTTGAAAGTATCCCCTTGGAAAGGCGTCGTTCGTTTTGGTAAACGAAGCAAACTAAATCCGCGTTTTGTTGGACCCTTCAAGATTACTGAAAGGATCGGACCCGTAGCTTATCGATTAGAATTACCTGCTGAACTTAGCAGCGTACACAATGTATTTCATGTCTCGAATCTTAAAAAGTGTCTCGCTGATGACACTCTCGTTATTCCTTTAGATGACATTCGCATTAATGATAAAATGCACTTCATAGAGGAACCGGTAGAAGTCATGGACCGATCTGCTAAACGCTTAAAACAAAGCACCATACCTATTGTTAACATCCGTTGGAATTCACGACGTGGCCCCGAGTATACCTGGGAACGTGAAGACCAAATGAAACAGAAATATCTCCATCTCTTCTCAACCGCTGATGCATCCGAGAAGTCTACCTAAAACTTCAGGACGAAGTTTTTATTAACGGGGAGGTACTGTAACAACCCTCACTTTTCGACTTCTAAATTTACTGAATTAACCCTAGAGTTATATGTCTGACTATATGTATTAAGGGTTGTTATATACAATTAAATATTGACCGAATAGTAATTTTTAGTCAACAATGTACGCTTAAATAAATAATATATTATTAATTTATATAATTTGACATAATTTAACTAAGTATATAAACTCTGTATCACTTTTATTATTTAGTTAATGTATTATATATTTAACTATATAATAAATCTAATTATATATAAATGTAATAATATTTACAAACTTACTAAAACTATAGTTTAATAATTAAAATCATAATTATTATTAAAAATACAAAATACCGAATTATTTATTATTTTTATGCAAAATTTATATTTATTAATTAAATAAAAAAATAAAATAAAATAAAATAAAATATTATTGACAAATATTCTTGAAAAAGCATTAAATCAATTTGTTTATTTATATAAAAAAAATCCTTAAAATAAATGAAAAAAAATAAATAAATAAATAAATTACTTTTTAATTAAAAATTTTAATGGAAAAACTACTTTTATTATTTTATTTTGTGCATTATCCCATGACCTAACATTTAATACTTTTTAATTTTAAAATTCCATTAAGAATTAAAATATTTCTTTTTTTTTTTTAATTATTTTATTCTTTTTACCTAATTTTTTCAAGTATAAATACCCCTCATTTCTCATTCAAACTCACACCAAAATTTCTCTCATTCTCTCTTTGAAGAATTACTACTAGTAAGTATTCTTTTCTTACTTTTTATTTTTTTTACTTTTTACTTTTTACTTCGGTTATTATTTTTACCGAAACATGTAAATAATATTATAAATTATATGCAATTAAAAATAAAATAAATAACATGTATACACTATTACTATTACTAGCACCTATAACCTACTACTTATATTGTAACATAAAAACATTTTGGGATATGTATTAGAGATGTATAGATCTTCGAACTTTCTTGACGAATGGTTTCTATGAGATTCTAGGCAGAGGGTTTGGATTTCCGATTTAAAGGGTCCAATGGCTCAAGCCCCTAGATCTAAATTAGCCATTCGAAGGGAAATGGGTGATTGGAAGCTTATCTAATACGGCAAGTATCCTAAAATGAAAAACACTGATAAAAGTAGAAACTCTCTAGTCATAGAAACTTAGTAAAATAAGAAACTTTCTAAAAATAGAAACTTTATAAAAATAGTAACTTACTAGGAATAAAAACTTAGTAAAACAAACACATACTTAAACTTAAACATGGGCCAAACACTTAACTACTCTTAAATGTCAATAGGTTGACTTTCCTGCTCACTCGTTCAACTCTTTATTCCGAGGAATAACTCTCTATCTACTTACTAAGGTGAATTCATAGCCCCTCTTTATTGCTAGCAAACTTACTTACTTTACTTGGGGTGAGACACATGTTGTTATTACTTTTTACAATTTAGACACAAGTACCAAACTGTTAAACTATGCTATACCCGGCTATGTCCGACTAAGTCCCTACAGTGATATTTTTAATTGCTGCGGCATGCTTAATTATTGGGGGTAGGCCTATCGGGAGTAACTTCCCCGATACATTTGACCAAGTCATTGTATTACTTAATAATGAAATTAAACCGACAAGGACAGACACAACTTGTCATGGGGCAAAACTTGAACGTTTAGTCTAAATATCACGCATTGGCATAACTTTTTGATCCTGCGGGAGATCAACTTTACAAACTAATTCTTGTGGTCTAAAACAACGACAAACTTTTTGTTAAACCTATGAACTTCATTCAACCTTTTTGGTTGACACTTTAGCATGTTTTGTCTCATGTGCTGTTTGATTCAAGATCTTATACTTACCGCTTATGTGATGCTACTTGGACATAGGATCAAGAGATATCGCATTTATTACTTCTGCATGTGAACATTTACGATATTGTTATTCCTGTCATTGTAACGACATTTCATTTTCCGCTGCGTACTCATTAAAGTTAAATTCATCATTTAGTATTGTTCTCGTTTATTATAATATGTTGGTATGTTTTGATATTAGTGACGTTCCTTCCAAACCCTATTGGGAGGACGTTACACTACCCCCCGACCCGCCCAAAAAAAAGAACGTCTTACACTCTCTAGGTTTTTAATCACACATGGCGGGGCACGGAAGAGAGATAAGTAATACAACGGAAGACTATTTAGCACCGCTTTAACAAGAGTCAAATGCCCACCAAATGACACCGTTTTGGCTCTCCAATCCGAAATACGTTTCTCAAATTTACTAATAACCGGCTTCCAATTATCTTCTTTTTTCATATGACCACCAACGGGGAGTCCTAAGTAGATAAAAGGAAATGTACCAACTTTGCAACGAAATGCTCTAGCCATGTTCGCTACTTCAATTTTGTCAACACCAACCCCGATTAAACTACTCTTATGATAATTAACCTTGAGACCGGAAGTAAGTTCAAAACACTTCAGGAGTTTCATAAGGTTGTGAAAATTGCCTTCACTCCACGACCCGAAAAATATTGTGTCATCTGCATATTAAAGGTGAGAGATTGGAACTTTTTCATGACCAATTTCCACACCCAAGAAATTTTTGTTTTTCACCGCATTCTTCGTAAGGACATTTAAACCTTCCGCCACCAAAATAAAGAGAAAAGAGGCTAATGGGTCGCTTTGTCGAACCCCACGTTCCAAATTAAATTCCTTTGTAGGTGACCCATTTACAAGAACCGAGATTGAAGCATTATTTCATCTAGAAACTCCCAATTCAAACAATCAAATGCCTTCTCGAAATTGACCTTGAAGATTAGACTTTTAAGATGTTTGTGCTTTAGAAAAGAGAGAATTTCATTCGCAATAAGCGCACCATCTAAAATATTTCTCCCTTTATAAATGCACTTTGCTCGAACCCGATTAGGTTAGGGATGACCTTTTTTAGACGATTGGCAAGAAGCTTAGCAATGACCTTGTAGGTGCCAAGAAATTTAACACGGAGTACCTATAAATAAGTTGGGTCGGATTATTTAAACCCCTATACCTAATTCTATAGTCCGACACACTTGACTCCGTGCATATCCCATCACTACTTTTTAAAATAAATAATAATAAATTGATATATAATAATACGAATAATAATGTTTATAATACACCATAGTCATCATTACATCTTTATAAGAAGTAATACTTAGACCATTTGTAATGGTAATTCGCGTTGTGAGTTCGTGTTGTGCATTTTTTGCACTTTTTGATGACTATGACGTGTTGTGAGATTAAGTGGAGTAGTGGTGGTGTTGGATGTTGGTGTGGGTTAGAAGTATTGTGATGATGTGTCAAATATAATTGGACAAATATTAAAAGAAGGATAAAAATAATATTATTATAATAATAAAAAATTATGAAAAACCAACAACACACGTTTGATTCCAACCTAGACCAACAACGGATATTAACAAACGCATGGATACGGGCCGTGTTCGCGTTGAATTGGCTGCCACATAGACCAACAACGGGGTTGTAGCCACCCGTTACAACTGTTCTTATTAATTTGGTTTCACTGAAATTAAAAAATGTTACCACTTCCGTCACAATTTAATATTTATTCTCAAACAAAAAATACAGAGTTTAAGAATATATAACTATTACATGTACTTTTTATCTACTTTTCAGTTATACTCCTTATTTTTTACTTACATTTTTATTTTGCTTAATACATTGAGGTATAAATAACTTTAACCAAATATTCTTATCTATTTATAGAAGTACACTATTAATCACAGAAAAAAATACACAATTTAAGAAATATCGTCATTACATTGTATATTGTTACTTTACAGTTTTACCATTTACTTATCTTTTTGTCTTGCATAAAGTAAGAGTAGAAAAGAGCTTTACCTTATTTTTTGTATCTATTTATAAAAATCGACAATTAATATAGAAAATCTCAAAATAAAATAAAGGACAATTAATTAAGGACGAACTAGAGACGGAAGGAGTAGTGATAATTAAATTTATTATAAGAATAATAAATGTTATTTGCTTTTGAAAAAAAGATATAAGAAGTCAAGGATTTAAAAAGTATATAAAGGAATAGACAAAATTACGCTCGTCGTCCCTGAACTTGTATCCAGTCTTCTCAGGTTATCCTTAAACTTTTTTTTTTGCTGGCGTCGTCCCTTAACTTGTGCTTTGTAACTCCGGTCGTCCCTCCGTCTAACTTCCGTTTAAATTTTCTGTTAAGTCATCCCATGTGCTAGACACATGAGGGTATTTTCGTCATTCTAGCACTTTTTATTGAAATAATTTAATTTTTCGTTTCTTTTATTTTTCTTTTCTTTCCTTTTTATCTTCTTCAAAACACAATTTCTCCTTTCATTTTCCAGATCCCACCTCCTCCCCTTGTTTCTCTCTCTAAAATCTCTCTCATTTTTTTTTTAATCAAATCAAAAGAACTGCCAGAAGTTTTTACCAGAGTAAATGGGGAGTCTCACATGTGTTCAGATCTAAAATACGATTAAATATATCCGACGATGGTTGCAGGTTTCCCGATGGCGGAGGCGGCGGTTGCGATCGTTGCAGGTTTCTGATGGTGGAGGCGACAGTTTGCGTTGGTTGCAGGTTTTTGAGATCTGAAACCACCCCGTCGTTTGAACATCTGATTTTGCCATCTGGGTTTCATCATTTGATTTTGGTCGCTGTTACAAATCTGGGTTTCATAAGAGTTTGGCGGTGGGTGACCAACACAAGCACGCACAAATCGAGAGCAAAAACGAACAAATCTTACCACAAAATTCAAGGTTCTGTATTTGTATTTGAGTTAAAATCGCCAAAATTCCAACAATGGGTACAATTAAATTTTAAATTCTGAAGCATTTTTAGTATTTATTTAATCATGTGTGCTTATATTCTTTTGATGTATGTATGATTGTTTCTCAAGTTCAATTATTCCGTGTGCATATGTATATCAGTATATGTATATTAGTCATCATTTATCATTTATTTATATTAAAATTAAGTTTGCGAGTGACAATTTTATTCAATTAACTTTTAGATAACCGTGTTCTTAGTTTCAAAAGTTATCATTAGTCATCTCTAATTTAAACAACAGTACTACTTATTTGTTTGAATTGAATTGAAAATTTAAATTGTTTGAATTTAGTATAAAAATATGAGGGTTCATGATTTTAGGATAAAGGTAATATATGAGTTAAGTGGAGAAAAGAGGGTGAAGAGAACAAAAAGATAAAAAGACAAAAATACCCTCATGTGCCTAGCACATGGGATGACTTAACAGAAAATTTAAACGGAAGTTAGACGGAGGGACGACCGGAGTTACAAAGTACAAGTTAAGGGACGACGTCAGCAAAAAAAGAAGTTTAAGGATGACCTGAGAAGATTGGATACAAGTTCAGGGACAACGAGCGTAATTTTGTCAAAGGAATATGAAAAATAACTAGTTTATAACCCGCGATTTCGCGGGTTTTTAAAATAAAAGATAATGAAACCAATTAAAGTCAAAACATGTTTCCATCACAACAATTACAATTTAAGTAGTACCAATAACATGCATACCTCACTTTTAAAATATTATTTCGTGAAAGTAATAATAGCAAACTTGAGTTAATCATACCTTGAATACTCGTGCACAACTACCTAACTACCATTGTTTATGCTCCAGTATCCCCCTACAATTGCGGTACCACAAAAACAAACTCTCACTACAGCTACAATTCAATATTAAAAATATCAAACCGCAAAATGATACACAATAGAACACACCAATCATAGTTGAGCTCGTCACAAAAACATAAGTCGACATAAAACGTACATCATTCATATTAGAATAAGTAAGAGAATAGTTTAAGGCTAACCCGCTCGCTAAAATTTCCGCTTGATACTGGTAACAGTAAAATGGTTCAACTTCCACTTGGGGGGCTCCTTATTAAAATTCAATGTCAGTACACCAAAATGGCAACTTTCACTCAATAGGCTAAAGGCATACACATGTAATATTATACTAATATAAAAAACCCAATCACCTCAACCAGGAGAACCATAAGCCATACCATATATCTGAATTATAATTGAAATAAATTTGTTATAATAATAACCATAAAAAAACCTAATACATCTCTGAATCTTTGGATGAACAGTGAATCAATACGTTCTTTTATTAAGAGTAATTTAGATAAGGGTAATGCATGATGTTATATATAGTACATACCCAGCTCTTCATATACTCATCAAACAAAGATAAGATCCATTTC
Organism: Rutidosis leptorrhynchoides; assembly: GCF_046630445.1. NCBI lineage: Eukaryota > Viridiplantae > Streptophyta > Magnoliopsida > Asterales > Asteraceae > Rutidosis > Rutidosis leptorrhynchoides. The sequence goes on from NC_092343.1 coordinate 211,882,102, forward strand.
GTTTAAGTCTGTCCTGATGAGCAAATGTAGCTGTAAAAGTAATTCATTAAGTGAAACATAAAAACACATGTTAACAAATATCTATACTTTATAAAAATTGTTTAGTGGGTTTAAATTAACCCAAAACAAACCCTTTTGGCATGTAGAGAGCAAGATAAAATTGTTTACCTGTCAAGTCAGTGCATATTAAAGAAAAGAGACAGATTTACTTAAGATTGTTAGAATTCCCTCCATATTCAATTCTCATATTTTGTGCCATGGTAGCGTGAAATATAATCACTACATGATCTTATTGGTCATGTCTTCATGACCACTATAGAATAAATATCAATCAACAAATAAACATTTCAAAACGACTAACCTTCTCGTCATTATTTTCTGCCCAAGCAAAGGTAAGTAACCTAATATATGTATTTACAAACATCAAACATAAGAATTAAAACTAATAAAAACTTATATTTAGTAACTTACATTCAGTAACTTGTAAAACCTGCATCAACTCCAACTAATAAGAACTTATAATTAGATCTTCGAAACAGTCCAAACAGCAAAAATACTGGAATTGAATGTAACACACGGCCATAGTTAAATCCTTAAAATCAATTTATATCTACAACAATAATCTAAGCATATAACCAAACTGATGCCATAAATAAATTCAGTTCTCCATTTCAATCTGACTATGAAGTAGAAAGATATATAAGCAAAAAGATAGATAAGAAAAAACTAACAAAAATACATTTGAGCTATGAAATTAAGAAACATACCTGATAGAAAAAACTGTGGAGGACATGAGATGGAGAATCACGATTTCGAAAGACAAATACTCCGTATGTGACCCTAATCGATCTCCCAACAAATAACATATTAGTAACAAATAAAATTTTGTAATCCTAACCTATTAATCGTCGATGCGTTCATACAATAGATTCTGACTATGAGCAGATAGTGAAGGAAAAGAAACTATAATTAACGTTATTAAATGAAATTCAGAGAAGAATCAGACTATTCATGATTAGAAATCGTATGAAACGAATACCTTAATCAATTTTGGAGCATGATTTACGTGAGCTGTGATAATCAATGATTCATCATCGCCTAAGAGGACAACACCAGTTAGAACCCTAATTTTAATTTCGTACTGGATCGTTGATTTGGAATAGTGGAACACATGTGACGACCCCGTATTATTTTTTAATAGAGGTGTTTTGCTTAGGGTAGTGTTGTAATTAAACAAATAAATTTTAGGTGAGAGATAAATGTTGAGTTATAGATCTAATGATTATTATTGAAAGATGGAAGTTAATTCAAGGGTTCTTTCTACTCCATTTAAATTTTTTTGAAAAAGATTAGGTAAAGATGACTTTATTATTATATATAATATATAATATAGAATATAGAATATAGATCGAAGAAACGAAAAAAGAAATTAAAAATGAAAAAAAGAAAATTAATAAACAAATGAAAGGGTGTCAGGCAAGTTGACAGAAGACTAGGGAGGGGGTCTCTTTATTTTCCCAAATAAGTTTACTCTCTTTTTTTGTTTGATAAAGAAAAATCATGATTTGACAATTCAGACATGATTTATTTTGTAAATATCTAATATCTATATGACTATATCCATATATAATCTATGACAAACCAATTTAAACAAATTTTAAATGAGATTTGATCACGCAATCACTGTTTACTCTTGGGTTCACTCTATAAAAGCCAGTCCACCTCTACACTCTCATTATCACCACCATTCAACAATTCAAGCCTCCTCTTTTTCAACACCACCACCACGCTCCTCTCTCATCTCAAGATTCCAGTCAAGTAGTCAACCACCACCACCAATCATCACAGCCCAAACAACACCATATACAACACTCATAACCACCTCCAAAATACCACCATCACCACCGCTACATCGTTATTCCTACAGTCAGTCCTCCAGATTTTGACGATCATGAAACAACATGTATTTTTCCCATTATTTATAATATCGTTATTAAACTTCAATCTGAAAAAAAAGAAAGAAAAAGCTGTTATACATTTCCATCTTCAACCGTTGTTTCTCTGTTTAAAGGTAACATTTATAACCCGGGGTTTTATACTATAGTTGTATACTTGTATGTATTACTTATTATTCTTTTGATTCCACTAAATTTTTTTTCTGTTTTTTATACCCTGCAACAACTGTAGCTATAAAATGAAATATATATGATGTGATATTATTATTACACAATAACAACAATAACAATACCCAATCCCGCGCCTGCGAGGTATGGGGGAGGTAAGGTGTAGATAATCCTTCCTCTACCCTAAACTAGAAGAGAAGTCGTTTCTGTTACCACGAGTCGAGAGAATTCTCCACCCACGGTAAAGGAAATTCATCCCCCTCTCTACTCCAGGGTAGAGAGATTGCTTCCGTGAGGACCTCCGGCTAAAAAAAGACTCTTTTTTTTTTTTTATTTAAAACTAGAAAATAGAAATTAAAAAATAAAAAATAAATTAAAACATACAAAGATAAATAAAAAATAATAATAATAATAATAATAATAATAATAATAATAATAATAATAATAATAATAATAAAATATAGGGGGGACGCCATGAAAATGGTAGAATCAGATTTTCATGGGGTTTAAAGCATGCCTAAGAATCAATTTAGGCTCTGAGCGGCAGTCAAGACGCCACTAAAACGACGCTTGTCGTTGCCTCAATAAATAGAGCCAAAAGACCTTGTGGACAGCAACTCGAGGGCATGCCGGGTGGAAGTTGTTGCGCAAGCAAAGAGCCAACCACCCTTAGCAAACCAAAAACCACTCATGCACCTTTACGGTAGACACTCCCGAAACCACCCAACTAAAAGGAACCAACCAAGCTCTAGAGCAAGGGAAGTCGTCCTCAGCCATAATGGTCCCAAGATGCACCGAGCGATGCGAATCACTTGATCATACATACATGCATACATACGTACATACATACACACATACCTAAACCTACATACACACCAGACATACCTACGTATATACATGAGACATACCTACGTACAAGTATGAAACATACCTACGTACATACATACATGCATAAAGCCACACATACAACCATACATACATAGCATAAACACCCAGTCCTACATAAACCTATTAGCAAAACATACATACATGAGTGAATATACCACACCTGCAGACAAGTAAAAAACAAGCATACATACATACCTACCTACAAATATACATACATAAAAAACAAACTCACATACAAAAACGTGTGTAACTGCATCACACCTTCATTACAAAACCTACATGCATGCATACATACATACAAACATACAAGAACCTACGTGCATACGTACAAACAACCAAGCAAGCATGCATACATCCAAAACCAAAGATACCAAAAACATACTCATTTAATAATATTAGTAACAGTACATAAAACTAATAAAAACGATAGTAATAGTAATACAAATAATAGTAATAATAATAGTTCATATAAATATTAATAGTAATAAATATTTGTAATACAAATACTAATACACTAATAATTAATAATAGTGATACAAAAAATAATAATAATAACAATAACAATACTAATAATTGTAATAGTAAGAATAATAACAGTAATAGCAGTAATAGCAGTAGTAACAGTAATAACAGTAATAACAATAACAATAACAATAACAATAACAATAATAATAATAAAAGTAGCCCTAATCAACTATTCTTATTCTAGCCCTCCACGCATCCCTATCAGAAGTCATGTCCTCGGTCAACGAAAGCTCCCTCATGTCGAGTCTTAGTCTATCCATCCACCTACGAGTAGGTCTACCCCTTCTCCTTACACCATCTACCGTGAGTGCCTCAACTCTCCTAACCGGGGCAATACGTGGTCGTCTCATCACATGCCCAAACCAACGAAGTCGTTCTTCTCTTAGCTTGTCGATGATGCTACTGACTCCAAGTTTTTCCCTAAACACACCATTTGGGATCATATCTAGCATGGTTTTACCACACGTCCACCTAAGCATCCTCATTTCTGCCACCTCCATCCTTCTCTCTTGGGCCTTCGTCATTGGCCAACATTCTGATCCGTACAACATGGCAGGTCTGATTGCCACCTTGAGGAATTTTCCTTTCAATTTGAGTGGTATCTTCTTGTCGCACAAGACCCCTTTCGCTGCTCTCCACTTCAACCAACCTACCTTAATACGATGAGTCACGTCCTCATCTATCCTCCCTGATTTGTGGAGGACCGAGCCTAGATATCTAAACGACTCTTGTGGGTGCAAGATCTGGTCCCCAATGCTGATGTTCCCTCCAACATTAAGTTCATCATCAGTCCTACCGAATTTGCAACTAAGATATTCCGTCTTTTGTCTACTGATCCGTAGCCCATTTTGTTCTAAGGCTTCCCTCCATTGTTCCAGCCTTCTATTAAGCTCATCCTTTGTTTCCGATACAAGCACGATATCATCGGCAAAAATCAGACACCAAGGGATGTTCTCTTGTATTCCTCGATACAGCTCGTCGAGGATCAAAGCAAAAAGGAAAGGACTAAGGGCCGATCCCTGGTGCAACCCTACTTCTATCGGGAAATACTCTGTGTTTCCCACAGGCGTCCGAACGCAGGCCTTCGCCCCATCGTACATATCCATAATAGCTCTAATATATCTACTTGGGATACCCCTAACGTTAAGGGTCTTCCAAATCAACTTTCGCGGTACGCAATCATAGGCCTTTTCCAAGTCTAAGAAGACCATCTCTAGACCCTTTTGTTTCTCCCTATACTTCTCCATAACGCTTCTTAAAATATGAATTGCCTCCATCGAAGAGCGCCCTGGCATGAAACCAAATTGGTTTTCGGAAACCGTAGTTTCGCGTCGGAGTCTAGTCTCAATCACTCTCTCCCAAAGCTTCATAGTATGACTAAGTAATTTTATGCCTCTATAATTACCACAGATTTGGGCATCCCCTTTATTTTTGTAAATGGGGATAATCTCGCTGAGTCTCCATTCCGTAGGCATTTTATAACTTCTAAGCGTCTTATTGTAAAGACACGTCAACCACCTGACACCATGCTCGCCTAGGCACCGTCACGCCTCTATTGTGATATTATTATTATATTATATAATTATAATTATATAATATATACCGCATGCTACTTTATATGATGTCGTGAAGATATATTATAAGTAGTATTATTTATATTTCTAGATAAGATGATAGATTTTGGGCTTTTTGTTTTTTGACCTAGGCACTAACAAATAAAGAGGTGAAACAGTGAACATTTATTGTTTATTCCGATTACTCACTGATTCGTATTTATTTATAGTTTACATCAATAAGACACAATAGGTGAATAGTTATTATTGTTAAATTGTGATGTGGTTCAGCGGTTAATGCCTGCTTCGGGGAGGTCAGGAATTTGACCCGTTGGCTATATATTAAAAGTACAATTTCATTATGCCATGAAGTATCCACCCATGACACCTTTTCCATATCGTTTGGGGGTAAAGGGAGGGGGTTTTACTTGGCCGTGTCCTTCGATCGGTTTCAAGGTTTCCTCCCGGGCAGCGATGAGGGCGAGGTTTATCGCTGCATCGGCATAGTCGAAACGGGAGATGATCGCAACGGGTGGTTAAAGTTCCCCTTCGATGATCCCAACCGATGTTCAAAAAAAGTGAATAGTTATTGCTTATTTTCTTTGTGTTAGTTTTCAACAGGATTGTTTGCTTGTACCCAAATGAAATTAAAAGTATGTACAGATAGGTGTCCATTATCATTTAGTTAATTATATTTATTACAACATACTAATTTTCTAAAATTCAAATTATATATATATATATATATATATATATATATATATATATATATATATATATATATATATATATATATATATTATACAACAATAACAATACCCAATTCCACATGTGTGGGGTATGAAGGGGTGAGACGTAGATAATTCTTCCTCTAATCTAGAATAAAGAGAAGTCATTTCTCTACCCCGAGTGAAACACTCCAAGAGTGAAGAAAGTCCTCCCTCTCTATATTCGACGGATAGAGAGATTGTGTAACGACCCAGGAATTTCCAACATTTATTTATTAATAATTACTATTATTAATACGCGTGTTTAAACGAATGTACGTTATTACATTTACATGTTGCCATAATTGCCCGTACTTGACTTTTAAGGGCCCGAAACGTCTTTGTGACACCCGAAAACTTCACGAATAATATTTTCAAGTATTATTTACATTCATGATTAATTTTATTAATCATTTTAATTAACTATGGTGACTAGTTAGTTACTTGGGCTTTAATTGGTTTAACTTGTGATTTATTTAAACTTAGGCTTTGTTAGTGTAATGGACTCATGTTATTGGACTTCCAAGCCCACCCTACACTACTTGTGGACTTAGTTATCCCATGTCTTCAAGTGTAAGTATCATTTAGTGAGGTAACTAGTTAGTTTCAACACTTTGAATCTTGTTACACATCATCCCCATGCACCAACACCTTAATATCCAACTTTTGTCATCTTTACAAGCTAGTAACCAAAGAACAAACCTCTCCCCCTCCCTTTTTCTGCTGAATGCCGAAACCATGGTGTTCTTTTAGTGGTGTTTTGATTTCATTTTCCTTCATTACTCTCACTTGTATGCTCTCTCAAAAACACACACACTTTACTTGCAAATTCCCTCAAACTTTCTTCTCTTTTTCTCTCATACTTGTAAGTGTTTGAAACAACTTCTTTTCTTCTTTTCTTTTGTTGGTAAAAACTGATTTCTACATGAACATAATCATCATCATCTTTTGTTTATTGTTACTAGTCTTTGATTAGTTAATTACTTGTTGTTATTTACTTACATGTTTCAAGAATCTAACTTTCTAGTTTGATTCATCCTTTATCTTGTTTTAACAAGAACAATCAAGAACTAAACTCTCTAGTTTAGGTTCTACATATAATGTTTCAAAGATTATAAGTTCATTGTTGTTGAAATCATGCTTGTAAGTCATGGAAGTAAACTTAAAGTTTACTTTACTTAAAGATCAACTTTGGTTGAATCTTTAAAGTATGAGCAACCCTTGAGCTAATTACTTGTTTAATTAACTTGTTTCTTTATTTTATACACTTTAATTTCATGTAGTTAGTAGTTTATATGGTCAAGTACTACAAGTTAGTCTTGATCTCATATCTCTTGAACAAATTAAGTTAACTTTGAAAGTTCAAGAACACACAAACAAGTTTTCTTTAAATATAACTTTGGATCTAGACTTTTGAGTCTTGGATCTTCAAGATCAAACTAAGAACTATGTTCTACTACTTATGATCTTGATTAGTTAGTTTACTTTCAAGTTTGTAACTTGTTATTAGCTTTAAAGTCCATGTATGTGTTAGATCTAAGACTTTGATGCAACTTTAGTTCATCAAACTTCATACAACTCTTAAGTGAGTTGTGCTTCATGTCTTAGACTTGCACATGGGTTATGATGGTCAAGACTTGGTTAAGATGATGTAGATACATCAATGAGTTGTACACTTGAAACTATATGCATCAAGGATGAGAACCATGATGAACATCAAGCACCAAGACCACCGGAATCCTTTTAAACTCACTGCTTCTGTCCAAAACCTACTGACCTGATGCTTCTGGAACAGACCAGTAGACCTGGGCTGTTCTAACCTTGATTTTTAGATAGAACTTTTCGAGTAGATAACTTTTCATATAAGACTCGTCTTAATCCGAGTTACGGTTTAGAGTCTACGGCCCTCCGAGCGTCACTATGTCCATTTACTTTTCTGTTTTCTGTGTACAGTTTCTGTTTTTCTGGTTTCTGTAACAGACCAGTACACCTGGGCTACTGTAACCTTGATTTTCAGATAGCTCAGTTCGTGTAGATAACTTTTCATATAGGACTCGTCTTAATCCGAGTTACGGTTTAGGATTTATGGCCCTCCGATCGTCACTATGTCCTTTAACGTTGTGCAGAAATTTCTGACCTACTCGCACTTAGACCGTCGCCACAGTCAAACCAAGACGATTTTGCTTCTGTAAATTTTACCATACTTAAGGGACTCATAGACGGAGCCATGGCCACTGGTCTCACCTTAATTCAGTAAGGGTAGAGGCTGTGGTGACTGACTGAAGTCAGACTTTGTTTTAAACTACTTTCATAAACGAAACTTACTTTACACCTTTTGTTTGATGATGAATGATGATGACCTTTAAGACCTTAAATACATACTTTTAAACCTATTAAGACGATTTACTGACTTAGTACTATTTGACTTAGGTTGAGGACTTCGGACCATTTACTTGCACACCTTTCCCGACTACTACTTTACCGCTACATATCATTGTGAGTTATAGCATTCCCTTTTTACTTTAAACTTATTTTGGGAACTGAGAATACATGCGGATTTTATGTTTTACATACTAGGCACGAGTACTTAAACTTATATATGTGTGGGTTATATAACGGCAGAAACATTCCCTTTAGCTCGGTAACGTTTAATCATTGGTTTATGAACCGGTGAACGCGAATCTTAGATATGGATCCATAGGGTTTGACATCCCCACTCGGGCTAGTCGCGCTAGCAGTCAACGAGTGTTTAATACTTCGTAAACATACGCACTCGCCAAGTGTACTTTCAGGGGGTATTTTAAACGTTAAGTTAGTTACCAAGTGCCCACGGTTAACATATACTTTATCATACTGTTTTGAAACGCTCTTTGTAGCACTGAAACCTCGTGGCCTACCTTACTTACTGTTATACTTAAACTATAGCTCACCAACCTTTGTGTTGACGTTTTTAAGCATGTATTTCTCAGGTGCTTGAGGTTGCTTCCGCTGTGTACTAGTCGTGCTATAGAACCCGCTGCTTAGAGTTGTTACCGCATGACTACTTATCTTGCATTCAAACATTCGTACCTTTGAAACTATGTTATGTAACGACCTTTGGGGTCACGTACACTTATTTATTTGCTTCTACTTAGTGAAGCATGCTTTTGAAATGTAAAACATTTGATGTCGGTTACGACATCACCTTTTTATCGCGAATGCAATTTCTTTAATTACAGCATATAGTACTTAACCTTGTAATGATCCTGTTGTTGATGATTCGTACACGATGGTTTTGTACGGGGCATCACATTTGGTATCAGAGCATTGGTTGTAGGGAATTAGGATGCATTAGTGAGTCTAAGACCGACCCGAGTAGGATTCACTAATAGGACTAATCTACAACTTGCTAGTTTACTTGTTTCCGTTGAACTTGCTGCATGCTGCTGCTTACTGTTACTGCTATATGCCATATGCTATTACATGATTTCACTACTGCATGATGCTACTTGCTTTCGATTGCATGCTACTTTCATACGAATTACTGTTATTGCCATGCTAGTTACTGTTATACATGATTTAAACTGTTGGCCTATTATTTGCTTGCTTTATGACATACTGACATGGAAAATTTATTTTTCCTTGTTCAGATGTCGGATGTTCCACCTGCTGGCATTTCGGGCAGTACAGACTCAGACCCCGTCGCCCTACCTACTGCTACACCTGCTGCTGCTACTGCCGATACACCTGCCCCGACACCCACTAGTGATCCCGGCGCTTCTACTTCCGGAGCTGGTACTAGTGCACCTGCCCCAGTGTCTGCTCCCGGACCCTCGAGGTCACAGCCCCGCATTGGTGGTATTGAGATACCCGCGGAGTTCGGGGAAGGGCCGTTTCGTAACCACATGCGCACGCCTTGCCGACGCACTCCCGACGGACGTTTAGTCGTGATTCCGCCAGGCAGACACCGACAGATGTTGGCCGCCTTCGGACGCTTTGGATTACCAGCTCAGCCACCAGTGTCACCACCACACGATTCGGATGACTCATCCGCCGATTCTTCATCATCAGACGACTCCAGCGATGATGAGGATCCTGCTGATAGACCTATTCAGGCACCCTCCACCCCGCCGAAGAAGCGGTACCGTTTCGACGGCACCGTCATTCCAGGGGTGAATAGAGGTCGTGCTTTTACTGACGCTTTTGGCCATCGTCGTAGGGTTACTGCTCGTAAACGAGTTGTGCCATACCCTGCCGACCCACAGATACGTAAGGTTCCCCGTTACGTATTGACTATTCCTGGAACCGTACCACCTAGATTTAGATACGGACCGCTTACATCTAGGGACGTACCGTCTACATCCGGAGCCGGACCATCTACATCAGCACCACCCGCACCACCTGCCCCACCAGCTCCCTCTAACGAGGAACTGATGAGGGAGGTTGAGACTCTCCGAGCTCGAGTCACTGAGCTCGAGGAGCAGTTGGCTCGAGGAGCAGTTCACCCGCCTTCACCGTAGGACTTTGTATTTAGATTTCATGATGTAATCTAGTTATAGTTTCATGTATTTCATATGTATTGTACGAACTTATTCAGATGTATGAAACTTATTATTATTAATGAATGGAACTTTGCGTTATTTAATTCTTGCACGATGTTCTATTTACATTGCTTTACGATGATCCTGTGGTATTTGTACCTAGATGCATTATTTAATAACATGTGATGTTTTGATTCCATGTTGGTTACTATGTACTATATTACTACATATCGAATGCTGGATTTTGACTTGAGTCAAAAATTTTGTTTAGAATACCATGGCTAACGGAAGAACCACACCTACTGCCGCCCAGATTGAGGACATGATCAACGAACGGGTCGCTGCAGCCCTAGCAGAAAGAAATCTCGAAGCTCCACCGCCACCACCACCAGTTATCCCACCTGTTCATAATGGGTGTCATACAAGGAATTCCAGAGCTGCAAACCACATAACTTCAGCGGCACCGAGGGACCAGTTGGTCTCACCAGATGGTTCGAAAAACTTGAATCAGTATTCCGAGTTAGCAACTGTTCGGAGGATAATAAAACCAAGTTTGCATCTTGCACGCTATCTGACGGTGCGCTAACGTGGTGGAACACGTTAGCTCAAGCAAAAGGGATTGATGAGGCGTATGCTACGCCTTGGGAAGAGTTTAAGTGTGCTATGATTGAGGAATACTGTCCAAGAACCGAAATACAAAAGATGGAGATCGAATTCATGCAGTTGAAGGCCGTAGGGAACGACCTTAACAGTTATAATCGTAGGTTTTTGGAGTTAGCATTAATGTGTCCGACCATGGTCACCCCCGAATTCAAGCGCATGGAGAAATACTTCTCGGGACTTCCTAAGTCCATCAAGGGAAATGTCACCTCATCCAAACCACCGAATGTTCCCGAAGCAATGCGCATGGCGCATACTCTCATGAATCAGATTCTTATTGATGAGCCGGAGAAGGCTAAGTTTGAAGCTGGTAGTAGCGAAAAGAGGAAATGGGATAACAACCACAACAACCACAACAACAATAACAACAACAGGGGTAGAAACTATGATCAAAACCCGGCGAAGCGACATGAAGGGTTCAGGCAAAACAACAACAACCCCAACCCCAACAACAACAACTCCAACCCGAACTACAAAGGCACGCTACCACAATGCAAGAGGTGCTACAAGCACCACACCGGGTATTGTAATGCTGTTTGTGAGAAGTGCAAGAAGAGCGGGCACATCGGTAGAGACTGCAAGACTACCACGATGACAGGGAGGCCGAACACCAACGGGCCGAAAAAGTGTTACGAATGCGGGCAGACGGGCCATTTCAGAAACGAGTGCCCGAACAAACGAAAGGATGGCGGACCACCGCGTGCTAGAGCTTTTAATGTTAATGCAAGGGATGCACGCGATAACCCCGACTTGGTGACAGGTATATTCAAAATCAACAATCTTTTAGCTTCTGTCTTGTTTGATACTGGTGCGGATAGAAGTTATGTATGTAGACATTTTTGCGATAAGATTAATTGGTCATTAGTCCCGTTAAAAGAAAGTATGCTTGTCGAGGTCGCCAATGGAAAACTTGAAAAGTTTGACCATATTAGTCGTGGAGCTATTATCAACATAGCTGGTGCAGATTTCGAAATTGATTTGATACCTATCAAACTAGGAAGTTTTGACGTGATCGTCGGTATGGATTGGTTGAGCAAGATAAAGGCCGATGTTATCTGTGGAGATAAAGCACTTCGCATACCACAAGGAGATGGCGAACCACTGGTTATCTATGGAGAGAGATGTACCTCGAAGTTGAACCTCATTAGTTGCGTGAAAGCGCAAAAGATTATGAAGAAGGGACGCTTTGCTGTCCTAGCACATGTGAAAGCGGTAGAAACTGAGGTGAAGAGCGTGAACGACGTTCGAATTGTGAACGAATTTTCCGATGTCTTCCCAGAGGAATTGCCTGGATTACCACCGCCGAGAGCCGTAGAATTTCAGATTGATTTAGTGCCAGGAGCTGCACCTGTAGCTCGCGCACCTTATAGACTCGCACCTTCCGAGATGCAAGAATTACAGAGTCAACTACAAGAGCTGTTAGACCGAGGATTTATTCAACCAAGCTTCTCGCCTTGGGGCGCACCTGTGTTGTTTGTGAAGAAGAAGGATGGATCCTTTCGTATGTGTATCGACTACCGTGAGCTCAACAAATTGACTATCAAGAATCGGTATCCTCTTCCACGAATTGACGATCTTTTTGATCAACTACAAGGATCGAGCGTTTATTCAAAGATCGATTTGCGATCCGGATATCACCAGCTGAGGGTGAAGGAAAGTGACGTGATGAAAACTGCATTCAGGACCCGTTATGGTCATTATGAGTTTCTCGTGATGCCATTCGGTTTGACAAATGCACTTGCCGTGTTCATGGACCTCATGAATCGTGTCTGCAAGCCTTACTTGGACAAGTTTGTTATCGTCTTCATAGATGATATCCTCATCTACTCTAAGAGCGAAGAAGAACATGAGCAACATCTCCGACTAGTACTTGAACTCTCGAGACAAGAACAACTTTATGCCAAATTCTCCAAGTGTGAATTTTGGTTGAAGGAAGTACAGTTTCTGGGTCATATTGTGAGCGACCAGGGTATCAAAGTTGATCCCGCCAAGATTGAAGCCATCAGCAAGTGGGAGACCCCCACTACTCCGACGCATATTCGCCAATTCCTAGGTCTCGCCGGTTATTATCGAAGGTTTATCGAAGGATTTTCTATGATTGCGCGTCCTTTGACCGCGCTGACTCACAAGGGCAAGAAGTTCATTTGGGAACCCGCACACGAATCAGCATTCCAAATTTTGAAGAAGAAGTTAACCTCCACACCTATTCTATCGCTTCCCGAAGGCAGTGACGATTTCGTTGTTTATTGTGATGCATCGAAGAGTGGTTTTGGTTGTGTACTGATGCAACGATCAAAGGTTATTGCCTATGCCTCCCGCCAATTGAAGATTCACGAGCGGAACTACACTACGCATGATCTTGAACTTGGAGCCGTTGTCTTTGCGCTCAAATTGTGGAGACATTATTTGTATGGAACTAAGAGCACTATCTTCACCGATTACAAGAGTCTCCAGCACATCTTCGATCAAAAGCAACTGAATATGAGACAGCGTCGATGGATCGAGACGCTCAACGACTACGATTGTGAACTCCGTTATCACCCTGGCAAGGCCAATGTTGTAGCTGACGCTTTAAGCCGAAAGGAGAGGACGGCACCTCTTCGTGTTAGGGCTCTGAACATCACCATCCACTCGAACCTCAACAGCCAGATCAGAGTAGCCCAAGTTGAGGCTCTCAAGGAGGAGAATATATCTCACGAACATTTGAACATACTTGTCTCTCGATTCGAGGTTAGGGAGTCTGGACTCCGATGTTATGCCGGAAGAATTTGGGTACCTTGTTATGGAGATCTACGAAACCTGATACTTGATGAAGCACACAAATCGAGATATTCGATTCATCCTGGAGCGGGTAAAATGTACCACGACCTTAAAGAACAGTATTGGTGGCCGAATCTTAAGAAGGACGTTGCAACTTATGTTGGGAAGTGTTTGACTTGTTCGAAAGTTAAGGCCGAACATCAGAGACCTTCTGGGTTACTTCAACAGCCGGAAATCCCACAATGGAAGTGGGAAAGGATCACAATGGATTTCATTACTAAGCTACCAAAGACGGTGGGCGGATACGATACTATTTGGGTTATTGTTGACCGCCTTACCAAATCTGCACACTTTCTAGCGATGAAGGAAACTGATACAATGGAAAGACTTGCTCAGTTATACATCAAAGAGGTTTTATCACGACATGGTGTACCTTTATCGATCATCTCCGATCGCGATCCCCGTTTTGCTTCTAGATTTTGGCTTTCTTTGCAAGAAGCCATGGGAACTCGTCTCGACATGAGCACTGCATATCACCCTCAGACTGACGGGCAAAGTGAACGAACGATTCAGACCTTAGAGGACATGCTGCGTGCATGTGTCATTGATTTTGGAAAGGCCTGGGAAAGACATTTGCCACTCGCCGAATTCTCGTACAACAACAGTTATCACTCTAGCATTAATGCTGCACCTTTTGAAGCATTGTATGGCCGTAAGTGCCGATCTCCTATTTGTTGGGCCGAAGTAGGCGAAAAGCAAATTACCGGACCCGAGGTAGTCCACGAAACCACGGAGAAGATTGCTCAGATTCAAGCTAGACTTAAGACTGCCCGTGATCGTCAAAAGAGTTATGCCGATCTTAAACGTAAAGACTTTGAATTCAACGTTGGTGATCGTGTAATGTTAAAGGTTGCACCTTGGAAAGGTGTGATCCGTTTTGGAAAACGTGAAAAGTTGAACCCACGATACATTGGTCCTTTCGAGATCTTGGAACGTGTTGGACCAGTTGCATACCGTTTGGATCTACCAGCACAATTGAGCTCAGTTCATCCTACCTTCCATGTATCGAACTTGAAGAAGTGTCTTGCTGCACCCGAACTTATCATACCATTGGAAGAACTTACCATTGACGACAAACTCCACTTTGTGGAGGAACCTGTTGAAATTATGGATCGTGAGATCAAAACTTTGAAACACAACAAGATTCCGATTGTACGAGTACGATGGAATGCCAAACGAGGACCTGAGTTTACTTGGGAGCGAGAGGATCAAATGATGCGAAAGTATCCTCACCTTTTCCCAACGACTCCATCTACTTCAGCTTAAATTTCGGGACGAAATTTTCTTTAACAGGTGGGTAATGTAACGACCCTGGAATTTCCAACATTTATTTATTAATAATTACTATTATTAATACGCGTGTTTAAACGAATGTACGTTATTACATTTACATGTTGCCATAATTGCCCGTACTTGACTTTTAAGGGCCCGAAACGTCTTTGTGACACCCGGAAACTTCACGAATAATATTTTCAAGTATTATTTACATTCATGATTTATTTTATTAATCATTTTAATTAACTATGGTGACTAGTTAGTTACTTGGGCTTTAATTGGTTTAACTTGTGATTTATTTGAACTTGGGCTTTGTTAGTGTAATGGACTCATGTTATTGGACTTCCAAGCCCACCCTACACTACTAGTGGACTTAGTTATCCCATGTCTTCAAGTGTAAGTATCATTTAGTGAGGTAACTAGTTAGTTTCAACACTTGGAATCTTGTTACACATCATCCCCATGCACCAACACCTTAATATCCAACTTTTGTCATCTTTACAAGCTAGTAACCAAAGAACAGACCTCTCCCCCTCCCTTTTTCTACTGAATGCCGAAACCATGGTGTTCTTTTAGTGGTGTTTTGATTTCATTTTCCTTCATTACTCTCACTTGTATGCTCTCTCAAAAACACACACACTTTACTTGCAAATTCCCTCAAACTTTCTTCTCTTTTTCTCTCATACTTGTAAGTGTTTGAAACAACTTCTTTTCTTCTTTTCTTTTGTTGGTAAAAACTGATTTCTACATGAACATAATCATCATCATCTTTTGTTTATTGTTACTAGTCTTTGATTAGTTAATTACTTGTTGTTATTTACTTACATGTTTCAAGAATCTAACTTTCTAGTTTGATTCATCCTTTATCTTGTTTTAACAAGAACAATCAAGAACTAAACTCTCTAGTTTAGGTTCTACATATAATGTTTCAAAGATTATAAGTTCATTGTTGTTGAAATCATGCTTGTAAGTCATGGAAGTAAACTTAAAGTTTACTTTACTTAAAGATCAACTTTGGTTGAATCTTTAAAGTATGAGCAACCCTTGAACTAATTACTTGTTTAATTAACTTGTTTCTTTATTTTATACACTTTAATTTCATGTAGTTAGTTTATATGGTCAAGTACTACAAGTTAGTCTTGATCTCATATCTCTTGAACAAATTAAGTTAACTTTGAAAGTTCAAGAACACACAAACAAGTTTTCTTTAAATATAACTTTGGATCTAGACTTTTGAGTCTTGGATCTTCAAGATCAAACTAAGAACTATGTTCTACTACTTATGATCTTGATTAGTTAGTTTACTTTCAAGTTTGTAACTTGTTATTAGCTTTAAAGTCCATGTATGTGTTAGATCTAAGACTTTGATGCAACTTTGGTTCATCAAACTTCATACAACTATTAAGTGAGTTGTGCTTCATGTCTTAGACTTGCACATGGGTTATGATGGTCAAGACTTGGTTAAGATGATGTAGATACATCAATGAGTTGTACACTTGAAACTATATGCATCAAGGATGAGAACCATGATGAACATCAAGCACCAAGACCACCGGAACCCTTTTAAACTCACTGCTTCTGTCCAAAACCTACTGACCTGATGCTTCTGGAACATACCAGTAGACCTGGGCTGTTCTAACCTTGATTTTTAGATAGAACTTTTCGAGTAGATAACTTTTCATATAAGACTCGTCTTAATCCGAGTTACGGTTTAGAGTCTACGGCCCTCCGAGCGTCACTATGTCCATTTACTTTTCTGTTTTCTGTGTACAGTTTCTGTTTTTCTGGTTTCTGTAACAGACCAGTACCCCTGGGCTACTGTAACCTTGATTTTCAGATAGCTCAGTTCGTGTAGATAACTTTTCATATAGGACTCGTCTTAATCCGAGTTACGGTTTAGGATTTATGGCCCTCCGATCGTCACTATGTCCTTTAACGTTGTGCAGAAATTTCTGACCTACTCGCACTTAGACCGTCGCCACGGTCAAACCAAGACGAGTTTGCTTCTGTAAATTTTACCACACTTAAGGGACTCATAGACGGAGCCATGGCCACTGGTCTCACCTTAATTAAGTAAGGGTAGAGGCCGTGGTGACTGACTGAAGTCAGACTTTGTTTTAAACTACTTTCATAAACGAAACTTACTTTACACCTTTTGTTTGATGATGAATGATGATGACCCTTAAGACCTTAAATACATACTTTTAAACCTATTAAGACGATTTACTGACTTAGTACTATTTGACTTAGGTTGAGGACTTCGGACCATTTACTTGCACACCTTTCCCGACTACTACTTTACCGCTACATATCATTGTGAGTTATAGCATTCCCTTTTTACTTTAAACTTATTTTGGGAACTGAGAATACATGCGGATTTTATGTTTTACATACTAGGCACGAGTACTTAAACTTATATATGTGTGGGTTATATAACGGCAGAAACATTCCCTTTAGCTCGGTAACGTTTAATCATTGGTTTATGAACCGGTGAACGCGAATCTTAGATATGGATCCATAGGGTTTGACATCCCCACTCGGGCTAGTCGCGCTAGCAGTCAACGAGTGTTTAATACTTCGTAAACATACGCACTCGCCAAGTGTACTTTCAGGGGGTATTTTAAACGTTAAGTTAGTTACCAAGTGCCCACGGTTAACATATACTTTATCATACTGTTTTGAAACGCTCTTTGTAGCACTGAAACCTCGTGGCCTACCTTACTTACTGTTATACTTAAACTATAGCTCACCAGCCTTTGTGTTGACGTTTTTAAGCATGTATTTCTCAGGTGCTTGAGGTTGCTTCCGCTGTGTACTAGTCGTGCTATAGAACCCGCTGCTTAGAGTTGTTACCGTATGACTACTTATCTTGCATTCAAACATTCCTACCTTTGAAACTATGTTATGTAACGACCTTTGGGGTCACGTACACTTATTTATTTGCTTCTACTTAGTGAAGCATGCTTTTGAAATGTAAAACATTTGATGTCGGTTATGACATCACCTTTTTATCGCGAATGCAATTTCTTTAATTACAGCATATAGTACTTAACCTTGTAATGATCCTGTTGTTGATGATTCGTACACGATGGTTTTGTACGGGGCATCACAGATTGCTTCCAAAAAGACCTCCGGTCAAAAAAAGTGTATATATATATATATATATATATATATATATATATATATATATATATATATATATATATATAGTAAATAAAAAAGAGGCGCCATGAAAATCGTAAGATCAAATTTTCATGAGTTTTAAATCATGTCTGAAATTCAATTTAGGCTCTAAACGGCAGTCAAATCGCCAATAAATCGAAGTTTGCTGCTGACTCACTTAATAGAGCCATAAAAAAAGGAGCGTACCTTATAATGCTGTGTGGATCTCAAGACATATCAAAGAATGATATACTAGAAGAACCGTAAACACACACACACACACGCGCGCGCGCACACACACACAGATCTGCCTATTTAGACGTGTGGAAAAGACAATATGGACGTGTTATCCAACACGTCTAACTGGCACAACACTAATTGATAATGCCAAGTAATGCGGTTCCTTGCACCGGTCTAATAGGTTCAATTAGACGTGTCTGTTTTTCACAATTAAACGTGTTCAGCAGTTGGCAGTCATGTCTCAATTAGACGTGCTCCGTTATTGCAATTATACGTGTGCCGTTAGTTCAATTAGACGTGGTCCGTTAGGGTCATTTAGACGTGTTGATTATTTTTCAAATAATTTAAACTTTCAGAATTGTACCCGCCAAATATTTATCAAAAAATTTAAATTTTAATATTAAATATTTCAATTTTGTAAATAACCGCCAAAAGTTTGTTACCAGATCCTATAACACTCCAAAAATAACAGACTAGCAAATAGACGTGTTAGCAATAAGACGTGTCAGCAAATAGACGTGTTAAATTCCTGATGCAGCTAAAATGTATAAAATATATGCTAGAGCTGGTAAAATGCTTAAATTATAATTAAATGTATAAATATTATGATCAACCAAATCAATAATCAATAAATCAACTTGTAATAGAAAATCAAAGTATATATATTCACAAACTACACGTAACTGTAACCTAAACCTAACAAAATTTAGTACGAAATCTTTAAACCTAAAAAAACTAATGTCTTTGCAGCCCTTGTTTACTCATCCATATACTCATCCAAATTGCATCCCTTGTTTACTCGACAATATTTTTCAATCTTGCAATATGCACCTACAAAAACATCCCCATTTGACAATAATTAATGAAAATTTAAAATGAAAAAATGATTGATGATCAGTGCATGATTGATGATCAGTGCATATCAATGCAACAATTCGTGCAAAATTAATACATTTGACAATAATTGATGATCAGTGCAACAATTCCTGTTCGTGTTTCTATTTAAGAAAAAGATCAAAGACAATTCATGTTAAGTTCAAGGGTGTGATAATCGGATACAGGTGTACAACAATTAATACATACCTTGTTCAGATCAAAACGGACTCCACATATGCCATCTTTCAATAATATCATCTAGATCGATGTTTGAAAAGCAACGTGCATCCCATGAAAGCTGTAGATTTAAATTACAAACAGAAAAAATTAACCAATTGGATCATAATACATCCAAATACTTACAAACAAAATACATCCAAATACTTATGTAACATATAAATAATATGTAACAAATACAAATTTATCAATTCGATCTTATATACCAAATACTTATTTCGTCAATACCAACATCTTTTTTCATACGACTAGTTGTGATCGAATACATCCAAGTGAGAACATAGTAACCGCACTCCCAACTGCCGGGTTGTTGATTGCACTGCATTACAAGTAGACCGCGTATTATAATGACATGTAACACGTATAGATATTAGTTTAACATGTCAAACCAAATACAATACTAAAACATGAACATAGTTTGGATCACTAACCTTAACTACATCCCATTTAATAGGACCACAAGCCCTATCGAATAATAGATAATAAAAAAAATACAACAAATTATCTTGTCAAGCAGAATGTTAATTAAATCTATATTTTAAAAAACAAATAAGATCATGTTAACAAAGCAGTCTTACATATTTATACAATCAGTGAGCAGATAATCGTCTTTCGTCTTCTTTTGATTCTTATTCATTGAATCAAGTATAATTCCTTTGTGCTCTTTGTGAGATACAAAAAACAACACTCAGTGGCCGCTAGAAAATTAAATTACACTCGTTTAGAAGATATTATATATATATATATATATATATATATATATATATATATATATATATATATATATATATATATATATATATATATATATATATATATATATATATATATATATATATATATATAATATAGATTTAAGCGATAATATAGATTTAAGCAATGATATAATTTGAAGATACACATACTTCTGAATATATGGTGCAAAGAAACACTGATCAGTGGATTTGAAGGCGGTCCTCAAGTAGTTTATCACATCATTTTTGTCAGATTTAATCAAAGAGTGTTAGATTAAATAAGGGTTCATTAACCCATATGGTTTGCTAAAGGCGAATTTTATAAAATTGTGTAGACCCCTGAGACATATTAAGTTACCATATCATGTCACAGTCACATAAAACTATACTCAAACGTGCATATGAAAATAAGGGAAAAAAGAAAACATAAATGTACTTGCATCAAGAAGGAGTATATGATGTTGCAATCCAAACAACGCCTTTTCCAAAGTGTCATGATGTCATCAACATCAATCGTACATACGAAGTCATCTGGTTCGCCTGCAAATGTACCAGGAGGGAAGTAACAGTTAAGCCGACAGAAGGATCTTCTCGAGACATCCATTTAAAATACACATCTTCTACATATTTTCTATTGGGTAAGGCGTTTTCCAATATAATCATTTGGGTATACACCTCTTCTTTCTTTTTGGCATGGAAATCAGATATTGGTTTCTTTGTTGTAATAACCTGAACACCAACTCATGAAAATATTTCAGAATACTTAAATAATAATGTAACTTGATTAAGATATCCTAATGGCTAATTTGAATATATATATTGTAACAACCCGAAATTTTTCCAACATTTATTTATTAATATTTATTATTAATACTTGCGCTTTAATAAATGTATTTATATACATTTACTTGTTACCGTATTTGATTTTCATGGCCCGACTTGTCTTTGTGACATGCATACTTTTCACAAATAATATTTAGAATATTATTTACGTTCATGATTAATTATTATTAATCATTTTTAATTAACTAATGTTAGTAGTTAATTACTTGGGCTTTTATTTAATTTGTTGCATACTTACTTGGACTTGAGCTTTAGTTAATGGATTTAGACTTGGAAGCCCACCCTACACTCTTAATGGACTTGTAAGCCCATGTATTAAGCTAGTATTACATTAAGTTTAAACTTGGATTAATTAATTTAATTTGGAGACAAAATACTTCAAGCATGCATGCATTCTTTTCCATACTTTTAACCTTATTACCCTTTCTAGCTTCCACCATTATCCCACACTTGAAAAATGAAATTTGACTTCCCCCTTTAAGCCACAAAAACCGTCCACTTTAGGCTCCATGGAGGGAGTTCCATTTCAATTTTTCTTTGATACATATTTGCTAGTTTCACTTCATTTCACACACTTCACTACTTGCACTTTCATTTTCTCTCGTTTTCTCTCTACCTTGTAAGTAAACAAGCTTTAATTTCTTCTTTCTTTTTCTTCTAAAAACCGAATACTAGCACAAGATATCATCATCATTTACTTGTTTTGTTACTTGATGTTTGTTTGTTGTTGTTTGTTGGTTATTATTCAAGATCAAACTTCCTAGTTTGCATCTCCATGAATTTTGCTTTCTTCAATCTTTTGTTTGATGAAGAACCAAGAACAAGAACCTAAACTTGTTAGTTTATGGTTCTACATTTAAATGTTTTCAATATTTAAAGTTCATAAGTTTCATTATCATACTTGTGTTCATGTTTGTAGACTTAAATCCTAAGATCCAAACTTTGATTTGAATCTTCCTAAGTATGAAACAAACATGAACATAATACTTGTACTTTAGTTTAATTCTTTCTTTTGTAAGTACTTTGAAGTTGTGATGTTGTTAATTTGGTCAAGTATTACTAGTTAATCTTGATCTCATATTTCTTGAAACCAAAGTTAACTTTGTAAGTTCAAGAACATGGGAGTATAACTTTCTAGTTATAACTTCATAAACTTTTGATAGATCTAAGCTTCTATAGCTTATGGTCTTCTAATTTTGTTGTAAACAAGAGCTTGTAAGCTTACATACATATTACAAGATTAAAACCAAGGTTTCATGACTTATGGTTTCATTAAAGTTAAAGATCCAAGTTATATAACTAGGGTTTAACTTAAGAACTTTAGATCTAGACTTTTGGGTCTAGGATCTTCAAGATCTAACTAAGAACTATGTTCTACAACTTAAGATCTTGTTTATTTAGTTTACTTTCAAGTTCGTAACTTAATATTACTTTTAGAGTTCATGTATGTGTCGGATCTAAGATCTTGATGTGACTTTGGTTCATCAAACTACTTACAACCCTTAAATGAGTTGTGCTACTTATCTTAGACTTACACTAGTGTTATGATGGTCAAACCTTGATTAAGATGATGCAAACACATCAACGAGTTGTACACTTGAAGCTATAAGCATCAAGGATGAGAACCGTGATGAGCATCAAGCACCAAGAACCCACCGGAACACTTAACCTACTGTTTTTTGGGTCTGATCAGACCACCTGGGCTACTGGAAAGCTGATTTTCAGTTAGTTTGGTTCGAGTAGATGATTTTCCGTTTAGACCTCGTCTTAATCCGAGTTACGGTTTAGGATCTATGGCCTCCCGAAAGTCACTACACCCTATTAACGTTGTGCTGAAATTTCTGACCTACTCGCACTTAAACCGTCACCACGGTCAAACGAAGACGAGTTTGGTTCTGTAAATTGGTCAGTACCTAGGGGACTCATATACGGAGCCATGGCCACTGGTCTCACCTCATTTCAGTTTGTATAGAGGCCGTGGCGACTGAACAAAATCAGCCTTTGTTTTAAACCCTACTCTTGAATGAAACCTTACTTTACCCTTTTG
The DNA here is from genome assembly GCF_046630445.1 of Rutidosis leptorrhynchoides. Lineage (NCBI taxonomy): Eukaryota > Viridiplantae > Streptophyta > Magnoliopsida > Asterales > Asteraceae > Rutidosis > Rutidosis leptorrhynchoides. The sequence continues at coordinate 211,905,372 of NC_092343.1, forward strand.
ACTTAATGATGAATGATGATGATACTTATGACCTAATTTACATACTTTTAAACCTTTGGGAACGATTGACTGACTTAATAACTTTTGAATTAGGCTGAGGACTTTTCGGACCAACCACTTTGCTTACTTTACCGCGTATCGACTTTTACTACTTTCCACTGTGAGTTATAGCATCCTTTTTTACTTTAATTATTTTGAGAACTGAGAATACATGCGCATTTTACGTTTTACATACTAGGCACGAGTACTTAAACTTTATATATGTGTGGGTTATACAACGGCATAAACTTTCCCCTTAGCTCGGTAACGTTTAGTCATTGGTCTTTGAACCGGTGAACGCGAATCTTAGATATGGATCCATAGGGTTTGTCATCCCCACTCGGGCTAGTAGCGCTAGCATTTAACGGGTGTTTAATACTTCGTAAACTTACGCACTCGCCAAGTGTACTTTAGGGGGTGTTATTTACGTTAAGTTAGTTACCAAGTGCCTACGGTTATACATATACTTTTGTGTTGACGTTTTTAAGCATGTTTTTCTCAGGTGCTTAAGGTTTGCTTTCTTCCGCTGTACTAGTCATGCTTTGTAGACACCCGCTGCGCTTATTAGAGATGTCACCTCATGAAATGTTTATTTTGCATTCAAACTATATTACTTTTGAAACGATGTATTTGTAACGACCTATGGGTCACGTACTATTATTGCTTGCTATTCATAGAAGCATACTTTTGGTTGTTAAACATTTGACGTTGGTTAAAACGTCACCTTTATTCATGAATGCAAACTTGTTTTGAAACAGCATATAGTAGTTGACCTTGTAATGATCCTGTTGTTGATGATTCGTACACGATGGTTTTGTACGGGGCATCACATATATACCTTCCTAATACCAGAAGCAACATTTTGATCCAAATTAGTTACTCGTTCGTTAGTTGGAACCACCTGAACACCACATCATCAGAATTTCTATAAAATATTAATATTAATATAGTGATGTAACTTGTTTTAAATATGCTAATGGCTAATTTGAACATATATATACCTTCTTACTACGAGGAGCAACATTTCGATCCAAATCAGTTACTCCTTCGTTAGTTGGAACAACCTGAACACCACATCATCAGAATATTATCATACTCGTTATCACAGTTGTACCAATCACAGTTTCACATTTTCATTATCACAGTTGTACCAATCACCGTTTCACAGTTGTACCAATCACAGTTTCACAGTTTCATCATCAGAATATTATATAATATTAATATAATGATGTAACTTGATTTAGATATGCTAATGTCTAAATTGAATATATATATATATATATATATATATATATATATATATATATATATATATATATATATATATATATATATATATACCTTCTTACTACCGGGAGCAACATTTTGATTCAAATCAGTTACTCGTTTGTTACTTGGAACCACCTGAACACCACATCATCAGAAAATTATAAATTATTTATATAATGATGTAACTTGATTTAGATATGCTAATGTCCAAATTGAGAATATTTATACCTTCTTAATACAAGGAGCAACATTTTTATTCATTGATTTCGTTTCACTCTCCTGTTAACAAATATAATACTTAAATTAATCAAAAGTTAATAAACACACTAATTTTATAGTTACTGCCAATTGATGGTGATTTACCAATACATGTAGTGTGATGTAACACTGTAAAATGTGCCTCATGTATACCATCAACATTTTTTGGAAATCCCACTTTGCGCCAAGTGTCCCTTGACCAGAAAGTCTACCTTCATGTCGACTTTGTGGAATCCCGACACTTTTAATCTCAACCATATAGTCTGTGCAGAAGTTAATCACTCTTCGGAAGCATATCCTTCAACAATACTACCTTCTGGTCGATTGTGGTTCCTTACATACCCTTTTAAGATACCCATATATCTTTCGAATGGAATCATGTAACGTAAGAAAACTGGACCGCATTCCTTGATTTCTCCGACAATGTGAGATACCAAGTGAACCATGACATCAAAGAAAGAAGGTGGAAAATACATCTCAAGTTCGCAAAGAGTGAGTATAATATCTCTTTGATAATCATCCAACACCGCATGATCAATCACCTTCGAATGAATCATGTTAAAAAATAAACATAGTTTTGTTATTGTGTGTCGTATGCGGTTGGGTAAAATTCCACGAATTGCAATAGGAATCATCTGAGTCATTAGTACATGACAGTCATGTGACTTCATACCTAGTAACTTCAAATCTTTCATCGAAACCAACTTCCTAATGTTAGCCGAATAACCTGTTGGAACCTTAACATCATATAAACATTGGCAAACTTTAGTTTTCTTGACCTTCGACATGGTATAACATGCTGGCGGAAGATACTTGGTGGACCTTCCAGGTATGTCTTTAGGTGTTAGCTCTGGTCTGATTTTCATTGCTTTCATGTCCTTTCGAACCTTAATTCCATCTTTTGTTTTGCCAGGAATGTTCAAAAGTAACACTACCAAACTTTCACAAACATTTTTCTTGATATGCATAACATCGAGACAATGTCGGACGCGCAAATGCTTCCAATAAGGCAATTCCCAAAATATAGATTTCTTTTTCCACAAACCTTTCGGAGGTCCTCTACCGGTTTTTCCAAACACCACATTTATATTAGCAACTTTGGATAGTGTACTTTCTCCATCCAACGGTGGCGGTCACACGCTTGTCTCTACAGTACCATCAAATAAGTCATCTCGTAAGCGATACGGGTGATTCGCATCAAGATCTCTTCGATGTCCCATAAATGCCGGTTTCTGACAATTTGCCAACCATATCGAGTAAGTATTTTCCTCACAAACGTAACATGCCTTTTTTCCTTTCGTACTATATCCAGACAAATTACCAAGGGCTGGAAAATCGTTAATGGTGATAAAAAATCATTGCTCGTAGTAAGAAGTACTCTTTCTTGTATGTATCATATACTTGTACTCCGGTATCCCATAGTTGCTTCATGTCATCAATCAAGGGTTTCAAATATACATCAATGTCGTTTTCAGGCTGTTTTGGGCCTTGAATTAAAAGAGACATCATTATGTATTTTCGTTTCATACATAGCCAAGATGGAAGGTTGTAAATGCATAACAGGACAGGCCAAGTGCTATGGCGACTACTCTTATCTCCTAAAGGATTAATTCCATCTGAACTGATTCCGAACCTTATATTTCGTATCTCATCCCCAAATTCTTCAAAATCGTTATAAATAGTTTTCCATTGTTGTGAATCGGCCACATGTCTTATTTTTCCATCCTTTTTACGCTCTTCCGCATGCCAACGTAATAATTTTGCATGTTTGGCATTCAAATATAATCTTTTCAATCTTGGTATGATAGGGAAATACCACAATACTTTTGTAAGCGGTCCATTTTCCGTCACATCATTATCATCTTCAGTTGGTTTTCCACTTTTATACCTAGATGTACCACATAATTTACATTCATGACGGTTTTCGTCTTCATTCCTGTATAGCATACAATCATTTGGACATGCATGTATTCTGTGTATTTCTAATCCCATCGGGCACATAATTTTCTTGGCATGGTATGTTGAAACCGGAAACTCATTAGCTTCGGGGAGCATTTTGTGCAACAACTCTAACAGGCTAGTGAAACTCGTGTCGCTCCAACCATTGTTCGCTTTTAAGTTTAACGGTTGTATCAAGGCAGAAAGTTTAGTAAAGTTCGTACAACTATTATATAACGGTTTTTCAGAGTCAACGATTAGTTGTTGGAATTTGTCATGATACTTTCCGTCAACATTATCCTCCATATCTTCGAACATGGCCTCAAAATTATCATGATCCATATCACTACCTGAATCCTCTTCGTTTTCTTCATCGGAACCCGAATCACCACAGTTATTATCAACTAATGATTCACTGTGATAAGACCAACACGTGTACCCTCTCATAAATCCGTTTAATATAAGATGATTTCTGATTTCGATAGAATCGCTGAAGGCCCGTCCATTGAAACATTTCTTACAAGGACAGATAATTTTTGCGTTTCCTTTCTGTAATTGATCAGTGTCAGCAATAGTTATAAATCCATCCAGTCTTTTCATATATTCGATACTAGTGCGTCCTATGTCGTACATCCATTCACTCCGGTCCATTTGTAAGTATCAAAATTAAAAAAGTTCCAGATTAATTAATACAGAGTAATAAACACGAACATATAAATATGGATTAGATTAATTATTCATAAAACAACTTTATTAATATTTAATTAATTATATTTTAAATTATTTACATATAATATATAAAATATTAAAAATTTATAAAAATAAAACACACATATATATAACTCATTTTTCATTTTTTTGTGTAATCTGCAACAAAACCCAATTGAAACTCGTATACCCCCAAATTCGTATTCCAATTGAAACCCGTATACCCCCAAATTCGTATTCTAATTGAAACCCGTAATTGTTCAATCTGCAACAAAACCCAATCCTATTCAATTTGTATAACCTAATTTCTAAATCGTACAAGAAGTAAGATGTCTGGTGAGTTCCCCAATCCAATTGTTTGATTTAATTTTTATATGCATGTTCGATTCTAATTCAATTTTGATTTCAATCTTCATTATTTTAATTAAGTTATCTTCGATTTTAATTTGCAGGAATTCGTTACACCAAAAGAACAGCAAATAGCAATTACAAACGAACTGCTAATATCGAAGGACCTAATAAGGTTATGAATTCTGTAAGTACATTACTTTAATTTTGACTGATGTTCTTGTTCTTGTTATTTCTTGTTGTGTTTGTTTTATGAATTCTTTAAGTATACTAGTTATTGACATAAAAATGATATATAAGTAGAATTAATAAAAGCTTTATGTCCACCATGTTGTTCTTGTTATGTTACTAGAATTAATAAAACTAGTTTACTTACTGTTGTTCAGGTTATGAATTTTTGTTGGGTTCAATTTTTTACTGTTTTTCAAACTTTGATTTTTCATCGGTCAAGAAAACAAATGTGGTAGAGTTCAACCATTATGGAAAATATGTTTTATGAATCCTGTATAGAAACCAACAGATAAACTAGTTATGTATAGAAAATGATCTGATAAGTGACAAGCAAAACACATATCAAACTAAAGCATAAACATGATAACTTTAAGATTTAATTATTGTGTTGTTGACTAATGTATTTTTTATGTGCACAGGACCAACATAATAACAGTCATACGGATATGAACGAGGAATTTCAGGAAAATTATGATCCGCCGAAAAGTGGCGTCAACAAGAAACTAAAAAAAATATCCAGTGAGGTTGAATTCAACAGATTCGGCGAAGCTATAGGAAAAAATCAAAAAGCCCCTTTTCCAATAACATAGGTGTTTTGACAAGGCGTAGGATTAATTTTCTTGTTGATACTTGGAAAAAGGTACATTCCGACGACAAAGATGCCTTGTGGTTGAAAATCAAGGTATAAATTACTAAATTCCAAGAAATTTGGGTTTAAGTAATTCTGTCTTTATATATGTAACAACATTGACCACTTATTTTTAACGTCTACAGAAACAACATGCTATAAAAGACGATTTTGCTAAGAAACGGACACTTAAACACTGCAAATGTGTGTTTACGAGATTCAGGAGGAAGCTAAGAAATTATATGGATGAAGGGAAGCTTCCTTATAAGGAAGAAAAGAGTACGGATTCATAAGTCCAGAAAAATGGAATAAGTTTTGTGAACTTGAAGACACACCAACAAAATGGGTTATTGTTACTCATTTATTTTTTAACACTATGTAGTTAATTATGTGTTTTGTAACTAATGTGCTCTTAAATCCCATGTAAAATGTAAAGCCACGACGAGAATAAGGACTCATAAATGCACTGCAAAAACAGAAAGAAAGCATTGCCCATGTTGGTCGTTGCGGGTATCGAAGCCAACAAGAAAAATGGGAGCAGGAACAAAGTGATCCAGAAAAGCATACCGTGTACCACGATATCACTGATACTGCTACAAGGAACTATGTGTTGGGTAGGAAGAAGACCGATACAAAAGGGAAGAGGACATTATGTGCTGATACGTCGCTGATAGATAAGATGGTAAGATAAATTTTTTCTTTTTATTATTAGCCTTATTAATTCCTAATTGTACTATAACCGATTTCTTTATTGCTTGTTTACAATCCTATATGAATCATTCTTCAATTTTATTGATATAAATCATCCCTTTTTCATATATTTTTTTCAAAATTTCATTTTTTTAATTTTTCAATTATTCTTTTTTCTTTTTTAATTGTTTTTATAAATACGGGTGATTGGAAGCTTTGACCATTATCCCTACGTACGTTTGTTGTTTTAATCCAGGTAAAACTGATAAAGAGGGCGGGGATCCCTTGTTACTACATGTTGGCAAAGAACATGGTGGTAGTGTAACAACCCAAACCAAATCGCAATCGAACCCGCTTGAAATATAACAAAAAATTTTTTTTGTTTGATCAGCAAATGGCGCGGTGCGCCAGAAGGCCGCGCGGCGCGCCATTCTGGTCTGTCCCAAAAGTCTTGAAATGCGAAAAAGATTGGCCACTTCCCGACATAATTAGACAAAACGCTTTTAACAACATATTCAAATATGTAAAACTAACACATTCCATTAATAAAATGAGTTTTACGAAGCGGGGCCCACATCGGCCGTTTTACGAGTTTAATACAAAATATGAGTTTCGACCATCAAAAAATTTAAGTACCAAACTACACTACGAGCATGGTGTTTGGGATTAAACTACCCAAGTCTCGGTAAAACTCCAAAAGCTAAATATCTCAAAAGCGTTCTCTAACAACGACGGGATCTTTAATCCAAGATGATGCCCTTACCCTTGTCCACAACCGAACCTATAAAAAGGTAAACAACTAGAGGGTAAGCAAAGCTTAGTGAATGCAATAATTACACATACATATATATAACTCATCTATTTGCAATCACATTAACCAAATACCTCATACGAACTTGTAACTCAATTAGCATGTCATCGTACCCAAAACATTTTACAAGTCGTACATTAACACAAAACCGCATTAGCATATACTCAACACAATATATATATATATATATATATATATATATATATATATATATATATATATATATATATATATATATATATATATATATATATATATATAAACAATATGCTAAATAAACGACAATCTCAATATGGTTAACCATAAACGCTATGGTGCTACCGGCTCGTGGTTCACACCATACGCAATTGAGTCATACTCTTTTATAGTGCTACCGGCTCTTGGTTCACACTCGATGCTACCAGCTCGTGGTTCACTTCTTATTTTATAGTGCTACCGGCTCGTGGTTCACACTCGATGCTACCGGCTCGTGGTTCACATCTAGTTTATAGTGCTACCGGCTCGTGGTTCACACTCGATGCTACCGGCTCGTGGTTCACATCTTATCGCACACATGCTATGGCACTACCGGCTCGATGGTTCATACCATAACACCCACAAATAAACGCGTCATATACACATACGTATAATTACTCCACTCACCTCAAAATCTCTTGTGAAAGATAATCAAGCTCGGAAATCTTCAATGTAACGTACCTATTACATTATACATAATATCAATCACAAACTCAAGTTGGTCAACCAACCAAAACTCCATTCTAGTGTATCTTGACCCATGGTGAAATTTTGACCCATTCACACCCTTAACCCTAATATTTGGGTTAACATCCACAAAACCCTAATCATTAGCCAAGTTAGGTTTAAAACACATTTCAACACAAGGTTTATGCATTGCACACCAACATTAACGAACTTAGGTCCATTTTGACCCATTTGACCAAATTAAGGTCAACACACCCATTTCGGGTCATCCCCCAAACCACACAACGCCCATTTACTTATCTCTAGGTGTGCTAGTAATTAACTAACTAATTTAAGCCCATAAACATCAATTAATATTTCGAAAAACCCTAGTTAATCATCTTTAGGTCTTCATGACCCAAATTCACCCAAAACACCCAATTTACTAACAAAGTGAGTTTTAAGTTCACCATTAACCCAAACAGTAACCCTTTCACAAAATTAAATTTGGAAATCAAGATTAGAGCATACCACTACAATCAAAACGTAGCTAGAGGATAGATGAACAACTTTAATGCTTGCACTTAGACCCGAAATCGGCGTCTCCTTCCTTGATTTGAGTTCTCTCACTCTAGAAAACCCTTTCTCTCACTAAATTAATTTGAAAGAGGTGAAGTAGGTGAAAATGGTGTTATGAGGCTCACCAAACTGAATCTAGAGCCTTAAAGTCGGCCCTTTAGTGAATTTACCAATTTGCCCTCAAAATATCTAATAAAAAGGAAAGGAATCTGTCACAGAACAATGGTACGGCGCGCCAAATGGCCGCGAGGCGCGCCAAACGCCCAGACCAGTTTTATGCATTCTTTTAATATGTACAACCAAAACCCCACTTCAAGTACATTAACTACACTTATGTACACTACAAATAAACGGGTCTTACAACTCTCCCCCACTTGAATCGGAGCGCGTTCTCGCGATCCACGCCGCATGACAAGAAGGAAGGTAAACCAACACAAACTCTTCGGGCTCCCAAGTAAACTCGGAACCTTTACTACGACGCCATTGAACTTTAAAAGTTCTCACCTCTTTATTTCTCAACATTTTCACCTTCTCATCAAGTATAGCAATCGTCTCTTCAACATATTCTAACTTATTGTTTAGCTCAATTTCGTTTAATGGCATCCATGAAGAATCATCCGCAAGACATTTTCGGAGATGGGAAACATGAAATGTATTATGAATCCTCGCAAGTTCTTCGGGTAATTCCAAACGATACGCGACTTCACCAACACGAGCTAAAACCTTAAATGGCCCATTAAACCGAGGAGCTAACTTTCTCCGTTTTCGAAATCGAATAATACCTTTCCATGGCGAAACCTTAAGCATCACCATGTCACCTTCTTGAAATTCGATCGTTCGTCTACGTTTATCGGCATACGACTTTTGTCTATCTTGAGCCTTCTTCAAGTGATCCCGAATAATATCAATCTTGTTATTCGTCTCCAAAACCAAATTGGTACTCCCGATATCTCTTTGACCAATTTCACCCCAACAAATTGGAGTTCGGCACCTCCGCCCATAAAGCATCTCGTAAGGTGGCATCCCGATACTAGTATGATAACTATTATTGTACGAGAATTCCACCAAAGGTAAGTGCTCGTCCCAACTACCACCAAAATCAATAATATACGCCCGTAACATATCCTCCAAAGTTTGATTCGTACGTTCGGTTTGACCGTCCATTTGAGGATGATACGCCGTGCTCAATTTCAATTGTGTACCCATATCTTCATGAAACTTTTCCCAAAACCGAAATGTAAAACGAGTATCTCGATCCGAAATAATTGATATAGGAACTCCGTGTCGAGAGATGACTTCCTTGATAAACAACTTAGCCAAGGTCTCCGACGATATCGCTTCCCGAATGGGAAGAAACAAATCACTTTTCGTCAATCGATCAACTATAACCCAAATCGAATCGAATTGGGTTCTCGCCGTTTTAGGTAACTTTGTGATGAAATCCATGGTAATGTGCTCCCATTTCCATTTCGGGATTTCCAACGGTTGTAACTTACCATACGGCTTTTGGTGCTCGGCCTTAACTTGCAAACACGTGACGCATTATTCAACATACTTCACAAGTAGCACTTGTCGATAATCACCCATATTAGGCACCCACACTCTTCCTTGAAAAGACAACAAACCATGCGAGCCCATAGTAATGAACTCCGATTGCCCCATGATTCGTTCCGCATGCTTGTTGTGAACGTAAGCCTCTATTTGAATCACACCAAGTTTTTCAAGAAAATCGTTAGTAATAATCATACGTAACAATCCCAATCGTAACGCCGAGTGATGACTCTTTCGACTTAACGCATCCGCGACCACATTCGCCTTGCACGGATGATAAAGTATTTCACAATCATAATCTTTCACCACATCCATCCACCTACGTTGGCGATAATTCAAATCTCGTTGATTGAAGAGGTGTTTCAAACTCTTATGATCCGAATAAATCGTACTCTTGACACCATACAAGTAGTGGGGCCAAATTTTCAACGCATGCACAACTGCCGCCAACTCGAGATCATGAATCGGATATCTCGTCTCGTGTTCCTTTAATTATCGAGAGGCATAAGGGATGACTTTACACCTTTGTATAAGAACACACCCGAGCCCATTTAGCGAAGCATCACAATAAACCGTCATGTCTTCCACTCCTTCCGGCAAAACTAACACCGGAGCTTGACACAACTTCTCTTTCAGCAATTGAAAAGCAATTTCTTGCTCGTTCTCCCAAGTAAATCTCGCGTTCTTCCTCGTTAATTTCGTTAATGAAGAAGCGATCTTAGAAAAGTCTTGGATAAATCGACGATAATAACCGGCCAACCCGAGAAAACTTCGGACTTCCGTAGGCGTAGTCGGTTGTCTCCAACTCTTCACCGACTCTATCTTCCCCGGATCTACTTGAATACCATCTTCGTTCACAATATGGCCAAGGAATTGAACCTCCCTTAGCCAAAATTCACATTTGGAGAACTTAGCATACAACTTCTCCTTTCGTAACGTCTTCAATACTTCACGCAAATGACGTTCATGTTCGTTCATACTCTTCGAATAAACAACTATATCGTCGATGAACACAATTACCGACTTGTCCAACATAGGTTGGCACACTCGGTTCATAAGGTCCATGAATGCCGCCGGTGCATTCGTAAGACCAAAAGGCATAACTACGAATTCAAAATGCCCATAACGCGTTCGAAAAGCCGTTTTCTCGATGTCTTCCTCACGAACCCGCATTTGGTGATAGCCGGACCGTAGGACGATTTTAGAGAAATACGTTGCACCTTGGAGTTGGTCAAACAAATCGTCAATCCAAGGTAATGGATAACGATTTTTGATCGTCACTTTATTTAACTCCCGATAATCGATGCACATCCGCATACTACCATCCTTCTTCTTTACGAATAAAACTGGAGCGCCCCATGGAGAAGCACTCGGTCGAATAAAACCCTTCTTGTGAAACTCTTGGGTTTGATTTAACAACTCTTGCATTTCTGTCGGCGCTAAACGATAAGGAGTTTTAGCAATGGGGGTAGCCCCCGGAACCAACTCAATGCGAAATTCAACTTGTCTTTCCGCCGGAACACCCGGTAACTCGTCCGGAAAAACGTCTTCAAATTCACTAACCACCAGAATTTCACGAATGGGTGGTGGCTCGTCACGAGTATCAACAACATGAGCAAGAAAAGCCATGCCACCGCCAACAAGAAAACAACGTGCCCGTGCAAAAGTGCATATCGGCACAAGTTTTCTACGCTTATCACCGTGAATAATTAACTCTCCCCCACTTGGGGCCTTTACACGAATAAATTTTTCATGGCATGCAATATCGGCTCTATTATGATCGAGCCAATCCATACCAACAACGATATCGAAATCGCCCAAAGTCATCGGGATAAGATCAATCTTAAAGTTTTCGGCACCAAACACAACATCACAATTCTTACACAAGTCAACCACTAGCACCGTCTTGCCGTCCGCTATTTCGACCTCTACCGGACGACTTAACTTAGGTAATGGTTTATTAAGTTTAGGCACAAATTTTGGTGACACGAACGACAAATTTGCACCGCTATCAAATAAAATCCTTGCCGGATTTGAGTTAACCATAAAAGTACCTGAGACAACTTCGTTGGATTGCTTGGCCTTATCATTGGTCATCAAGTAATTGCGACCCCTAGCCGTACCCGCCGCTCTCTCCAACTTATTCACATGATCATTATTCAAATCGGGACATTCCGGCCTCTTGTGCCCCTCTTTACCACAATTAAAACAAGTAAGCTTGGTCGACGCCTTGGTACAATCACGGGCTATGTGCCCTCTTTGATTACAATTATAACACATGGGTCCGAAACCTCCGGAAGCACCCTTCTTCACACTATTAACGCTTTCGGAGCCTTTCTTGTTCTTCTTATTTGAAAAGTTCGAATAACTCGAACCTTCAAACTTTCTCTTCGAAAAAGTGAAATCGCTTTTCCTCGGAACCTCCGGCTCAAAACCCCTTGCCAATTCGTATAAATCTTCGAAAGACTTAGCCATACCCCGGCTAATCTTACCCTTCAACTCATCACTTAAAATACGGTAGAAATCTAGCATCAACTTGTGATCGTCACCAACGTACTCCGGACAAAAACTAGTCTTTGCCAAGAAGGTAGACTTGAGAGTAACCAAGTCTATTGAACCTTGTCGCAAATGGTGCAACTCGTCCCGGATTTTATCAAGATCGGAAGAAGTTCGGTATTCTTGGAAAAATTCCTTCTTAAACTCTTCCCATGTCAAGCACATGCATTGCTCTTCACCATATAATTTGATTTTATCGTCCCACCACAATTTGCCCTCTTCGCGCAACATGCTAGACCCATACCTCGTCTTCTTCTCGGGAGGACACTCCGCGGTACGGAACGCTCCCTCGATATCGGAAATCCAACAAGTGCTTTTCAATGGATCCCTCACCCCATTAAACATCAGAGGTTGAGTATCCTTGAAATTTTTGTAGTGGAAGTCCCGCCTTCCACCCCCACCTTTACCTTCACCCCCTTCGCCTCGAGGGTAAATGTTTCTAGCCTCTAAAGCCTCCTCTATTACGGCTTTCATTCGATCACTGATCATTTCGGTCACTTGTCCATCGACCGACTCTTGGAAGACCTTTCGGACATCGTCAAGAAAATCCTTCTTTAGCCTTTTAAAGATGGCCTCAACCTTGACCGTGAGTTTAACGTCCTCACTCGTACTTCCGTCATTGGTGTCGTGTCCATTTCTCATCTTCATTCTATAAAACGAAGTAAATTAAGCAACAAAACGAAAGGACTTAACACATATGTATATACATATACACCACACTACCCCATCTTGCTCAACAATCGTCGTACATCGCTTGTTTGACACTATTTGAACCCGTAACAATGGTAGCTAATCATTGTTACGCGAGCACATCGCATTAACTCACTAGTACCACGTCTATTTCGCTTGACGATTTCAAATGCCACACAAAACAATAGCGCGTGATTAGTTCACATAAATCTATGCACTAACCAAAACCCGATTCGACCTGAAGTCCTACAAGTCCCGCATAATGCGCACACAAAAAGTCTAAGTCTAGGCGCCTATCTCAAGTCACCTAAATCCCTTAGACCATGCTCTGATATCACTTGTAACAACCCAAACCAAATCGCAATCGAACCCGCTTAAAATATAACAAAAAAATTTTTTTTTGTTTGATCAGCAAATGGCGCGGCGCGCCATTCTGGTCTGTCCCAAAAGTCTTGAAATGCGAAAAAGATTGGCGACTTCCCACATAATTAGACAAAACGCTTATAACAACATATTCAAATATGTAAAACTAACACATTCCATTAATAAAATGAGTTTTACGAAGCGGGGCCCTCATCGGCCGTTTTACGGGTTTAATACAAAATATGAGTTTCGACCATCAAAAAGTTTAAGTACCAAACTACACAACGAGCATGGTGTTTGGGATTAAACTACCCAAGTATCGGTCAAACTTCAAAAGCTAAATATCTCAAAAGCGTTCTCTAACAACGACGGGATCTTTAATCCAAGATGATGCCCTTACACTTGTCCACAACCGAACCTATAAAAAGGTAAACAACGAGAGGGTAAGCAAAGCTTAGTGAATGCAATAATTACACATACATATATATAACTCATCTATTTGCAATCACATTAACCAAATACCTCATACGAACTTGTAACTCAATTAGCATGTCATCGTACCCAAAACATTTAACAAGTCGTACATTAACACAAAACCGCATTAGCATATACTCAACACAATATATATATATATATATATATATATATATATATATATATATATATATATATATATATATATATATATATATATATATAAACAATATGCTAGATAAACGACAATCTCAATATGGTTAACCATAAACGCTATGGTGCTACCGGCTCGTGGTTCACACCATACGCAATTGAGTCATACTCTTTTATAGTGCTACCGGCTCGTGGTTCACACTCGATGCTACCAGCTTGTGGTTCACATCTTATTTTATAGTGCTACCGGCTCGTGGTTCGCACTCGATGCTACCGGCTCGTGGTTCACATCTAGTTTATAGTGCTACCGGCTCGTGGTTCACACTTGATGCTACCGGCTCGTGGTTCACATCTTATCGTACACATGTTATGGCACTACCGGCTTGATGGTTCATACCATAACACCCACAAATAAACGCGTCATATACACATACGTATAATTACTCCACTCACCTCAAAATCTCTTGTGAAAGATAATCAAGCTCGGAAATCTTCAATGTAACGTACCTATTACATTATACATAATATCAATCACAAACTCAAGTTGGTCAACCAACTAAAACTCCATTCTAGTGTATCTTGACCCATGGTGCAATTTTGACCCATTCACACCCTTAACTCTAATATTTGGGTTAACATCCCCAAAACCCTAATCATTAGCCAAGTTAGGTTTAAAACACATTTCAACACAAGGTTTATGCATTACACACCAACATTAACGAACTTAGGTCCATTTTGACCCATTTGACCAAATTAAGGTCAACACACCCATTTCGGGTCATCCCCCAAACCACACAACGCCCATTTACTTATCTCTAGGTGTGCTAGTAATTAACTAACTAATTTAAGCTCATAAACATCAATTAATACTTTGAAAAACCCTAGTTAATCATCTTTAGGTCTTCATGACCCAAATTCACCCAAAACACCCAATTTACTAACAAAGTGGGTTTTAAGTTCACCATTAACCCTAACACTAACCCTTTCACAAAATTAAATTAGGAAATCAAGATTAGAGCATACCACTACAATCAAAACGTAGCTAGAGGATAGATGAACAACTTTAATGCTTGCACTTAGACCCGAAATCAGCTTCTCCTTCCTTGATTTGAGTTCTCTCACTCTAGAAAACCTTTTCTCTCACTAAATTAATTTGGAAGAGGTGAAGTAGGTGAAAATGGTGTTATGAGGCTCACCAAACTGAATCTAGAGCCTTAAAGTCTGCCCTTTAGTGAATTTACCAATTTGCCCTCAAAATATCTAATAAAAAGGAAAGGAATCTGTCACAGAACAATGGTGCGGCACGCCAAACGCCCAGACCAGTTTTCTGCGTTCTTTTAATATGTACAACCAAAACCCCACTTCAAGTACATTAACTACACTTATGTACACTACAAATAAACGGGTCTTACAGGTAGGACAAGGGGTCTTAGTAGAACAATTGGGTTTAGCAAAAGCGATAAAAAGCATAAAGTGGGGAGCGGTAAAAAGCGGAAAGTGGGGAGCGGTAAAAAGCATAAAGTGGTTTTAGCCTTGAAAAACACAAAGGTAATTGATATAATTGATCAAATTTTTTGCAGGTGATTAATGGTTAATCTGTTCTTTAATTTTTTAACAACGTTTGGTGGTCGAATAACATAATTATAGTATTCTCTATTATTTGTTTTTGTTCCTAACAATAAAATATTGTATGATTAGAATCGGGCTGTTGATGACAATGAGAAGATGGTTGACAATGAGAATCTTCATGAAGATCCAGCAACCGATGAAGTTATTGTTGACAATGAGAAGCATGATGAAGATCCAGTGATCGAAGAAGATATTGTCAACCATGAGAATTTTGATGACTATCCCGTGATTGAAGAAGCCTCAGATACAGAGATCGAAGAAGAAGAAGAAGAAGAAGAAGAATAAGAAGAACAACAAGAACAATCAACTAGCGAAGATGGTGACGATGGAGAATCAGCAACAGGAGGAGAACCGGAGAGCGAAGAAGAAAACGATCCAGTGATTAAAGAAATAGATGCAATGTTGAAGAATCCAAGAATTGAAGAAAAAATTCTGGTACGACCAATAAGAAGAAGGAAATCGGAACGAATCCTAAAGATCAAGCTATCAAAAAATGTTTTCGTCAAAGATGGAAAAGGTAAGACTGAAATTAATCCAATTGTTATGGACTAAATATCCTTGATCGATACTTGAAATGTTACTGTAACTTTTGTATGCTTACTTTGTTGGAAACTGATTTTAATTTTGTTATGTTAATGTAACCCCGTTTTAATAGGTTCGTGTACACAGTATATATGTAGTTTTATGTTTGTGTGGGCTATTCTGCAACAATTTATATTCTGTACACTGGCTGGCATATACAGATGTATTATATTGGTGTGTATATTTTGTTTGTTTGGTTCCTGCACACTTGTATGCTCTGTATGTTATACTGCACTAAAAGTACGGTATATTCATTTTTGTATTGGGCATAGATATATAGCCTTTGTTTGGTTTTGATTTGGCAAAATTATAGGCATGTTACATTTTGGATGTCCAGGTATAATTAGAAGGATTTGCACCTAAGTTATAGTTTATAGATAGGTTATAGGTTAAATATAGGTTAAATAATGTTTATAGGTTAGTTGATATGGCAATCAAAATTATATGGCAAGTATTAGGTTGGGGTAGTTATATTCTGTGGAAAACAAGACATTCTAAAGTGTTCAAAAATAAAAATTTCGACTACTTCAGTGTTAGTTAATGAGATACAAATATTATCTTATGAGTGGATATCTAGGAGACTTCAAAACTCGAGACTGTATTGGTTCAAGTGGCTTTGAAATTCGAGTGCTTATCTCGTGTTGTAACTGGGCTGTATATCTTTTCGAAACAGCTTAGTTGCAATCTTAGTTGCAAACTAACTGGGCTGTAATCTTAGATTGGTTCAAGTGGCTTATCTCATAACAAACTAACTGGGATGTATATCTTAGTTGCAATCTCAGCAACTTGCAGGTTGTTTTTGGGATGTTGCTGGGCTATTTTGGCTCATGTATTGTTTGTTTGTGCTTTACTCGTAGTATGAATTGTACTAGTTTAGGTCTGTGTTGATCTACTAGCTCACTTATTGATTGTATTGTGGCTAGTTCATGCTCTGTATCTTTGTTTCAAGTTAATTTATCAAATTGCTTTTCATAAAAAATAACAATTGAGACGAAGATACATTGGTCTATCCGACATCCAATAAGACAACGACCCAATTATTATATATACTATTACATGTTTTTTTGATTGTTTTCTATATCAAACAACAAGAAAACAAAACTTACGGTATCATGCATAAAAAAGAGAGAAAAAACATACCTTTGATCGATTTTGATATGTTGATTGTTAAATGTACTCCACGTGAATTAAACTTGACAGATAATGAAGACTTATGTACGTTGATATGATGATCGATATTGTTAATGAATAATATGGAAGATAAGTATAGAAAATTAACAATCGATCATATTGTCAATTTATATTGTAATTTATATTGTTAATTTATATGTTGATCGATATAAAAAACTATTTTTTTAAAGATTATTTGTAATTTATATAAGTTAATAGATAGATATAAATATATATATATTATAGTTATTATTGTATTATAATATATATTCATACTTATCTCTTGAGAAAAATACTCATTCCTTAAATCAAATTCATTCCTAGTTCAAACTAGCTCCTAATTGATCTCTTCTACCCACGTTAATGTTAACCGACATAACCTGTTAATTTGTTTTCGGTGTTAGTGTTATCAACATATTAGACGTGTTAAACTAATTAGACGTGTGCCTTCTAAGTAATTTAGACGTGTTACAATTAGACGTGTTGATCAAACTAAATTAGACGTGTATGGGGTAAGTTAATTAAACGTGTTGTCAATTAGACATGTGTCTGGTACAACTTATTAGACGTGTTGTCAAATAGACGTGTTCCCGGTAAAACTTATAAGACGTGGTTACCAATAAGAGGTGTTACCCTTAGTTAGACGTGTTGTAGGATTCTAATTAGACGTGTTCTGACTTACATTTAGTGGTGTTCCGATTTTTTAACAAAAATTAACCATTTAGACGTGTTCATGTTTCTTAATTAGATGTGTGGATTGAGGAACACGTCTATATGAGGGGCACTAAATGAGCCGATTTGTAGTAGTGATACTTACATACGTACATCCATACATACATACCTACCAACCTGCCTACATATATACATACAAACCTACCTACATACATGCATACATATCTACATACATACATAACTTACATAACATACATACATACATACCTACCTACCTACACACACACACACACACACACACACAGATATATATATATACACACTAGGTTTTTTAGCCCGTACGTTGTACGGGTGTGTTAAAAACCGTGAAAAAATGTAAGTTCAGTTTATATTGATATATAAATATTGATACTAAAAAAATAGAAAAGTATAAGAATTATTTAAGAGCCCGTGTGTTAACAAATTTTAAAAATTCTTTTAAGTTTAAGAGTCTGTGTGTTGACAAATTTTGAAAATTCCGTTTGAGTTTAAGAGCCCGTGGTGTTGACAAATTTTAAAACCTCTTTTGCGTTTAAAAGACTGGTGTCCCTACCGATTAATCTCCGAATAACGAATTTTACAACCTTACTTGTCGCCCCTCTTTAAATATGACATTTGTTATATAGTTTGCAATATTAACATTTTTGTTATACAACAAGAGTTTCAATCCATTCTTTAATACCACACTATAAGAAAATGATGAATTAGAGACAACATTTTTAGGGACGACATCCAGTCGTACCCAAAAGAAAGGAAAATGACAAAAAATGTCCCAGTTTTTTCTGAGAAGTTTGACTAGTTTTTTTTGGGACGACATTTAGGTTCGACATGTCGTCCCCAAAGAAATTACCTTTTTTATTCATTTTGTTTATTATTTAATGTGTAATTTATTGGTTTGAATATGCAGAAGGGGGGTTGTGGCCCAACAACAAACAATAGACTACGCAAAATGGTGGTTGAATTGGGGTCCATTGCCGATTGAGTTTGACATTGATGTGTTGGGTACGGGTCGTACGATTGGCGAGCACAAGTTGCTCTGTATTAGTATGCTAGCGGGAGTTGTTAGGGACCCGACCTTTCCTAAGCATTACAAAAGTTGGGATAAGGTTCCCGAAGACGAAAAAGATAAAATCTGGACTGATCTCCAAGTAAGTTTATTCGGTTCTTTCTATAATATATCACTTGATACTTATATATATATACTTATATATAATTACACCTTATTTAATATACAAGTTAAATATTTTAACTTTATATCCATTAATTTTTTGTAGGACTTCTTTAGGATGGATAGGTAGTTAAATGGTGGAAGGGACCAAAGGATTGTGGAAGCCGGGGTCAATTCTTTGTGTGCCGAACGATGGAAGAACGCCAAAAGTCGTCAGGAAAATTATTTTAAATAGAACTATTATTTTATGACTATTAATTTTTCTTTTATGTAAATATTTTGAGAATCAATTTTTTTTTTTTTTTTTTTTTTTTTTTTTTTTTGAAAGGCAATGTTAGTGATACTAATTTGTAATCTTTAAATTAATATATTTAATGTGTGTATATACAAGTTTTCTCTTATTTTTATATATATGTTGATCTAATTTTGCAAATTAAATGTAAGTATTGGGTCAAACATATTAAAGTGTTTAGATTAAAGAGAGAACATAATAACTACAGTTTTTCACCTATTTCCGGTAAGTTATCATATGTCAAAGACATCTAAGTAAAGAAGAAAATAAGTTCGAAGTATCAAATTAAGGAGGCGATAATAGGGTATGAGAATGGGTCTACATATTATCTTGTAGATTTTGTGAAATATAACTTTGTGTTTGCCGATGGGTGGTGGTGGTGTTGATGGGTGGTGGTGATGGCAGGTGTTGGTGGTGGGTGGATGGTGGTCGTGAGTGGTAGTGATAGTTGGTGGTAGTAGTGAGTGGTAGTGATGGTTGGTATTGGGTGATGGTGGGTGAGTGATGGTAGTGGTGGGTACGTGGTGGTGGCGATGGTGGTAGTGAGTGATTGGTGGTAGTGGTGGTGGTGAGTGATGGTGGTTGGTGGTAATGGGTGGTAGTTTATGGTATTGATGGGTGGTGGTGGTTGTGGTGGGTGGTGGTAATGTGGTGGATGATGGTGGCGGTGGTGGTAGTGGTAGGTGGTGGTTGTGGTGGGAGGTGGTGGTGGTCATGGTGGATGGTGGCGTTGTTGTGGTTGTGGTGGGTGGTGGTGTTGTGGGTGGATAGTGATGGATGATGGTGGCGGTGGTGGTGGTGGTAGGTGGTGGTAGTGGTCGGTGGTGTGTGGTCGTGAGTGGTGGATGATGTTTGTGGTGGGTGGTGGTGGTAGTAGTTGGTAAACGTTGGTGGTTGGTGTAGGGTGGTGATGGTGGGTGGTAGTGGTGGCGGTGGGTGTTGGGTGGTGGTGGCGGTGGTTGATTGTGGATGGTAATGGTAGTGGGTGGATGGTGGTGGCGATGGTAGTGGGTGGTTGGTGGTGGCCATGGTTGTAGTGGCTGGTTGGTTGTGGAAGGTGGTGGTGGTGGTTGGTGATGGTGGTGATTGGTGGGTAGAGGGTGGTGGTGGTTGGTGTTGGTGGTGATTGGTGGGTGGAGGGTGGTGGTGGTGGTTGGTGATGGTGGTGATTGGTGGGTGGAGGGTGGTGGTGGTTGGTGGTGGTGGTGATTGGTGGAGGGTGGTGGTGGTTGGTGGTGGTTGGTGTTGGTGGTGATTGGTGATTGGTGGGTGGAGGGTGGTGGTTGGTGTTGGTGGTTATTTACATATAAAGAAAATGAAATATAAGATAATAATTTAATATATAAGTACCATTGATAAAAAGATTATAACAAAAATAACTTGTAGGTTGGTGGTAAAAACAAGTGGTGTGTATCCAAGTGGTCATGAGTTCAAATCCTTCTACATGCAATAATATTGTATTTTTCAACATGGTTTGTGTAACTTGGCTCGTTTAGCTCGGCTCGTGCAGCTCGACTCGTGTTTAAACATAAACGAGCATACAAACTATTCGAGCCATATAGACTCGACTAACTCGTTCGATTATTAAACGAGTTTTCGAGCGAGTCGAGCCGAATATTAGCATTTTCATACTCGGATCGTGAAAATAATCGAACAATATTTTTTGTTCGAACTCGACTCGAATTTGAACTCGTTAAAGCTCGAACTCAAAATAGACGAGTTCGAACTCGAGTAGCTAGTTAAAAGCTCGGTTCGTTAACAGCCCTAGAACAAGCGAAATCGGCCAAAAATGAAATACCCAAGTACACATGGTAGTCGGTCTATCGCCGACCGTTTGGTAAATTACTTAAATTCTCTTATTATTAATGTTGTATATAGTATTATTGATCAATGTGTGTGTGTGTGTGTGTCTATATATATATATATATATATATATATATATATATATATATATATATATATATATATATATATATATATATATATATATATACAAATTGACATAATTTTGTTTGCAGGCCGCTATGGATCCTCCTGGTCTTATCGAAACCTTCAAGAATAATCACACGTACCATATAAAGAAGTGCGGTGGATGGTGTGGCCCCGATAATAAAGCGGAGGAACAATACATAAGTACATATATATATATATATATATATATATATATATATATATATATATATATATATATATATATATATATACACACACACAAACTGATATGTATATATATAGATACACACACACATACATACTTGTAATTTTTTATAAATTTTTTATTGTTTTTTTAATTTTTCTTTAAACGACTATATTGTGTTTAATGGGTCAAAATGGGTCAATATGGGTCAAATTGAGCCAAATGGTCGATTGGGGTAAATATTGGTCAATATTAGTCAATATTGATTATAATAGGGGTTAAATGATGTCGTATTATTATATGATGATACTAACATTAATATTTGTTAACTTTGTAGAATGAAATGCTTGATATGAAGAGGTATCATCCGGAAATGAGTGAAGAAGATATTTTGTTAAGTGTTTTGTGTCATAAACCGTCCTAATCCATCCGGACGAAGTCCATATCTATTATAAACGATTCACAACAGTTGATTACTGAAAGGACCCGTTCATATACATTATAAACGATTCACAATAGTTGATTACATTACGAGGTATTTGACCTCTATATGATACATTTTACAAACATTGCATTCGTTTTTAAAAGACAATCTTTCTTTACATCAAAAATTGACAGGCATGCATACCATTTCATAATATCCACTATCCAACTATAAATTGATTTAATAATAATCTTTGATGAACTCATTGACTCGAATGCAACGTTCTTCGAAATATGCTATGAAAGACTCCAAGTAATATCTTTAAAATGAGCAAATGCACAGCGGAAGATTTCTTTAACACCTGAGAATAAACATGCTTTAAAGTGTCAACCAAAAGGTTGGTGAGTTCATTAGTTTATCATAATCATTTATTTCCATCATTTTAATAGACCACAAGAATTTCATTTCCAGTTCTCATAAATATACGTCCCATGCATAGAGACAAAAAATAATCATTCATATGGTGAACACCTGGTAACCGACATTAACTAGATACATATAAGAATATCCCCTACCATTCCGGGATCCTCCTTCGGACATGA
Source organism: Rutidosis leptorrhynchoides (assembly GCF_046630445.1). NCBI lineage: Eukaryota > Viridiplantae > Streptophyta > Magnoliopsida > Asterales > Asteraceae > Rutidosis > Rutidosis leptorrhynchoides. Next base: position 211,928,054 of record NC_092343.1, read on the forward strand.
TATAATTTCGAAGTACTAAAGCATCCGGTACTTTGGATGGGGTTTGTTAGGCCCAATAGATCTATCTTTAGAATTCGCGTCAATTAGGGTGTCTGTTCCCTAATTCTTAGATTACCAGACTTTAATAAAAAGGGGCATATTCGATTTCGATAATTCAACCATAGAATGTAGTTTCAATTACTTGTGTTTATTTCGTCAAACATTTATAAAAGCGCATGTATTCTCAGTCCCAAAAATATAAAGGGTAAAAAGGTAAATGAAACTCACCATACTGTATTTCGTAGTAAAAATACATATAACGTCATTGAACAAGTGCAAGGTTGGTATCGGATTCACGAACCTAAATTAATTATATATATTTATGTGTTGGTCAATATTTGTCTAACAAATTAGGTCAAGTCATAGTGTACCACAATCCTAATGCTCGAGACTAATATGCAAAAGTCAACAAAAGTAAATTTGACTCAAAATAATTTCCAAAAATCTATACATGATTAATATATAGTTTAAATATCGTCGTTTTATATTTTTAAATATTTTTAAAAGATTTATTAGAGTAAATAATATAATTTATTTATTAATAAATAAAATTTTATATTATATTTATATAATAAAATATACTTTTATGTATATTAAGTAATAAAATTTATAGGGTTCATTTAATATTATAAAGATAATATGATAGGTATTATTAAAGTAAGTTATTACACGTAGTAAAATATGTTTGTATCAAATATTTATTTAATAAAATAATGTCTATAATGATAGTAAGTAAAAGTTGTATTATTTTGTAATAATAATTATTATTATAAAAATATCAATATTTATAATTACTAAGATGACATTATGATAAAACGATAATTCTAATTATGATAACTTTAATATTTACGATAATTTTTAATATTATCTTTAAAATAATAGTTCTATTTAAAATAATAATAATAATAATAATGATATTTTATAGTAACAATGACATTTCTATTAAAATGATATTTTTTGTTAAAATGATAGTTTTAATACTAACGATAATTTTAATAATAATAGTAATGATAAAAATAATAAGAACGATAATTTTATCTAAATCAATATCTTATAATATTTTAATTTCATCATGATACTCTTACCCATTATTTCCTAATCGTTTCGTTTAATAGCTTTTAATCGTCTTTTATATCGTGTTCGTAATAATGATAATAGTAATAAAAATAATTAGGTGTTACAAATATTTGTTTTAATTACACTAATATTAATAATGATAGTTACTATAACATTATTAACGATAATACTAATAATTATCTTAATGATAATATAGTAATAATAATAATAACAATAACAATAACCATTTTTAAATAATGATATATATATATTAATAATGATAATAATAATAATAATACCAATAATAATAATAATAATAATAATTGGATAATAATAATAATACTAATTATAACTTTAACGATAATAACGATAGTAATAATAAAAAAATAACAATTTTTAATGATAAACCCTTTTATTGAAAAAGATAATAATAATAATAATAAGATAAAACTAGAACGACGATAATAATAATCATTTTTAATAATAATACAAAAATTCGATGGACTATAACTTCAAATCCGTTCATCGAAATCATTCGATATCTAAATGAAAAGTTCTTAATTTTTCGCTAGCTTTCCAACGACATGCATATCTTATACCTTATCTCAGTTGCATATATAACTAATTCAGGATTCAACATAACCTAACTAAAGGCAATATCAAAAGTACAAACATGCATAATCCTATATACTCGAGCACTAGTCAGGGATACACTATTAGTATGTAAAAGTTAAATTATGAGTACTCACGTATCAATATTGAGATTCAATATTGTAGGAAAGGTACGTAGACGCAACGGAGATGATAAACACTATATTGATCTCACGAGCATACCCATGAACCATACCCAATCACCTCCATAGCTATAACCCATAATTTCCTTAATCCAATCCCACTCGAAAAACAATTTCGAAATCACTAGGACAGCACTCTGACGTAATATTTTATGTATACTAATAATATCTTGAAATAATACGGAGTAAATATATATATGTAAATCGATTGAGAGAGTTTAGAGAAAAATATTTTCAAGTTTCTTATGAAATAATGAAACCTATTGAATTCTATTTATAATAGATTTTTGAATTATTAAAGTGAATTATTAAAGTATGAATTATTAAAGTGAATTATTAAAGTATGAATTATTAAAGTGAATTATTAAAGTATGAATTATTAAAGTGAATTATTAAAGTATGAATTATTAAAGTGAATTATTAAAGTTAAAGTAAAGTAAAAATAAAGTAAAGGTAAAGTTTAAGTATAGTAAAAGTATAAAACTATGTACGTATAATACGCGTATAAATATATATAATATTAATCTAAATCGTTATATATATTTAATAAAATAAAATATAAATATCGTTATCTTTATCATACTGGTTAAGTAATAAGTTGTCAAAAGTGGTTCTAGATATTTATAAAAGTTATATACGTTTTAATAATAAAGTTCTTTTTAAACTGAAAACGTTTTTGTACGTTTGAAACTAAATCAAATAAATATAATAATTTTGTTTTCCAAAACCAAATATATTTTTAAGAATCATTTTGTTTAAAGGTTAAAATAATGGAAATCGTTATATCATAAAATGTTTTAGAAAAGTAGAATCATATATATTCATAATAGGTTTCAAGTTTTTAAATTACAGTTTGTTGGTGAAGCATGGGATAAAGTTCAAAGGTTAAATAAACGTATGCAATCATCTTAATGAAAAATGTCAAGTTACATAACTTGTCGATATCCAACATCTAAGTTATTTACACTTCACGTTCTTACTTATAAATCATTTTACCATTTTCCGAATGTTGTCAAAAAGAATAGATTTCTTAAATCACAGTGGACATCATAACATAGACCCGTAATCATATCATAATGTATCTGATAAATCAATCATTTGATATTATCTTCTAATTTCATCGATAAACATATTGAAACAAATACGTTCATGTAAAGTATTATACGTTTAATACTTTATTAATATTCTCAAGTTATAATATATATATACATATATATACATATTTATTTATATATAACGGTTCGTGAATCGTCGGAATTCGGTCGAGGTTATAATGAATGTATGAACACAATTTAAAATTCTTGAGATTTAACTTAACAAACTTTGCTTATCGTGTCGGAATAATATAAAGATAAAGTTTAAATTTGGTTGAAAATTTCCGGGTTGTCACAGTACCTACCCGTTAAAGAAATTTCGTCCCAAAATTTGAGTGGAAAGGTCGCGAATGATAATAAGTATGTTTTCATGATGCATACAGGCTGAAAATTAGAGTTTTATCATCAGCGAATAATTTAGATAAACAATCCATTTATATGAAGAGTACGAATGAAGCTAACAGAGAAGAGTGAAATAAGTAAGTGTAGATTCATCTTATCATTTGACGTAGATATGATTGATTTCCAGATTTCAAGGGATTTGAAGAAAATCTTTGTAATAAGATTTGATTCTCCGGTAACAAAAGGAATTAGGATCCGCTTTAAATGCGATCGTCCATTTTAATTCTTCTGTCAGAGATTTTCTTATAAATTCACCTCCTTCATTTTCTTACAACTCACACCTTCTGTTGATGCATTTTACGTAAGTCCCTAGACATCTACCCACGTCCATTGCAGGTACAACAGTTTACAGGCTACCATGATCGTTCTTTATTATCCTATCCGTGTTTGTATGTGGTTACAGCAACTGCAGGAACGAGATTTGGATGTTTGACTATGTTAGACTTAGTCAGACGTCCGAGTGAAGCCTCACTCGTATGGCTGACAGGCTCATACGCACGGTTGATGCTGAGCTAAGTCATAATTACAACCTAAATGAGAAGACACAAGTGAGTGATCACCCGTATGGCTGATGAAGCCAACTCGTATATGTGATGGATGAATCGTACGGGTGAGTCAACAGCAGGGGTATATAAAGTCTTATGTTCTTCATTTTAGGTTAAGCCTCTCATTTGTTACACACACTCAGATCTGGTGAGCTCCTCCGATTCTCTCTCAACCCAAATCACCCAGGTGGTGAATAATAGCTCTAGGTGTTGATCTAATCACACTTGATTTAGTTGTGGTATGACTAAGTTAATCCCAAAAAGCTTAACCTATTCACTAGAGGGTTTGATTTACTTATTCCATCATTGTGTGTGTTAAATCTGTTGATTTCTAAGTTCCTAGTCATGTTTCATCACCTTCTATTCTTTCCCCCTCAACTCATATTTTAAAGTATTCATCAATATGCTCCATCCAGTTCTGATTCTCGATATACTTATAACTTTCATATCGGTCATTCTTCTTTTTCATCTACCGCCGAAAGAATCTATTTACTTCTACTATACTCTTGGGTTTATAGTGTTTCTAGTTCTCCCGTGTCTTTATATTGCTATATGCATCGATATATATGGTTTATAATTTTTGGTTTGTCGTTGGGCTTTATATCTTCCCTTATATTTCAAAGACTCTGTTTCTATCTTCTATAATCATTGTCATCCACAGTTAATGCTCTCTTTTATTTGCTGCAATTTATACCCCAATTTCTATTTCGGAGTTTTGTCCTTTCGTTTCTTCTTCTTGCGATTAAGCACCGCTTGTAATGGTCCAGAATTCACAGATATGAATTTCGGAATGAACATTGTTAATGTTCTAGGAAGGAAATTGTGATGGCACGATCTTGACTTGTCAAATTACTAGAATACCTTGTAAAAGGCCGAATCATCAAGAAATATTTTCTTGATATTTTAGAGGTTAAATAGAATACAAGAGTCGTATAACATGGCACATGATGATGTTATGATCTGTGAATCATCACGTTCCATTTAGAAACTCAGCATGAATTACTGTAATATAATCACGTTGATCAAGTGTCATTATATTATACTAACTCATGCTTCAGTTTCCAACACTACTTCAAAAACATTCATATTTTAAACTCAAAGGTTTACAGAGTATAGGAACTAAACAGTTTCCTTTTTGATGTAATACAGATAGCGCAAAGAGATAAATGATTCCATATAAGAATAGTTATGGAAATATCTTCAGAAATATGGAGGATATTTATAATGAAAGATACGATGATATCTTAGAATTTCTAATATCAGAGGATGATGAAGAATATTGTCTGTAAGGGTTTAGTGTCAGGAGCAAGGTATTCGTTAATGACTTCAGCAGACACTGAATCATTTGGATTCTTTGAAGGCAGGTTCAGTCTTTGTGATTTGTCCACAGCCTCCTTCATACTTTGCTCAATCTGTTTTCCAGTTCCAAAACTTCTCTATTTCTGAGCTTTGTTAATACACTAATCTTTATCATCAAACTTTTTACTGCTCAGGTCGTTTACAGTTTTTGTTGCTTCATCAGCATTTCGAGAACTAGTTCGCGGTTCAGAGTGTTTTTCAGAAACTTCACATTCGAAGTATGTAAGCCTTGGAAATAGACGTTATGTATAACTGTTGGCGTCAACATGCTGTGAGATTTCAAAATACTGATTGCTAATTCCCAATGATTCGTATGGCAATTCTCGTTACAAGAGGCAGATGAGTAAATGATGAGGTTTCGATAAATATAAAGATTCTTCAGAATGCCCAAGATCAGTGAAGTTGTTGGTAAGTTTATTGCTAATGTGGTGGAATATGAAAGGTTCTCCGGTAACAAAAGGGTAATCACATATATCAAAATTATGATAAGGCTACTCCGAATGAAAAAATCGAAGTTGTCTTGCTGGAGCTGTGATATAATTTGCTACTTTGCAAAGGAATTGCAAGGTTATTTTGGCTAATAAATGCCAAAAGATCTGACACAGATATGTGTTGAATTATGACTTTGGTTTCTAGAGCTTTTTAAGTACATAACTGTGGGTAATATGTGGTTGGATCATCATCTCGATTGCTCATTATTTGAAGTGTCTTCAGAGATTTTCGAAGGGTTTGAACACAGATTGTAATCGTTTGTATACATTTGATGTTCTAACACACTTTTGAAGTCAAAGTATAGCTTTGAAAGATGTAGGAATCTAAAAGTGATGGTACCGGTTATATCTCGAATTGAATTATGAGATTTTAAAATCAGAATATGTAATTGGGTTTGAATGAGTATGGTTGTTTTGATTTCTATGAAAGAATGTATATTATTGTGAAAGTAGGAAGTATAATTGATAATTTGCTTAATCTGATTCAAAGAATGTAACATATTAATTGTGAATTTATATATCTCTCTCGGGTATTACCTACCCGTTAAAAAATTTTCACAATTAATATTTTGTACATAAGAATTTTATTACAGTCTTTATGAAAATATATATGTATATATTCTCCTCAGATGTAACATAGATTTTAATGAGTTAATACTAAATTAAACTCATTCGATTTACGGTTGGAACTAGAATTGAATAATTCCTTGAAGGCTTTAGAGGTTACATAAGTATTTCTTCAATAATATTAAAATTATGAATCAATACTTCGTTATTTGTTGAGATGTGATGTTGGTTTTCGTTAAATTCTTGTGAACTTCGCAAAGTACGAATGATGTTATCTGAAAAGTTTCGGTTACATCAATGATGAAGTGTAAAATCAAATATATACTTGATTTATTAGGAATTGGAACTTGTTGAATTGAGACAGAGATTGTAGTTAACGATGGTTAAGTTGCGGGCGAGGGACGTACATTATTGCATATTTGTAATATGAATTAACCGAGTAGTTAAGATTCACACACAATAGCTTAGCACGGAAAGATTTATTTTTTATTTCAAAATATATATATATATATATATATATATATATATATATATATATATATATATATATATATATATATATATATATATATATATATATATATATATATATATATATATATAAAATATATATATAATTTCTTCATAGGGAATGAGTTAATTCTTCATAACTTGTTGATACAATATACACGTTATTGATTCGTAATGATGTCCACAGTGATTCTTGAACTGACGGAGTTTGTGATGTTATAGGTGTTGTTGATTCTGATGTTGACTGTACTGACGATGCTGGTGACGTTGACGGTACTATTGATGCTGTTGGTAAAACAATTTTAACTTGTTAATCACACACCATTTTTGTCAGGGTTTCTACTCTTCCTTCTATCATTTTGGTTCGCTTAACTGATTTATGGTTAGGGCTAGATTAGATAATCTCTAAGACTTTAGAGATTATATAATCGCTGCGGAATGTTTATCCAATGAAGTTATGAATTAATACTTCGTCAGTTATTGTTGTTGGTAATCCATGGTATCTATGGTGCGTATGACGTTGATGCTCGTGGGACAGATTGTGAAGTTGAGGTTTACAATGCGGTTGTGGTTGGAGGTGGTAATGGTACTATTGGCGTTGATGATGGTGGTACTGGTTATGTTGCTGGTGCTGCTGCTGGTGTTTGTAATCTCTGCACCATATTCTCCAAAGCCACTACCCGAGCGCGAAGTTCGTTGACTTCTTCTATTATTCCAGGATGATTGTCGGTCGGAACGAGCGGATAAATAAAATCTAGAATTTGATGTAGTATATAATCATGACGAGATACCCTGGAAATGAGAGAGAAAATGGTGTCTCGAACAGGTTCGCCGGTAAGTGCTTCAGGTTCTTCGCCAAGAGGGCAATGTGGTGGATGGAAAGGATCGCCTTCTTCTTATTTCCAATGATTGAGGAGGCTACGAACCCATCCCCAATTCATCCAGAATAGGTGATGACAGATTGGTTGATCCATTTCGGTCACACTGCTTTCGGAGCTTGAGTGAGATTCCATTTCGGAATCCGAGTGACTTGAACTGATGACAAATTCCATTTCGTACAATTGGATAAAGGATTTTCGATATAAAATGATTTTTCGGCTATCGGGTGGTATTCTATTTACATAGGATATCTATATATAGAGATCAAAAGATTTCATAGATTACGGAGGAATTTGCAGGATATGTCAGGCAAAGTTTAAGTAACAGATACGATAAGATATGATTTAGCAGATACGCTAAGATATGAATTTTGTCTATACACTACTCATGCAATTAATGTAGCAAGATGTGTCTAGACTAATAATGATAAGCAGGTAATTTCCTATGGATGATAAGCAGATGATTTCCGACTAGAAATGATAAGCAAAACTTTTGACATGCAGACACGGTCGAAGTCCAGACTCACTAATGCATCCTAACGACTTATCAGTTAGACACACTAACGCAGAACTGGTTCGCTAAGACCACCGCTCTGATACCAACTGAAAGTTGGGGACGCATCCCACTCAGTGCCTTCCCAGCTAACCGCCTGGTGACCACTGAGCGTACCTCAGACACTGATTTTACGGCCCGCCTCTCGGCAACGTACAGCCAACCCTAATAGGGACCGTGAGGAGTAAGAGCCAATGCTTCGTCACAGGTAACACTGTGAGAACCCCCTCTACGATTAACCCGCTAATAAACGGCATTAAACCAGCTCTGATACCAACTGAAAGGACCCGTTCATATACATTATAAACGATTCACAATAGTTGATTACATTACGAGGTATTTTACCTCTATATGATACATTTTACAAACATTGCATTCGTTTTTAAAAGACAATCTTTCTTTACATCAAAAATTGACAGGCATGCATACCATTTCATAATATCCACTATCCAACTATAAATTGATTTAATAATAATCTTTGATGAACTCAATGACTCGAATGCAACGTTCTTCGAAATATGCTATGAAAGACTCCAAGTAATATCTTTAAAATGAGCAAATGCACAGCGAAAGATTTCTTTAACACCTGAGAATAAACATGCTTTAAAGTGTCAACCAAAAGGTTGGTGAGTTCATTAGTTTATCATAATCATTTATTTCCATCATTTTAATAGACCACAAGAATTTCATTTCCAGTTCTCATAAATATACGTCCCATGCATAGAGACAAAAAATAATCATTCATATGGTGAACACCTGGTAACCGACATTAACTAGATACATATAAGAATATCCCCTATCATTCCGGGATCCTCCTTCGGACATGATATAATTTCGAAGTACTAAAGCATCCGGTACTTTGGATGGGGTTTGTTAGGCCCAATAGATCTATCTTTAGGATTCGCGTCAATTAGGGTGTCTGTTCCCTAATTCTTAGATTACCAGACTTTAATAAAAAGGGGCATATTCGATTTCGAAAATTCAACCATAGAATGTAGTTTCAATTACTTGTGTTTATTTCATCAAACATTTATAAAAGCGCATGTATTCTCAGTCCCAAAAATATAAAGGGTAAAAAGGTAAATGAAACTCACCATACTGTATTTCGTAGTAAAAATACATATAATGTCATTGAACAAGTGTAAGGTTGGTCTCGGATTCACGAACCTAAATTAATTATATATATTTATGTGTTGGTCAATATTTGTCTAACAAATTAGGTCAAGTCATAGTGTACCACAATCCTAATGCTCGAGACTAATATGCAAAAGTCAATAAAAGTAAATTTGACTCAAAATAATTTCCAAAAATCTATACATGATTAATATATAGTTTAAATATCGTCGTTTTATATTTTTAAATATTTTTAAAAGATTTATTAGAGTAAATAATATAATTTATTTATTAATAAATAAAATTTTATATTATATTTATATAATAAAATATACTTTTATATATATTAAGTAATAAAATTTATAGGGTTCATTAAATATTATAAAGATAATATGATAGGTATTATTAAAGTAAGTTATTACACGTAGTAAAATATGTTTGTATCAAATATTTATTTAATAAAATAATGTCTATAATGATAGTAAGTAAAAGTTGTATTATTTTGTAATAATAATTATTATTATAAAAATATCAATATTTATAATTACTAAGATGACATTATGATAAAACGATAATTCTAATTATGATAACTTTAATATTTACGATAATTTTTAATATTATCTTTAAAATAATAGTTCTATTTAAAATAATAATAATAATAATAATGATATTTTATAGTAACAATGACATTTCTATTAAAATGATAATTTTTGTTAAAATGATAGTTTTAATACTAACGATAATTTTAATAATAATAGTAATGATAAAAATAAAAAGAACGATAATTTTATCTAAATCAATATCTTATAATATTTTAATTTCATCATGATACTCTTCCCATTATTTCCTAATCGTTTCGTTTAATAGCTTTTAATTGTCTTTTATATCGTGTTCGTAATAATGATAATAGTAATAAAATAATTAGGTGTTACAAATATTTGTTTTAATTACACTAATATTAATAATGATAGTTACTATAACATTATTAACGATAATACTAATAATTATCTTAATGATAATATAGTAATAATAATAATTACAATAACAATAACCATTTTTAAATAATGATATATATATATTAATAATGATAATAATAATAATAATACCAATAATAATAATAATAATTGGATAATAATAATAATACTAATTATAACTTTAACGATAATAACGATAGTAATAATAAAAAAATAACAATTTTTAATGATAAATCCTTTTATTGATAAAGATAATAATAATAATAATAATAAGATAAAACTAGAACGACGATAATAATAATCATTTTTAATAATAATACAAAAATTCGATGGACTATAACTTCAAATCCGTTCATCGAAATCATTCGATATCTAAATGAAAAGTTCTTAATTTTTCACTAGCTTTCCAATGACATGCATATATTATACCTTATCTCAGTTGCATATATAACTAATTCAGGATTCAACATAACCTAACTAAAGGCAATATCAAAAGTACAAACATGCATAATCCTATATACTCGAGCACTAGTCAGGGATACACTATTAGTATGTAAAAGTTAAATTATGAGTTCTCACGTATCAATATTGAGATTCAATATTGTAGGAAAGGTACGTAGACGCAACGGAGATGATAAACACTATATTGATCTCACGAGCATACCCATGAACCATACCCAATCACCTCCATAGCTATAACCCATAATTTCCTTAATCCAATCCTACTCGAAAAAACAATTTCGAAATCACTAGGACAGCACTCTGACGTAATATTTTATGTATACTAATAATATCTTGAAATAATACGGAGTAAATATATATATGTAAATCGATTGAGAGAGTTTAGAGAAAAATATTTTCAAGTTTCTTATGAAATAATGAAACCTATTGAATTCTATTTATAATAGATTTTTGAATTATTAAAGTGAATTATTAAAGTATGAATTATTAAAGTGAATTATTAAAATATGAATTATTAAAGTGAATTATTAAAGTATGAATTATTAAAGTGAATTATTAAAGTATGAATTATTAAAGTGAATTATTAAAGTTAAAGTAAAGTAAAAATAAAGTAAAGGTAAAGTTTAAGTATAGTAAAAGTATAAAACTATGTACATATAATACGCGTATAAATATATATAATATTAATCTAAATCGTTATATATATTTAATAAAATAAAATATAAATATCGTTATCTTTATCATACTGGTTAAGTAATAAGTTGTCAAAAGTGGTTCTAGATATTTATAAAAGTTATATACGTTTTAATAATAAAGTTCTTTTTAAACTGAAAACGTTTTTGTACGTTTGAAACTAAATCAAATAAATATAATAATTTTGTTTTCCAAAACCAAATATATTTTTAAGAATCATTTTGTTTAAAGGTTAAAATAATGGAAATCGTTATATCATAAATTGTTTTAGAAAAGTAGAATCATATATATTCATAATAGGTTTCAAGTTTTTAAATTACAGTTTGTTGGTGAAGCATGGGATAAAGTTCAAAGGTTAAATAAACATATGCAATCATCTTAATGAAAAATGTCAAGTTACATAACTTGTCGATATCCAACATCTAAGTTATTTACACTTCACGTTCTTACTTATAAATCACTTTACCATTTTCCGAATGTTGTCAAAAAGAATAGATTTCTTAAATCACAGTGGACATCATAACATAGACCCGTAATCATATCATAATGTATCTGATAAATCAATCATTTGATATTATCTTCTAATTTCATCGATAAACATATTGAAACAAATACGTTCATGTAAAGTATTATACGTTTAATACTTTATTAATATTCTCAAGTTATAATATATATATACATATATATACATATTTATTTATATATAACGGTTCGTGAATTGTCGGAATTTGGTCGAGGATATAATGAATGTATGAACACAATTTAAAATTCTTGTGATTTAACTTAACAAACTTTGATTATCGTGTCGGAATAATATAAAGATAAAGTTTAAATTTGGTTGGAAATTTCCGGGTTGTCACAATTACATCGCGAGGTACTTGACCTCTATATGATACATTTTACAAACATTGCATTCGTTTTTGAAAAGACAATCTGTCGTTACATCAAAAGTTGACGACATGCATACCATTTTATAATATATCTAACTATAATTAATTTAATAATAATCTTGATGAACTCAACGACTCGAATGCAACGTCTTTTCAAATATGTCATGAATGACTCCAAGAATATCTTTAAAATGAGCAATTTCACAGCGGAAGATTTCTTTCGTACCTGAGAATAAATATGCTTTAAAGTGTCAACCAAAAGGTTGGTGAGTTTATTAGTTTAACATGAAATAATCCTTTCCATCATTTTAATAGACCACAAGATTTCATATTTCCATTTCTCATAAACATAAGTCCCATGCATAGAGACAAAAATATCATTCATATGTATTGAACACCTGGTAACCGACATTCACAATATGCATATAAGAATATCCCCATCATTCCGGGATCCACCTTCGGACATGATATTAATTTCGAAGTACTAAAGCATCCGGTACTTTGGATGGGGCTTGTTGGGCCCGATAGATCTATCTTTAGAGTTCGCGTCAATTAGGGTGTCTGTTCCCTAATTCTTAGATTACCAGACTAAAAAGGGGCATATTCGATTTCGATCATTCAACCATATAATGTAGTTTCAATTACTTGTGTCTATTTCGTAAAACAGTTATAAAAATTGCGCATGTATTCTCAGCCCAAAAATATAAAGGGTAAAAAGGCAAATGAAACTCACCTACTGTATTTTGTAGTAAAAATACATACGACGACATTGAATAACTGAACAATGCAGGGTTGGCCTCGGATTCACGAACCTATATCATTTGTATATATATATATATATATATATATATATATATATATATATATATATATATATATATATATATATATATATATATATATATATATATATATATATATTAAAATGTATAATCGTATTCGAACAAGTTTATATATATAATTTGAATTATATATTATACTTATTTAGTTTGTGTATATATATTTAAAATGTTTAATATCTATATATTTGGTTATATTAATATATCTCTATATATATATATAGTTAGTATTATATGAAAATATTCTTAATTTGTTATGTATATAAGTATTTATATAAATAATGTTATTATATTTGATATGTGATATGTAAACTATTAATCTGATTATAATATATGTATTAAGTATATTTTAGGTACACAATATTTATTTGTAATGAAAATGATATTTATACTAATATTAGTGAGAGTAATAATAATTTGTGTCGTTTTATGGTAACAATAATAATAATCCTAAACATATTCATAATAATAATAATAATAGTACTAAAAATGATACAATTACTAATATTTACAAAAATAATAATAAGTTGTATTATTTTGTCACTAATTATAATGTTTATAATAATAATTTTATTATGTTCCTAATAATGATGATAATAATAATAATAATAATAATAATAATAATAATAATAATCATCCTAATACTTAATAATAATATTAATTTTAACCATTTTATTACTACTGCTTATATTAATAAAATTACTTATGTTTATAATAACAATTCTAATATTTATAATGATCCTAGTGTTAGTTTTAATAGTTGTGATAATAATCTTAGTGAAAAATATAAATATTCTAATAATAATGTTGATAGTGTTTACATGATATCAAAATAACAATATTTAACAAAAATTATAATAAGAATAATAATACTAATCCTATTATTTCTATTAACATGTTAACAACAATTATTAATAACAATAACAACAATAATAATAATAATAATAATAATAATAATAATAATAATAATATTATGATAACTACCTCAAATTAAAAAGTTCCAAAAAGAATGTCACAGCTCAGGCTCGACCCCTGGACCTCTCGCTAAACCGCAATACAATCAAACCAGCTGGGCTGGCTCGTTTTTCCAAACTAATACCAGTTTTTATTTTATAAAACCCGTTATATTTTCTGTTTCATAATCTTCTTCTTCTCAATAAGAATCGATCCATAGTTCTAGCTCTTCTATTATCATGTAACTACTCAGATTGTTAGATTCTAACATCCAACATAGAAATAATATTATGTGAATAATTGTAAAAAAAAAAAAAAAACAGAAAAAAATACCTGCTACTGTTCGACGATGGGTTTAAAAAAAATAAAAACGGATTTTGATTTTAAGGAAATTTTAGGCAATTGTTACAACACGAATTAGTTTTCTAAACATGTTTAGAAACTATTAGAATCGCCAATTGAACCATAAACACTAAAACAAACTTGAATTTCGCCAAGAATTAAACTGTTGACTTTTATTTCTAAAACTTTGACTCAAAAATTAAGCTTTGATTTGAGGAATTTAATCGTAAGGCTTTGCATAAATATTGAGTAACAGATTACTAACAACTTGGCATTTTTACTTTTTGAAGATTGTTTCAAATTCGGGTTTTGGCTAAAAAGTGGATATACATAGGTATCGTTGAGAAAAAAAATAACTGAATAAGCTTGTTTGATGGCAGTTAATATAGATACTGATAGTGTAAACTAAATGGTTGTTTTTCTCCCTAATCTTGAATAATTCGGTTTGT
The DNA here is from genome assembly GCF_046630445.1 of Rutidosis leptorrhynchoides. NCBI lineage: Eukaryota > Viridiplantae > Streptophyta > Magnoliopsida > Asterales > Asteraceae > Rutidosis > Rutidosis leptorrhynchoides. The sequence continues at coordinate 211,943,058 of NC_092343.1, forward strand.
TTAAAAAAATCAGTAAGTTGATGTGTTCAATCACGCAGAGAAGACAAGAGAGGAAAAATAAAAATTAGACAAGTAAATCTAATAAAAGGGAATCAAAAAAAAAAAAAATGGGTAACCGATTTCCTTGCTGTATCTGATTCCCTTTACTTAGTACAAATATTACAAGACAACAAACCAAAAGCATGATAGTCACATATATCATATTATAATTCTAATTTCATTTATATATAAAATTTTATATAAATAATATTAATAATGTATAATTTATAATTCTATTCCAAATAATAAGGTTAATAATAATAGTAATAATATGGCCAATAATAACAATAAGACATAATAAGAATTTTAAATTTTTAAGGATAATAATTACTAATAATTTATTTAATTCATAATAAATTTGCATTTTCAATCTTTAACATTTATATAAAGGATCTTTATTATGATAACCCTAAAATTATTAGAATTTATTAATTACAATTATAACAATAATAATAATAATATAATTAATGCTCGTATTGTTATTAGTATTATTAGTAATAAAGAAAGTAATAATAATAACATTATGATACTATATCCTTAACTTATAATTATATCTAATATATTAATATTTCATATTATTAATTATGTACCATTGAATAATTATACAATATCTATAAATTTTATATATATTCCAATATACATCTAATAATTATGTATAGAATTCATATATATCTTATACATAGATTTATTCTAATAGTAACCTCCTTATCTTGTATTTTATTTTACATATTGAGTTCTAATGATTATTTTATATTTTGTTAATCCGAGTTAATACATATACCCTTATATTATATTTATATTTATATAATTATTTTCCACCATTGTTCGTGAATCGTCGGGCATAGTCACAGGGTAAATGATTATATGAACATTGTTCCAAAATTTTTGAGACTTAACATTACAGACTTTGCTTATCGTGTCGGAAACATATAAAGATTAAGTTTAAATTTGGTCGGAAATTCCCGGGTCATCACAGTACCTACCCGTTAAGAAAATTTCGTCTCGAAATTTGAGTGAGGTGGTCATGGCTAACAATAAAAATATTTTCATGACGAATATGAGTTGATAAATTGAGTTTTATCATTGTTGAGTAATATGGATAAAAATAACTCGATTATTCGAAGAGTACGAATGAAGCTACCACCCAAGAGTGAAATAGGAAAGTAAAGATTCATCTTAACTTTTGACAGAGTCAGGGTTGAATTCCGGAATTCAAGGGATTTAAAGAAAATTTTCGAAATCTAAAAGATTTGATTCTTCGGCGAATAAGGAAATTAATGCGGAAATTTGCCTTGATTTCTTTGTCTGGTATTTTCACTATAAGTGAACTTCTTCCGTTCCATTACTTTCACCATTCCAATACTTTCTCCCTCTATTCCTACTTCTAAAATATTGTGAAAATGCTCCATCCAGTTTTGATTCTTGATATTTTCCTATCTATGTATCTGTCATCCTTCTTTTCAATCTTCCACCAGGAAATCTGTTTAATCCTACTATTGCCTTGGGGGGATACTATTCTTAATTATACCGTGTCTTTATATTGCTATTCGTATTAATATCCACGATTTGTAACTTCTGTGTTGTTATTGGGTTTTATATCTTCCTTTATATTTCAATGTCCCTGCTTATGTCTCCTATAATTATTGTCATCCATAGTTAATGCGCTCTCTTATTTGCTGCGATTTATACCCCCTTTCTATTTCAGAGCTTCATACTTTTGTTTACTTTTCGCAAGTAACGGTCCAGAATTCATAGGTATGGAGTTTCGAATTATCATAATATACAAGGTAGAAAGGAAAGGTAGTAGCACGTTTTGTTTTGTCAAATTACCTGAATCACTGAGAATAGAACTATCAAGAATATATTTTCTTGATATGTTCAGAAGTTAACCAGAATGAAAGAGTTATGTAACATGGCACATGATGACGTTATAATCTGTGAATCATCCTGTTACATTTAGAAACTCAGTATGACTTACTGTAATATAATCACGTTTATCAAGTGTCATTATATTATACTAACTCATGCATCAGTTCCCAACATTACGTCAATAGTTTTCATATGTTAAGCTCGAAAGTTTACAGAATATAGAAACTAACAGTTTCTATAAGATGTAGCACTGATAGTACGAAGAGATTAATGATTTCAGATAAGAATAGTTATAAAAATATCTTCAGAAATATGGAGGATATTTATAATGAAAGATACGATAATATCTCAGAATATCTAAGATCAGAGGATGATAGAAACTATTGTCTGCAAGGGTTTAGAGTAATGAGCAAGATATTCACTAAAGACCTTAGCAGACATTGAATCATTTGGATTCTTTGAAGTCAAACTTATTCTTTGTGATTTGTCCACGGCTTTCTTCATAGTTTCACATAATCTGCTTTTCGGTACTAAATTTTCTATTGAATGTTTCCATTATAATGATACACAGGAAGCACGAAGAGGTATATAATTTTGGACGAGAATATTTATGAAAATATCCTCAGAAATATCGAAGATATTGATGATGATATTTTGAAATTTCTAAGTTCGATGGTTGATAAGGAAAAATTTTTTCGCAAGATTTTAACATGACTTCGGAGCAAGATATTCTCTAAAGATTTCAACAGATCCATAATTACCTGGATTCTTTGAATATAGGGTATGGTCCTTGTATTTGTCCTTAGCCTCCTTCGTGGTTAGCTCAATCCGTTTTCCAGTTCCAACTTTTCTGAGCTTTTCCAACATTCTATTCTTTATCATCAAACTTCTGATGATTAAGGTCGTTTACAGTTTTTGTTGCTTCATTCAACTTTTAAAAATTCAGAGTATTAGTTCGCAGACTGGGTGCTTTTCAGAATTTCAGAATGGAAGATCATTATTCTAAGAGATAAATGTTATACATATAACCGTTGATGTAGATATGTTGTGAGTTTTCAAAGTACTGATTGCCGATTCCTCTACATTTACTGCTACTATATCTGAATCATTGGTTATCGATCTGTGGTGATTTCAAGAGAATTGTGTTTTTAGATGATTAAACGCTGACGGTAATATGGTGGAATATAAAAGGTTCCCCGGTAACAATAAAAGAGCATACATATAAATCAAGGTGATAATAAGGTTTTTTCGAATGAAAAGTCGAACTTGATTTGCTGGAGCTGCGACAAAATTTGCTACTTTGAAAGGAATTACCAAGTTATTTTGGGTAATAATAATACTAAAGGAATTAGCACAACTATGTGTTAAACGTTTACTCAGTTTCCGAGAGTTTTTCAGATGCATAACTATATGCGTCAATCTCTTCTTCTGTAGATGAAGTGCGGTTGGTTCATACTCTCGATTGAGGTGTTTTCAAGAATCATGAAAGGTTTGAACATAGATTGTAATTGTCAAAATACAAATGAAGTTTAAGATGAAATCAAGTGGCAAACTTGAAGAATTGTTTTGTTTCATATGTTATAATCAATATTTTAATTCATTTTAATTGTCCAATGTTGGTAGTCCTCAGTTGATAGTCCACAGTTGACAGTCCAATAATTCATATATAATTTAATATATAATATTTGAATTAATTAATACGTATCGTGACCCGTATTCGTCTCAGACTCGATCACAACTCAAACTATATATATTATTGTAGAATCAACCTCAACCCTGTATAGAGAACTCGATCATTACTTCATATAGAGTGTCTATGGTGATTCCAAATAATATATATAGATGCGTCGATATGATATGTCAAAACCTTGTATACGTGTCCCCATATTTAAAGTGCGTAAAATGAATAACAGAAAATAAATGACGATAAATAAAGTGCGTAAAGTAAATAACAGAAATTAAATGACGATAAATAAAATTGCAAGAATTTAAATTGCGATAATTAAATTGCGGTAAATAAAAATGTAACCAGTTAGCTAGGAACAGTTAGCTAGGAATAGTTAGCGTGGATTCTTAACAATATTTCAATTAGTTAATTCATTTGTTTCTAACAAATTTTATTTTGTTCACTGTTTTCTTCATTATGCCACTTGTTGGATTCTGAGAAGTCAAAATCCAAATATGAAATTGAATGAAAATGGTTATTCTGTGATGAACGGATTCGTATAGCTGTGGTTGCAAGTAGGATAGTAAATTACTGTTGAATCTGATTCGATGAATGTACAGTGTAACTTATTAATGCGAAACCTAAATATTCCTCGGGTATTACCCACCCGTTAAAATATTTTCACCATTAACAATTTGTACAATAAAAATTTTAATTACAATCTTTATGAAAACATATATACATATATATTTTCTTCAGACGTAATTATAGATTTAATGAGTCAATGTGATATTAAACTCATCAGATTTACGACTAGAATTAGAGTACATAATCTCTAAAACATTAGAGATTACATAATCGCCATGAAGGACGAAGATAGTTTATGTAGAACGATTCGTAGAACGATGATCATGCTTGAGGTATAGATTGCGAGGTTGAGATGTGTGGTGATGTTGTTATTGTTGGTACTGGTTATGCTGCTGGTGCTGCTGATGGTGGTACTATTGCTGTCGGTGCTAGAAGTGTTGTTGGTGCTAAGGTTGGTGATGATGTTGGTGTAGTAAGTATAGCTTGTAAATTACGCACCATTCTTGTCAGGTTTTCTATCCTACCCTCTATCATTTCTATCCATCCACTCATCTGATTTGATAGATCTTGATTATCAATTCGAAGTTCCCTAACTTCTTCTAATATTCCCCTTCGATTGGTATTCGGAAGTAGAGGTTGAATATTTTCTGAGATTGCAGTAACGCAACCTTCAAGGTGAAAAACTTTAGCAAGAAGGGTGAATACAGTATTGCGCATAGGTTCACCGGTGAGTACATCGTTTTCTCCGATGTTTGGAGGTTAGTTTGGTTGGCGGTAGGGCTCGCCTTCTTCATTTCTCCTTCGAGTGAGTAAGTCTCGGACCCATCCCCATCTCCTCCAGAAAGGAAAATAACTAAATGGTTGAGGCACTTCTGGTTCATTGACTTCGGAGTGTGCTTCAATATACATCTCGAAATCGCTTTCGGAACTAATGGAATCCAAGCTAGGTGTAGGATCCATATTTTTTGTTTAATTAGAGGATTTTCGATATGAAATGATTTTCGGTTATCGGATAATATTCTAATTATACAGAATATCTAATATAGTACAGAAGATCCCGTAGATTACGAAGGAAATTAAGGAAACGTGTCAGATAAAGTCTACAGTAACAGATACGCTTAGATATGAATTTTTTCTATACACTATTCATGCAGTCAATGCAATAAAACGTGTCTAGACTAAGAATAATGAGCAGGTAATTTCCTAAAGATGATAAGCAGATGATTTCTGACAAAAACGATAAGCAAAACTTTTGACATATAGACACGGTCGAAGTCCAGACTCACTAAGGCATCTAAGCAACTATCAGTTAGACACACTAATGCAAAACCTGGTTCGCTAAGACCATCGCTCTGATACCAACTATCATACCCCGTCCTAATCCATCCAGACGAAGTCCATATCGATTATAAATGATTCACAACAGTTGATTACATCGCGAGGTACTTGACCTCTATATGATACATTTTACAAACATTGCATTCGTTTTTGAAAAGACAATCTGTCGTTACATCAAAAGTTGACGACATGCATACCATTTTATAATATATCTAACTATAATTAATTTAATAATAATCTTGATGAACTCAGCGACTCGAATGCAACGTCTTTTCAAATATGTCATGAATGACACCAAGAATATCTTTAAAATGAGCAATTTCACAGCGGAAGATTTCTTTCGTACCTGAGAATAAATATGCTTTAAAGTGTCAACCAAAAGGTTGGTGAGTTCATTAGTTTAACATGAAATAATCCTTTCCATCATTTTAATAGACCACAAGATTTCATATTTCCATTTCTCATAAACATAAGTCCCATGCATAGAGACAAAAATATCATTCATATGGATTGAACACCTGGTAACTGACATTCACAATATGCATATAAGAATATCCCTATCATTCTGGGATCCTCCTTCGGACATGATATTAATTTCAAAATACTAAAGCATCCGGTACTTTGGATGGGGCTTGTTGGGCCCGATAGATCTATCTTTAGAGCTCGCGTCAATTAGGGTGTCTGTTCCCTAATTCTTAGATTACCAGACTAAAAAGGGGCATATTCGATTTTGATCATTCAACCATATAATGTAGTTTCAATTACTTGTGTCTATTTCGTAAAACAGTTATAAAAATTGTTCATGTATTCTCAGCCCAAAAATATAAAGGGTAAAAAGGCAAATGAAACTCACCTACTGTATTTTGTAGTAAAAATATATACGACGACATTGAATAACCGAATAATGCAGGGTTGGCCTCGGATTCACGAACCTATATCATTTGTATATATATATATATATATATATATATATTAAAATGTATAATCGTATTCGAACAAGTTTATATATATAATTTGAATTATATATTATACTTATTTAGTTTGTGTATATATATTTAAAATGTTTAATATCTATATATTTGGCTATATTAATATATCTCTATATATATATATATATATATATATATATATATATATATATATATATATATATATATATATATATATATAGCTAGTATTATATGAAAATATTCTTAATTTGTTATATATATAAGTATTTATATAAATAATGTTATTATATTTGATATGTGATATGTAAACTATTAATATGATTATAATATATGTATTAAGTATATTTTAGGTACAAAATATTTATTTGTAATGAAAATGATATTTATACTAATATTAGTGAGAGTAATAATAATTTGTGTTGTTTTATGGTAACAATAATAATAATCCTAAACATATTCATAATAATAATAATAATAATAGTACTAAAAATGATACAATTACTAATATTTACAAAAATAATAATAAGTTGTATTATTTTGTCACTAATTATAATGTTTATAATAATAATTTTATTATGTTCCTAATAATGATGATGATAATAATAATAATAATAATAATAATAATAATAATAATAATAATAATAATAATAATAATAATAATAATAATAATAATAATAATAATAATATTCATCCTAATACTTAATAATAATATTAATTTTACCCATTTTATTACTACTGCTTATATTAATAAAATTACTTATGTTTATAATAACAATTCTAATATTTATAATGATCCTAGTGTTAGTTTTAATAGTTGTGATAATAATCTTAGTGAAAAATATAAATATTCTAATAATAATGTTGATAGTGTTTACATGATATCAAAATAACAATATTTAACAAAAATTATAATAAGAATAATAATACTAATCCTATTATTTCTATTAACATGTTAACAACAATTATTAATAATAATAACAACAACAAAAACAATAATAATAATAATAATAATAATAATAATAATAATAATAATAATAATAATAATAATAATAATAATAATAATAATAATAATAATAATAATAATAATATGATAACTACCTCAAATTAACAAGTTCCAAAAAGAATGTCACTGCTCAGGCTCGACCCCTGGACCTCTCGCTAAACCGCAATACAATCAAACCAGTTGGGCTGGCTCGTCTTTCCCAACTAATACCAGTTTTTATTTTATAAAACCCGTTATATTTTCTGTTTCATAATCTTCTTCTTCTCAATAAGAATCGATCCATAGTTCTAGCTCTTCTATTATCATGTAACTACTCAGATTGTTGGATTCTAACATCCAACATAGAAATAAGGTTATGTGAATAATTGTAAAAAAAAAAAAAAACAGAAAAAAATACCTGCTACTGTTCGACGATGGGTTTAAAAAAAATAAAAACGGATTTTGATTTTAAGGAAATTTTAGGCAATTGTTACAACACGAATTAGTTTTCTAAACATGTTTAGAAACTATTAGAATCGCCAATTGAACCATAAACACTAAAACAAACTTGAATTTCGCCAAGAATTAAACTGTTGACTTTTATTTCTAAAACTTTGACTCAAAAATTAAGCTTTGATTTGAGGAATTTAATCGTAAGGCTTTGCATAAAGATTGAGTAACAGATTACTAACAACTTGGCATTTTTACTTTTTGAAGATTGTTTCAAATTCAGGTTTTGTCTAAAAAGTGGATATACAGAGGTATCGTTGAGAAAAAAAAATAACTGAATAAGCTTGTTTGATGGCAGTTAATATAGATACTGATAGTGTAAACTAAATGGTTGTTTTTCTCCCTAATCTTGAATAATTTGGTTTGTTTAAAAAAATCAGTAAGTTGATGTGTTCAATCACGCAGAGAAGACAAGGGAGGAAAAATAAAATTAGACAAGTAAATCTAATAAAAGGGAATCAAACAAAAAAAATAAAAAAAATGGGTAACCGATTTCCTTGTTGTATCTGATTCCCTTTACTTAGTACAAATATTATAAGACAACAAACCAAAAGAATGATAGTCACATATATCATATTATAATTCTAATTTCATTTATATATAAAATTTTATATAAATAATATTAATAATGTATAATTTATAATTCTATTCCAAATAATAAGGTTAATAATAATAGTAATAATATGGCCAATAATAACAATAAGACATAATAAGAATTTTAAATTTTTAAGGATAATAATTACTAATAATTTATTTAATTCATAATAAATTTGCATTTTCAATCTTTAACATTTATAAAAAGGATCTTTATTATGATAACCCTAAAATTATTAGAATTTATTAATTACAATTATAACAATAATAATAATAATATAATTAATGCTCGTATTGTTATTAGTATTATTAGTAATAAAGAAAGTAATAATAATAACATTATGATACTATATCCTTAACTTATAATTATATCTAATATATTAATATTTCATATTATTAATTATGTACCATTGAATAATTATACAATATCTATAACTTTTATATATATTCCAATATACATCTAATAATTATGTATAGAATTCATATATATCTTATACATAGATTTATTCTAATTGCAACCTCCCTATCTTGTATTTTATTTTACATATTGAGTTCTAATGATTATTTTATATTTTGTTAATCCGAGTTAATAAATATACCCTTATATTATATTTATATTTATATAATTATTTTCCACCATTGTTCGTGAATCGTCGGGCATAGTCACAGGGTAAATGATTATATGAACATTGTTCTAAAATTTTCGAGACTTAACATTACAGACTTTGCTTATCGTGTCGGAAACATATAAAGATTAAGTTTAAATTTGGTCGGAAATTCCCGGGTCATCACATTTTGAAGCCACGACGTGGGCACCGTCGCGAAGTGGGACATGCGTTACCCGAATATGTTCCTACCTCATCTTCATCATCGGCATCAACGGGTCGAGCTAGAAGACCTTCACCGGAACCGGAAACTTCCGCATTACTAAAGCAAGCGATGATCGATACTTTTACCTTCTCTGGTATTCCTATCCCGCCCAAATGGCAATCTTATTTATCACAACCTAATGATGTTGAAGCTTCGGGTTCGGGCGACCGTGAAGTTCATGATGAGGGTAACGTTGACCCCGGTGAAGATGATGACGGTGAAGATGATGAAGGTGATTTAGAAGATGAAGATGATGAGGCTGAAGAAGAAAATGACGGGTAAGAATGTAGTTGGAGTTGTTTGCTACTCGGATCTTCTTTAATGTTATGGTTGTAAACTTGGATTTGTTATTTCGGATTTGTAAACTCAGATTTGTTATGGTTGTAAACTATGGTTATGGTTGTGTTTATGTTATGGTTGTTTATTTTGTTGCGTCGTACAACATGTTTAGATTATATTGAATTGGCCCGTTTTACGGATGGTACGTACAGCAGAATCAAAATTGCAAAAAAAAAATTACAGTAATTTCTAGGGACGACTCGTCCCCATCCTAATTCCACATTTTATTTATTAAATAAATATTTATAGCATTATTTTATTATTATTGCTTTAGAGACGACATGTCGTCCATAAATGTCGCCCCCATTCCATTTTTATATTTTATTTAATAAATAATTGTTTGTATTATTATTTTAATATAAATTTCTTTAGAGACGACATGTCGTCTCTAAATGTCGTCTGGAATTGACCCATCCGTCTGACAACAGAGAGTCAAAGTAGGGCCCACAGTCATCTCCAAAGAAATTGTTGTCATTGCGAAAGAGTTTTGGCGACGGAGTATCCGGGACGACCGAAAGGGGACGATATGTCGTCCCCAAAAGTTTTTCGGGACGACTTGTCTCTAATTCCAGTTTCATGTCGTCCCTAAAGGTCCGGTTTTCTAGTAGTGCCACTCGTGAAAAAACTGCGTATAAAGATTATTGTATGTGTATCTTATAAAAAATGTATGTATCATAAGACGCATACGAATTTGTCGTTTAAAAGGTACGTACACAAAATAACTTTAAAAATGTACCATATAGAATATGATTTTTTATATTTTACACATAATAAACAATCTCAAAATATCTCAAAAAACCCACACTCAAGCATAAACTATATTGATCCTGTCAAGTTCATGGGGTAATATTGGAGTATCATTAGGGTGTCAATATAGTGATTATTATAATTCAGTAGGCTTATAACTACCTTTAGTGGTTTGATTCTTGGTGTTATAATTCAGTAGGCTTATAACTACCTTTAGTGGTTTGATTCTTGATTAAGAATGCTAATAATGAAGTGTAAGAGCAAAGATGATAATGGAGAGAAAGAAAGAAACACTTTGTAAGTGTGAGAAAATGGTGCAAGTTTAATGCTTGCATTCATGGCTATTTATAGCAAAAATATCACAAGTTTAGGTAATACAATAATATTACTTTTGTGTATCAATAATTGACTATCCATTTATATATATATTTATATATTATAACACTCCCCCTTGGATAGCAATTTTGTTTGTTGAAGATCAACTGTAAGTTACTGCCTCGTTAAAAACCTTGCTAAAGAAAACCCAGTGGGAAAAAAAAAAACTTTAGCTAAGGGAAAAAGAGTGCAGCATGGAGTTGACTCCCCCTCAAGTAGACATCGCTTCAGCTATTACATCTTTTGAACATGTCTCATACCAATGTTATGAACGTGTGTTCTGAAAATAGCAGTTGGAAGTGCTTTCGTGAAAAGATCATCAGAGTTTTTGCTGGATTGAACATATCTCATTTCAATCTCGTTGTCCTTAATGAGATTTTGAGTGTATGAGAAGAATCTAAGAGGTATGTGTTTGGTTCGGTCACTTTTGATATACCCTTCTTTCATCTGTGCTATGCAAGCTGCATTATCTTCATAGATAATTGTTGGACTTTTATCGCGTTCTAGTCCACAAGAATCAGTAATGATTTGTGTCATTGATCTCAACCAAAAAACATTCCCGAGTAGCTTCATGTAATGCAATCACTTCGGCATGATTTGATGATGTAGCAATAAGTGTTTGTTTTTGAGAACGCCATGATATTGCAGTACCTCCATTTAGGAATACATATCCAGTTTGAGATTTAGCTTTATGTGGATCAGATAAATAACCTGCATCAGCATAACCAACCAAATCTTGTTTTGATTCGTTAGAATAAAATAATCCTAAATCAGTAGTTCCTCGAAGGTATTGAAATATGTGTTTGATCCCATTCTAGTGTCTTTTGGTAGGAGCAGAGCTGAACCTTGCCAACAAATTAACTGCAAAAGAAATGTCAGGTCTTGTACAATTTGTAAGATACATAAGAGCTCTAATTGCACTAAGATATGGTACTTCTGGTCCAAGAATATCTTCATGATCTTCACATGGACGAAATGGATCAGTTTCAACATTGAGTGATCTAACAACCATAGGAGTACTTAATGGTTTTACCTTGTCCATATTGAAACGTTTCAGAATCTTTTCAGTATATGTTGTTTGATGTACAAGTAAACCATTAGGCATATGCTCAATTTGTAAACCAAGGCAATACTTGGTTTTTCCGAGATCTTTCATTTCAAATTCTTTCTTTAGAAGTTGAATGGCTTCATGGATCTCTTTATTTGTACCTATGATGTTAAGATCATCAACATAAACAGCTATGATCACATATCCGGATGTTATTTTCTTAATGAAAACACAAGGACAAGTAAGGTTATTTGTATACCCTTTGCTTATCAAGTAATCACTTAATCGGTTATACCACATACGTCCTGATTGTTTTAACCCATATAAAGATCTTTGTAATTTAATTGAATACATTTCTTTGGGTTTTGCATTTGATGCTTCTGGTACCTTAAATCCTTCAGGTATCTTCATATATATATATCACTATCAAGTGATCCATATAGATAAGCAGTCACAACATCCATGAGATGCATTTCTAAATTTTTAGAAACTGCCAGGCTGATTAAGTATCTAAAAGTAATTGCATCCATAACAGGGGAATAAGTTTCTTCATAATCAATTCCCGGTCTTTGAGAAAAACCTTGAGCTACAAGTCTAGCTTTATACCTTGTAACTTCATTTTTCTCATTTCTTTTTCGGACAAAAATCCATCTGTATCCTATAGGTTTCACATCTTTAGGAGTGAGAATGATGGATCCGAAAACTTTTCTTTTATTGAGTGATTCTAATTCAGCTCGTATTGCTTCTTTCCATTGAGCCCAATCATGTCTATTTTGACATTCAACCATAGATGTTGGTTCTGGATCATCATCATTATTCATGATGTCATATGCAACATTAAATGAAAATTTCTCATCAAGATTTTTCATTTCATTTCGGTTCCATAATATTTTTGAATGTGCATAATTGATTGCAATTTCTGTATTGACATCATCAATCTCCTCTGCAGTAGGAGTACTGATTTGTGGTTCTTCTTGAACACTTTCTTTTACCTTATTATCAGCTGATTTTCTTTTTCGAGGATTTTTATCTTTGGAACCAACTGGTCTCCCACGTTTCAGACGTGGCATAGATTCTTGAGTGACTACATTATCAGTTTTCCGATTTAGAATCTCAACTCGAGCTGGAGTATTAACTGCTGGTATATATGATTTAGTCACCCTTTTTGTATCTGTGAATGCATCAGGCAATTGATTTGCAAGTTCTTGTATATGCATTATCTTTTGAACTTCTATCTCGCATTCTTTTATGCGAGGATCAAGATACTTTAATTGAGGTTCACACCATGAAACATCATTTTCTTTATTTTTTATTTCTCCCCCTAATCTAGGAAACAATGTTTCATTAAAATGACAATCAGCAAAACGTGCTGTAAAAACATCACCTGTCATAGGTTCAATATACCTTATGATTGAAGATGTTTCATATCCAACATATATTCCCAACCTCCTTTGAGGACCCATTTTTGTACGTTGTGGTGGCGCAATTGGAACATATACTGCACAACCAAATGTTCTAAGGTGGGAAATATTTGGCTCTTGACCAAAAACAAGTTGTAGGGGGGAATATTTATGACTTGCACTTGGTATGATGCGAATCAATGGAGCAGCATGTAAAATTGCATGACCCCATATAGATACAGGGAGTTTTGTTCTCATTATCAATGGTCTAGCGATTAACTGTAAACGTTTAATCAGTGACTCGGCTAAACCATTTTGTGTATGCACATGAGCAACAGAATGTTCAACAACAATTCCTATAGACATGCAATAGTCATTAAATGCTTGAGATGTAAACTCACCAGCATTATCAAGTCTCACCTTTTTAATGATGTAATCAGGAAAATGTGCTCTCAATTTAATAATTTCGGCAAGAAATTTTGCAAATGCCACATTACGGCTTGATAACAGACAAACATGAGACCATCTACTAGATGCGTCTATTAGGACCATGAAATATCTAAATGGTCCACATGGTGGATGAATTGGTCCACAAATATCACCTTGAATTCTTTCAAGAAACATTGGTGATTCTTTCTCAACCTTAAGTGGTGAGGGTCTAGTTATCAATTTTCCAAGAGAGCAAGATATACATGGAACCATTGTATCATGAAGGATTTTTCTATCCTTCAGTGGATGTCCATGTGTACATTCAATAATTCTTTTCATCATTGTTGATCCTGGATGGCCCAATCTGTTATGCCATAAATTAAATACACCAGGATCAATATACTTTTCTTTAATCACCATATGTGCTTCTGGTACATTTATATGTGTATAATGTAATCCAGAATTAAATCTTGGCAGTTTTTCAATCATGTGATTCTTGTTAGTGATACTTAAATATTTCTCATTTTCTGCCGTTACTGACTGATAATCATATCCATTAAGGTATATGTCAGAAAAACTCAATAAATTTCTGCTTGACTTAGGAGAGAATAAGGCATTATTAATTAAAAATGTTGTACCGTTTGGTAATATGAATTTTGTCTTTCCTATCCCTTCTATCAAGTTAGCAGCACCTGATATTGTATGTATAGTTCCTTCCGTTAGTTTCAAATCAATGAAATATTTTTCAGATTTAAGTATAGTGTGTGTAGTACCACTATCTGCTATACAGAGATCTCCACTACTTGATTGATGTTGTGTTCCAGCAGAATTCATATTAAACTTCATATATAAGAAACAAACAGTAAGTATATAAATGTTACACAAAATGTTTATTACACACAAATAGATAAAACTGAAACATTTGACATACATAGAATTGAAACATCAAACATAGAACTGGAACATTTGATAAAACATATAGAACTGAAACATTTGAGAAAACATGATGACAAAGGTTAAATCGTTTTATTCATAAAAGAAACATATTAATTTAATTCAAGAAATCTTCATATAAATCAGATGGTTGCTCAGTGACTGTTGGATCAATATTATCCACAAAATTTACTTCCTTTTCTTTACCTTTCAGCGAATCCTGATACATCTTAACAAGATGTTTAGATGTTCGGCAAGTATTAGCCCAGTGGCCCATTCTACCACATCTGTAACAAGATTCTTCAGAATTTTTAGAAGAATTTTCTTCAACATCTTGTTTAGTGGGCTTGTTTTGTGGTTGATATTTATATTTTCGTGGATTATTATTTCTTTGACCACCACGGCCACGACCACGGCCACGTCCACGCCCATTCCCATTACCATAAGGATGGTTTCTACCATAGTTATGGCTTTTGGCATGATGATGGCGATGGTTATTATAACCACGACCTTGCCCGCGTCCTTGTCCCTGTTTATAATTATTTGCAGTATTTGCTTCAGGGATTGCAAGTGTACTAGTAGGACGGGATTGCTGATTTTTCATTAATAGCTCATCATTTTGCTCTGCAACCAAGAGATATGAATTAAGTTCAGGATATGTGTTGAACTTTAGCATTCTCAAATTTCTTTGCACTGTGATGTTGGCAGCATTCATTGTGGAGAAAGTTTTCTCCAACATGTCTGCATCACTTATTTCATGTCCACAGAATTTAAGTTGTGAGACTGTATTATACAGAGCTGAGCTATATTCATTTACTTTCTTAAAGTCTTGGAACCTTAATATTCTCCATTGATCCATAGCAGCTGAAAGTAAAATTTCTCTTTGATTATTGAATCTGCTTTTGAGACCTTCCCATAAAACATGGGGATCTTCTACAGTCACATAATTATTTTGTAAGCATTCATCAATATGTTGATGAATAAAGCAACATGCCGTTGCTTGTTCTTTTTCAGAACAAGTGTTGTTTTCATTTATGGTTTCAAGAATGCCCATTGATTTAAGATGCATTTTTACTTTTATAACCCATGGCATGTAGTTGTTTCCCGTTGATTCTAAAGGAGTAAATTTAAGCTTTTCCAGATTCGACATTTTCTATTATCAAAAATTAAAACAAACAACATGATAAATTAGAGTCAATTTATATTCATAACTATATAAACATTAAACATAAATTTAATATAACATAAATGATAAGTAGGCGACAGTGTCGACCATATATTATTCAGGTGGTATAACCGACCATATATCATTTAGGTGGCAGAGCCAACCATAATTAGTATTAAGATTATCGTGCTGATAACGTGTTATAATTCAGTAGGCTTATAACTACCTTTAGTGGTTTGATTCTTAATGTTATAATTCAGTAGGCTTATAACTACCTTTAGTGGTTTGATTCTTGATTAAGAATGCTAATAATGAAGTGTAAGAGCAAAGATGATAATGGAGAGAAAGAAAGAAACACTTTGTAAGTGTGAGAAAATGGTGCAAGTTTAATGCTTGCATTCATGGCTATTTATAGCAAAAATATCACAAATTTAGGTAATACAATAATATTACTTTTGTGTATCAATAATTGACTATCCATTTATATATATATTTATATATTATAACAGTGATAGTTTTATTTTGTAGTTAATGTATATAGTATATACTCCGCAGTTCTCTACCCTAGTGAATTTGTGGTGTAAAGGTGTATCAATTAGGAATGGATTTAATTTAGGAAATAGTTGTAATATTTATATTATTTTATATATTATTTTATATAATAATATTAATTAGTAAATAACTAACTTAGTTATCTAGTTAATTTAGTTATAATTTTATCATTAATTACTCCTTATTAACTAAATTAATAATTAATAATTAGTAGAATAATAAAAAAAAATTTGTAAACAGTTTGAATTTTAAATTATAAACTAAACACGCCTGAGTTACACTACATCGATTACATTTGTTAATTTAATAAACTAAGCACACCTGATTAATGTGCTAGTGTGCTGTTATTGTCCATTTTTTTACATTTCACAATTTAGTATTTATGTATGTAATGCATCCAAATGATGTTATCACAGGAAAAAGGATAAGACTTAGAAAAGCTATTTGTCATGTTTGGAGGAAAGTTGGAGTAGAATTACAATTTACGACATAAATGATAATGATAGAATCAGTAGGAAATTCTATACGTATATATTATATATTGCACTATATCTTATCTATTTATAACTTAGTACTATTAATTAATTATAATATATATATATATATATATATATATATATATATATATATATATATATATATTGGTAGGATCAAGGGGGAAGTAACCATTCGGGGGAAGCGGGGGAAGCAAAAACTTTTTTTTTCGTTTTTTGAAAAAACTTTGTTCACGAACATTATAGATGAGATGAAAATATGAACATTTAGTAGAGACACTTTGTGATAAATGTTTTAATTTGGCTGGAAAACGCTCGAAGAAGTAATATATAACAATTATCGTATTTTTCGAGCGTATTTTGAGGTTTTAGCTATTGGGGTTTAGATATTAGGGTTTATATATTAGGGTTTATAGGGTTTAGATATTAGGGTTTAGAAATTTAGGGTTTAGGGTTTAGATTTAGGATTCCATAAATCCAAAACACCAAACCCTAAATCCTAAACTCTAAACTCTAAATCGGGCTAAATTTTACTTCACAAAACATGAAAAAAAAACGTTCATATTCTTCACGAACAATATTATCTTGAATGTTATTTTTGTCGATCGTTTTCCCGCCTAAATAATAACATTCATCACGAAGTGTGTCTTCTAAATGTTCATATTTTCGTGTGATCTTGATGCCGAAAAAAAAAATGAAAAAAAAATGAAAAAAAAAATTGCTTCCCCCCGCTTCCCCCTGATTGGTTACTTCCCCATTGATCCTGCCCCTATATATATATATATATATATATATATATATATATATATATATATATATATATATACTAGGTTTTTGATGTGATGACCCGGGAATTTTCGACTAAATTTAAACTTAATCTTGATATGATTTCGACATGATAAGCAAAATCTATAAAGTTGAGCCTCAAAATTTTTGAAACTGTTTACTTGAATTCATTTGTCCTTTGACCAATTCCGACGATTCACGAACAAATAATTGTAAATAGATTTGTATGTGTATAAATATATATATATATATATATATATATATATATATATATATATATATATATATATATATATATATATATATATATATATATATATACATAATAATAATTTTGAATATTATGTAATGTGATTATTAGAATTAATTATGTAAAATAATAATAGTATATAATAATTATTATTTAAAAAGTATCTACATATACAAATAAAGTATATAAAATATATATTTTTCGAAGCTATTTAGTAAACGAAGGTAACGCTCATTTGTCATTCAATTGATAGTAAACGTATTAAAAAGGAACTTATATTATAAACGGTGATTCGAAAATGAGTTCTATAAATTTTAGGCTTATTAAAAAATGTATTTAGGAACTATTTGTTAAGTTTTAACACTTTTTATATTTTACCCATAAATGAGAGGGACGGTTGTTGTAATTTTTACTTATTAAATTAATGACTGAATTTTATACCATAATAACCAAAATAAATAAATATAATTAATCTAAAAATTTGGGATTCTTCCGAAGACTTTTATTCGCCACTAATTATCAACGGAGTACGAATTAATACGGTATTTTGAAAGTGTCGGCACATAATTCTAATTTAATGGCTGTTATACTATTTGTAAAGTTTCTTTTAATTATCAAACGCGTGAATTGAATAAACAAAAAGAGCCACTGTTTTGCTTTTTCTTCTTCTCAATCATATTCATACAGATTATATAGATATTTATATATACATGTACTACATGATACTTAACACCCTTACTCTTGAAACAACCATCACCTTAGTTTCTTTCGTCTTCCTTACGGCTACAACCATTAAACCGCCACCATGAACTTCACCCTCTTATTACAACCTAAGGAAACTATCGAGCTACCATCCCTCCCATCGTGAATCACCACTCACCATACCCTTTAACCACCATAACCATAAACATAAAACCCATTCACTTTTAGTTCCTGTGCAACGAAACCCAAAACATTGATAATTATTTGATGCTATTTTTATTTTCAACTTGATGAGACCAACACAACCCCACCACCTTCATCGGTTAACATACAACCTCTAAATATCATCATCGATCACCACAAACCCACCCATATCAAACCCACAACCGTCATCAAGAACAACCCTACACCTCCAACCATAAAAATGATCACCAAGAAACCCATATTCTCCTTCTTTTGTCACCAACTTCTTTCTCGTGTTTTTTTTTCTTTTTGATCGACAACCACCAACGAAGACCACCATGGACACACCACCATATTCAACCTCAACCACCATCGAACCTATTTCTCTTCTGTTGTAACAATCGGAACCATCAACATCATTCATTATATTCTTTTATTTCGTGAACCATAACCAACCCTATCAATATTCATGCTGAATTATTTATATCACAACTGTTCCTATCAAGAAACTCACTCGTTTTTGCCTCAATATGTCGGACTGTTTTCTTCTGCATAAAGGTTCGAGAATAAATCTATATTCTTATTTGTTAATACATCGTGGACCTTTACAACTAAATGAGTGATATTCCTTTTTACTTTATGGCCGACAAATTCTATAAGTAACCAAACCCCACTATCCCTATTAGTTAGACAATTTTTATTCGGGACTTTTGTAAACTGTTAGACCATTGCATATTGTAGCTTGGGCTGAAATTTAATTAAATACTTGGACTTTCTAATTGCTAAAAGGGCCGAGAGTTTTATATTCTTTTGGACCGAGAATCAAATTGTGAGTTGGCTGTTGAGTATGCTTGTCGAGCTGAGGTCCAGCTAGGTGAAGTTATTGGGCTGCTTCAACTTATAAAACCCAAGCCAAATACCCCGAATCAATCTGCAGATGGAGAATGATGATAATGATTTTATGTTGTGATGATGGAAGTGTTAAATGATGATAATGATAACGTGATTATAAGATGATGATGTTAAATGTTTTTGTTCAAACTCTAGCTACACCTATAACACCAATTAACAGCTGTTAATCCGAGTGCTAACACCCTTCTGTTTTACTCAACAACCCTCACCTACAGCTGCCTTATTATTACTGCTATTTCTGTTTTGATTTGATATATGGAGATGACGATGATATATGATATTGTTATGAGAAGAAGGTGATAGAAAAATCGTGTTTAAGAGGATTTAGAATCCTATATAAATCAGAAATCAAGGTGTAGAAGAATGGTTAGGGTGTTGTTTGGTTTAACCAAGAGGTCATGGGTTCGAGCCTGGTCTTGGGTAATTTTTTTTAGAAAGCTCATCATTTAAGGTAGTGATTTTATTGTTATTATTATTTTTAAAAGTAACATTTTTATTAAAGTTGTCATTATAATGAAAATTTTATTTTAATTAAAAGTATTATTAAAATTATTACATTATTAAAGGTATCATTATTATTGTTATTTTTATCAATATTATTATTATTATCATTAAACATGATTTTATTATTATTATTAATATTATTATCATTATTTTTATTACTAGTATTTTCATTATTATAAGTACCATTATTTTCAATATATTATTATTATCATTATTATTATTACTACAAATAAAATAACTAGTATTATTATCAAAAATTAATATTGTCATTCTTAAACCTAATTATAATTATTATTATTACCAACACTAATTGTGTATCATTAAAATCATTATTTTAACGAACCAAAAGTTATTTATATAAAAATATATCAATTACATATATGAAAACTATATAAATATTACATTATTATTTTAAATAAGTATTAATATCTACAAACGGGTTTGATTATTATTACATGTTAATTATACGTGATAATATATATACTTGATATAGGTTCGTGAATCCGAGGCCAACCCTGCATTGTTCAGTTGTTCAATATTCTCATATGTATTTTTACTACAAAATACATTAGGTGAGTTTCATTAATCCCTTTTTAAATGCTTTCGCAATATATATTTTTGGGACTGAGAATGCATGCACTGCTTTTATAAATGTTTTACGAAATGGACACAAGTGATCGGAACTACATTCTATGGTTGGATTATCTAATCGAATATGCCCTTTTTATATAGTCTGGTAATCTAAGAATTAGGGAACAGAAACCCTAATTGACGCGAACTCTAAAGATAGATCTATCGGGCCCAACAAGCCCCATCCAAAGTACCGGATGCTTTAGTACTTCGAAATTTATATCATGTCCGAAGGAGGATCCCGGAATGATGGGGATATTCTTATATGCATATTGTGAATGTCGGTTACCAGGTGTTCAATCCATATGAATGATATTTTTGTCTCTATGCATGGGACGTATGATTATGAGAAATGGAAGTATGAAATCTTGTGGTCTATTAAAATTATGAAATGATTCTTTATGATAAACTAATGAACTCACCAACCTTTTGGTTGACACTTTAAAGCATGTTTATTCTCAGGTACGAAAGAAATCTTCCGCTGTGCATTTGCTCATATTAGAGATATTACTTGGAGTCATTCATGACATATTTCAAAAGATGCTGCATTCGAGTCGTTGAGTTCATCAAGATAATTATTAAGTCAATTACATTTGGATATATTATGAAATGCTTTACATGCCTGTCAACTGTCGATGTAACGAAAGTTTGTCTTTTAAAAATGAATGCAATGTTGGTAAAATTTATCATATAGAGGTCAATTACCTCGCGATATAATCAACTGTTGTGAATCGTTTGTAATCGATATGGACTTCGTCCGGATGGATTAGGACGGGTCTTCACAGTTGGTATCAGAGCGGTGGTCTTAGTGAACCGGGTCTTGCATTAGTGTGTCTAACTGATAGTCGTTAGGATGCATTAGTGAGTCTGGACTTCGACCTTGTCTGCAAGTCAAAAGTTTTGCTTATCATTTTTGTCGGAAATCATCTGCTTTTCATCCTTAGGAAATTACCTGCTTATTATTCTTAGTCTAGACACATTTTACTGCATTGATTGCATAAATAGTGTATAGACAAATTTATATCTTAGTGTATCTATTACTGTAAACTTTGCCTGGCATATTCCGTAGATTCCTCCGTAACTTATGGGATTTTAGTATTATATATGCATATGTAAATTATGTATTACAGGGTACTAATCTACATCCTATAATCTATTTCTTATCGAAAATCCTTCATCTGATCGTACGAGATGAATTCCTCAACCAGTTCGAATTCCTCGGATTCTGACAGCTATTCCGATATGGATTTTCACTCGAGCTCCGAAAGCAGAGTGACCGAAATGGATCAACCAATCAGCCATCCCCAATTCATCTGATGGGTTTGTAGTCTACTAAATCATTGGAGAAAAAAAGAAGGCGATCCTTTCCATCAACTAAATTTTCCTCTTGACGGTGAACCTGAAACACTCACCGGCGAACCCATTCGAAATATTATCTTCACTCTCATTTCCTGGATACCACGCAACGACTATATGATATCCAAAATTCTGAATCTTATTCATTCACTCGTTCCGACCGACAATCATCCTGGAATAATAAAAGAAGTCAACGAACTTCGCGCTTGGGTAATCAATCTAGAAATTATGGTGCAAAATGTACTAGCTTCAGCAACATCACCGGCACCAACAGTACAATCAATAACAGCACCCGTACCAATAACAATCCATGTTTCAATATCATCATCTGTACTTTGAGTATGATCTTCGTTCTACGTATCGTTCTACCTCATTTATCTTCGTTCGACATGGTGAATATGTAATCTCTAAAGTTTTAGAGATTATTTATTCTAGTTCCAACCGAAAAGCAAATGAGTTTAATATCATATTAACTCAATGAATCCATGATTACATCTGAAGAAAATATATATGTACATATGTTTTCATAAAGATTGTAATTAAAAATTCTTTCGTACAAACTGTTAATGGTGAAAATATTTTAACGGGTAGGTAATACCCGAGGAATATTTAGATCTCACATTAATAAGTTACACTGTACATTCTTTGAATCTAATTCAACGGTCATTTATTATCCTACTTACATCCACCGATATACATATCTGTTCACTGCAGAATAACCATTTTCATTCAATTTTGTAATTGGATTTTGATCTATCAGAATTCGACAAGTGGCATAATGAAGAAAACATTTTACAAAATAAAATTTGTTAGAAACAGACAAATTAACTACGAAAAATTTTGTTAAGAATCCACGCTAACTGTTTCCAGCTAACTGTTCCTAGCTAACTGTTAATTCCGTATTACATTTTATTTATCGCAATTTAATTATCGCAATTTACATTCTCACAATTTTATTTATCGTCATTAAATTTCTGTTATTTACTTTATGCCCTTTATTTATCGTTATTTAATTTTCTGTTATTTATTTTACGCACTTTAAATATCGGGACACGTATACAAGGTTTTGACATATCATATCGACGCATCTATATATATTATTTGGAATCACCATAGACACGCTATATGCAGTAATGATCGAGTTCTCTATACAGGGTTGAGGTTGATTCTCAAATAATATATATATACTTTGAGTTGTGATCGAGTCTGAAACATGTACACGGGTCACGATATTTATTAATCAATTCGAATATTATATATTAAATTATATATGAATTACTGGACTGTTACTGTGGAATATCAACTGTGGACTACCAACACTGGACAATTAAAATGAATTAAAATATTGATTATAACATATGAAACCAAACAATTCTTCAAGTTTGCCACTTGATTTCATCTTAAACCTCATTAGTATCTTGACGATTACAATCCGCGTTCAAACCTTTCATGATTCTTGAAAATACCTCAATCGAGAGGATGAACCAACTGCACATTTCCTATGGAAGAAAAGATCGATGCATATTATTATGCACCTGAAAACACTCGGAACTTGAGTAAACGTTTAACGCATAGCTGTGCTAATTCCTTTAGCGTTATTATTATCGAAAATAAATTTGCAATCTCTTTCCAAATTAGCCAATTTTGTCACAGCTCCAACAAGTCAACTTCGACTTTTCGTTCGAAACAACCTTATTATAACCTTGATATGTATAAGTGCTCTTTTATTGTTACTGGGGAACCTTTCACATTTTACCATATTACCAACAGATGTACCAGCAACCTCGTTGCTTCTTGGTTTAAATCTCTCTGATAAATCATTATATTTATTCATTGAAACCCTATCATATACCCATCCGCATCTTGTAACGAATACTGCCATACCAATTACCGGGAATCAGCTATCAGTACTTTGAAAACTCACAGCATATCTACATCAACAGTTATATGTATCCATATAACATTTATCTCTTAGAATTATGATCTTTCATTCTGAAAAGTACTCAGTCACAAATCAATACTCCGAATGTTGAAAAAGCTTAATGAAGCAGCAGAAACCATAGACAACCGTAAAACGACCTTAATCATCGAAAGTTTGATGACAAAGAATAGTATGTTGGAAAAGCTCAGAAAAGTTGGAACTGGAAAACGGATTGAGCTAACCACGAAGAAGACCAAGGACAAATACAAGGACCAAACCCTATATTCAAAGGATTCAGGTAATTCTGGATCCGTTGAAATCTTTAGAGAATATCTTGCTCCGAAGTCATGTTAAAATCTTGAGGAAAATCTTTCTCCATCAACCATCGAACTTTGAAATTCCAAAAATATCATCATCAATATCTTCGATATTTCTGAGGATATTTTCATAAATATTCTCGTCTGAAATTATATACCTCTTCGTACTTCATGTGTATCATTATATTGGAAACATTCAATAGAAAATTTAGTACCGAAAAGCGGATTATGCGAAACTATGAAAGAAGTCATGGACAAATCACAAAGAATAAGTTTGACTTCAAAGAATCTAAATGATTCAATGTCTACTGAAGTCTTGGGTGAATATCTTGCTCCTTACTCTAAACCCTTGCAGACAATAGTTTCTATCATCCTCTGATCTTAGATATTCCGAGATATTATCGTATCTTTCATTATAAATATGCTCCATATTTCTGAAGATATTTTCATAACTATTCTTATCTGAAATCATTAATCTATTAGTGCTATCAGTGTTACATTATATAGAAACTGTTAGTTTCTATATTCTGTAAACTTTAGAGCTTAAGATACGAATGTTATTGAAATAATGTTGGGAACTGATGCATGAGTTAGTATAATATAATGACACTTGATCAACGTGATTATATTACAGTAAGTCATGCTGAGTTTCTAATGGAACGTGATGATTCACAGATCATAACGTCATCATGTGCCATGTTACACGACTCGTTCATTCTACTTCACCTCCGAACATATCAAGAAAATATATTCTTGATAGTTCTATTCTCAGTGATTCTGGTAATTTGACAAATCAAATCGTGCCATTACGATTTCCTTCTTAGAACATTAACAATGTTCATTCCGAAGTTTATATCTGCGAATTCTGAACCATTACAAGCGATGTTTAATCGCAAGAAGAAGAAACGAAGGGACAAAGCTCCGAAATAGAAATTAGGGTATAAATCGCAGTAAATAAAGAGAGCATTAACTGGGGATGACAATGATTATGGAAAACAGAAGGAGGGACTTCAGAATATAAGGGAGAATATAAAGCCCGATAACAACACATAAATTACAAACCATGTATATCAATGTTTATCGCAACATAAAGACACGGGAGAATTAAAAACACTATAACCCCAAGGGCGAAGTAAAAGAAAATAGATTCCTCCTTTGGAAGTTGGAAAAGGAGAATGATTGTTGCGATAGTAAGGATAAGGACAAGGATCAGAACTGGATTAAGCATTTTCACAATCGTTTGAAAGAATGGATCGAGAAAGAAAGAATTGGAGTGGTGAAAATAATAGAACGGAAGAAGTTCATTTATAGTGAAAATACCAGAAAAAGCAATCGAGACAGATAATCGCATTTAATTATAGAGATTTTAAATTTCCTTACTCGCCGAAGAATCAAATCTTTTAGATTTCAAAGATTTTCTTTAAATTCCTTGAATTCCGGAATTCAACCATGACTAGTCAAAAGTTATGATGAAACTTGTCTTTCTCATTTCACTCTTTTGTAATAACTTCACTCGTACGCTTCGCATAATCGAATCGTTTTGGCTATAGTACTCAATGATGATGAAACTCTATTTATCAATTCATATTCGTCATGAAAACATTTTTATTGTTAGCCATGACCACCTCACTCAAATTTCGGGACGAAATTTCTTTATCGGGTAGGTACTGTGATAACCCGGGAATTTCCGACTAAATTTAAACTTAATCTTGATATGATTTCGACATGATAAGCAAAATCTATAAAGTTGAGCCTCAAAATTTTTGAAACTGTTTACTTGAATTCATTTGTCCTTTGACCAATTCCGACGATTCACGAACAAATAATTGTAAATAGATTTGTATGTGTATATATATATATATATATATATATATATATACATAATAATAATTTTGAATATTATGTAATGTGATTATTAGAATTAATTATGTAAAATAATAATAGTATATAATAATTATTATTTAAAAAGTATCTACATATACAAATAAAGTATATAAAATATATATTTTTCGAAGCTATTTAGTAAACGAAGGTAACGCTCATTTGTCATTCAATTGATAGTAAACGTATTAAAAAGGAACTTATATTATAAACGGTGATCCGAAAATGAGTTCTATAAATTTTAGGCTTATTAAAAATGTATTTAGGAACTATTTATTAAGTTTTAACACTTTTTATATTTTACCCATAAATGAGAGGGACGGTTGTTGTAATTTTTACTTATTAAATTAATGACTGAATTTTATACCATAATAACCAAAATAAATAAATATAATTAATCTAAAAATTTGGGATTTTTCCGAAGACTTTTATTTGCCACTAATTATCAACGGAGTACGAATTAATACGGTATTTTGAAAGTGTCGGCACATAATTCTAATTTAATGGCTGTTATACTATTTGTAAAGTTTCTTTTAATTATCAAACGCGTGAATTGAATAAACAAAAAGAGCCACTGTTTTGCTTTTTCTTCTTCTCAATCATATTCATACAGATTATATAGATATTTATATATACATGTACTACATGATACTTAACACCCTTACTCTTGAAACAACCATCACCTTAGTTTCTTTCGTCTTCCTTACGTCTACAACCATTAAACCGCCACCATGAACTTCACCCTCTTATTACAACCTAAGGAAACTATCGAGCTACCATCCCTCCCATCGTGAATCACCACTCACCATACCCTTTAACCACCATAACCATAAACATAAAACCCATTCATTTTTAGTTCCTGTGCAACGAAACCCAAAACATTGATAATTATTTGATGCTGTTTTTATTTTCAACTTGATGAGACCAACACAACCCCGCCACCTTCATCGGTTAACATACAACCACTAAATATCATCATCGATCACCATAAACCCACCCATATCAAACCCACAACCGTCATCAAGAACAACCCTACACCTCCAACCATAAAAATGATCACCAAGAAACCCATATTCTCCTTCTTTTGTCACCAACTTCTTTCTCGTGTTTTTTTTTTCTCTTTTTGATCGACAACCACCAACGAAGACCACCATGGACACACCACCATATTCAACCTCAACCACCATCGAACCTATTTCTCTTCTGTTGTAACAATCGGAACCATCAACATCATTCATTATATTCTTTTCTTTCGTGAACCATAACCAACCCTATCAATATTCATGCTGAATTATTTATATCACAACTGTTCCTATCAAGAAACTCACTCGTTTTTGCCTCAATATGTCAGACTGTTTTCTTCTGCATAAAGGTTCGAGAATAAATCTATATTCTTATTTGTTAATACATCGTGGACCTTTACAACTAAATGAGTGATATTCCTTTTTACTTTATGGCCGAAAAATTCTATAAGTAACCAAACCCCACTATCCCTATTAGTTAGACAATTTTTATTCGGGACTTTTGTAAACTGTTAGACCATTGCATATTGTAGCTTGGGCTGAAATTTAATTAAATACTTAGACTTTCTAATTGCTAAAAGGGCCGAGAGTTTTATATTCTTTTGGACCGAGAATCAAATTGTGAGTTGGCTGTTGAGTATGCTTGTCGAGCTGAGGTCCAGCTAGGTGAAGTTATTGGGCTGCTTCAACTTATAAAACCCAAGCCAAATACCCCGAATCAATCTGCAGATGGAGAATGATGATAATGATTTTATGTTGTGATGATGGAAGTGTTAAATGATGATAATGATAACGTGATTATAAGATGATGATGTTAAATGTTTTTGTTCAAACTCTAGCTACACCTATAACACCAATTAACAGCTGTTAATCCGAGTGCTAACACCCTTCTGTTTTGCTCAACAACCCTCACCTACAGCTGCCTTATTATTACTGCTATTTCTGTTTTGATTTGATATGTGGAGATGACGATGATATATGATATTGTTATGAGAAGAAGGTGATAGAAAAATCGTGTTTAAGAGGATTTAGAATCCTATATAAATCAGAAATCAAGGTGTAGAAGAATGGTTAGGGTGTTGTTTGGTTTAACCAAGAGGTCATGGGTTCGAGCCTGGTCTTGGGCAATTTTTTTTAGAAAGCTCATCATTTAAGGTAGTGATTTTATTGTTATTATTATTTTTAAAAGTAACCTTTTTATTAAAGTTGTCATTATAATGAAAATTTTATTTTAATTAAAAGTATTATTAAAATTATTACATTATTAAAGGTATCATTATTATTGTTATTTTTATCAATATTATTATTATTATCATTATTATTATTACTACAAATAAAATAACTAGTATTATTATCAAAAATTAATATTGTCATTCTTAAACCTAATTATAATTATTATTATTACCAACACTAATTGTGTATCATTAAAATCATTATTTTAACGAACCAAAAGTTATTTATATAAAAATATATCAATTACATATATGAAAACTATATAAATATTACATTATTATTTTAAATAAGTATTAATATCTACAAACGGGTTTGATTATTATTACATGTTAATTATACGTGATAATATATATACTTGATATAGGTTCGTGAATCCGAGGCCAACCCTGCATTGTTCAGTTGTTCAATATTCTCATATGTATTTTTACTACAAAATACATTAGGTGAGTTTCATTAATCCCTTTTTAAATGCTTTCGCAATATATATTTTTGGGACTGAGAATGCATGCACTGCTTTTATAAATGTTTTACGAAATGGACACAAGTGATCGGAACTACATTCTATGGTTGGATTATCTAATCGAATATGCCCTTTTTATATAGTCTGGTAATCTAAGAATTAGGGAACAGAAACCCTAATTGACGCGAACTCTAAAGATAGATCTATCGGGCCCAACAAGCCCCATCCAAACTACCGGATGCTTTAGTACTTCGAAATTTATATCATGTTCGAAGGAGGATCCCGGAATGATGGGGATATTCTTATATGCATATTGTGAATGTCGGTTACCAGGTGTTCAATCCATATGAATGATATTTTTGTCTCTATGCATGGGACGTATGATTATGAGAAATGGAAGTATGAAATCTTGTGGTCTATTAAAATTATGAAATGATTCTTTATGATAAACTAATGAACTCACCAACCTTTTGGTTGACACTTTAAAGCATGTTTATTCTCAGGTACGAAAGAAATCTTCCGCTGTGCATTTGCTCATATTAGAGATATTACTTGGAGTCATTCATGACATATTTCAAAAGATGCTGCATTTGAGTCGTTGAGTTCATCAAGATAATTATTAAGTCAATTACATTTGGATATATTATGAAATGCTTTACATGCCTGTCAACTGTCGATGTAACGAAAGTTTGTCTTTTAAAAATGAATGCAATGTTGGTAAAATTTATCATATAGAGGTCAATTACCTCGCGATATAATCAACTGTTGTGAATCGTTTGTAATCGATATGGACTTCGTCCGGATGGATTAGGACGGGTCTTCACATTTGAGCCCGTGCATTGCACGGGTGTGTAAAAAATTGTGTAAAAAAAATGTAATTTGCAGTTCATATAAGTATGTAAATAGCGATACTAAAAGAATAGGAAAAATATAAGTATTATTTAAGAGCCCGTGGTGTTGACAAATCTTAAGAATTTTTTAAAGGTTAAGAGCCCGTGTAATGATACGCATATCCGCAGGACTATGCGGATGCGCATCCAAAGCACTAAACCGCACACAAACTGCCATGTAAGGCATATGGCATGGGTATAGTCGCACCTTATGTGCCTATACCATCTGATGCGAGTTTCGTATACTAGCATAAGGGTCCGGTACATTCTAGAAGAATGTACGGTATAATCAATTCGGATTCTTTTCCTTAAATAACGAAAGTTAGTTGGGATAAGATTACATTTAATTAGGGAAGAGATTCTACCGAAACCCTAATTCATGAGCCTATAAATACATAGCTCATAAACCCTAAAATCATACACATTCATTCGTTTACTCATACGTAAACCATAGCATACAAATCTTCATCGTACGAGCAAAGCTTCTTACGATCTTAAAGACTTTTAAGTATGTCTCGAACTATAAAACCTTCATGTCTTTGGGCCACTCAACCTCGTATGCAAGGTTGTTGGTGGACTCTCAAATCGGCCACCCTGTCAGAATCGAAACGATACCGATGTGGGTTATCCACGACTAAGTGTCGGAGGTCCAAATGTTGTTAGTCCTTAAACCCTACTATGCACTCAAGCGTAAGTTCACTTTGACCTCGTGAAAATATGCTTGATCATTTGGCGCCATCTGTGAGACCGGTTATATGAAACAAAGAAGATTGGAACTTATGTTGTGTATGATTTATTATACGTATCTTTTTTCCGTAAAACTTTTTTGTTTAATTAATTGGTCACTTTCAGGTTTTAAATTGTCAGCAAGAATGAGTGGAGGAAGTAAGAGTGCCACAAATCAAGGGCGATCGGACTCTCCAGTAAGTCCAGGGTTTCAAACACCTACGACGACTGTTACGAATACACCGTCGATGCCACCAGCACCAACCAGAGGCGCATCAAAGCCTCCATCGACACCAAATGTTGGAACAGGGCCGGTTACATCATAAACGGTCCTAAAAGAATCATCTAAGAGTTGGTGGCACACTCCCGATGGAAGTTTACTGGAAACAGGAACTAGCTTCAAACCATTCGAGGATCTGCCGCCAAAAATTCCGTGCTTCGGTTCTCCAAGCGAAACCGTTCCACCAGGTTTCAAAGTTAAAACTACCTGTGTGGGCGCCATACCGATTATCACCTCGGTTGAACCCGAAACTCCGGTTGAAAGGGTTACTACCGAGAAGGCTCAGGAAAGAATCAGGCAGAAGGGTCTGAGAAATCCAGATGGTTCATATATCATGCTGACACTACAATAAGGGTCAACGGCATATGCGTCTTCGCATCCAGCCCATACTATTGCAAGTAACCAATATAGCGGGGCACACTATGCCGCAACTCAATCAAACAACTTCATATCTCAATTGCAGCAAGTCGAGCCACCACACTTAGCACCAGTTTTCAATGAGCCAGCACGGGTACAAGAATTTATGAACAATTGGTTCGCGGTGATGCAAGGGAAAAAAGCTAAGTAAAGCCTTGAATTAGCTCCCACAACAGAAAAGTTTGTGCCACATATTGCCAATCATCCCTTCACAGTCGCTCCTGTGTTGCCTCTAACACTCGGAAGTTATGATGGGTTATCAGATCCAGATGACTTTTTGCAAAAATTTGAAGGAACCGCAAGAACACATAGCTGGGGAGATGCAGTAGCATGCCATATGCTACCAATAGTGCTGCAAGGAGTAGCATGGGAGTGGTTCAATAATTTGCCAGCTCAAAGCGTTACAGGTTTTGCGGATTTGCGCTCACGAATTTTATTAAACTTCCACAATTTGCGCGCACGCAAAAGAACACATGTCGAATGCCATGACATCAAGCAGAAATCGAAAGAAAGCTTAAGAGAGATAATAGACAGATATACCAAGGAGGTGGCTAAAATACAAGACTTGCCAGAAAGCCAGAAGGTATCCGGCTTTATACATTGTATAGATACCAACAGACACCTATCTTTATGGCAACGGTTACGTAGAAGAGTGCCAGAAACTTTCGCAGAAGCCATAAAAGAAACGCATGATTACATGCGGTCACAAGAAGATATAAAACATAATTGTGGAAGTACCTCTTCAAATATGGACATCGACGATGATTATTATCGAGTGCAGGGAAGAGGGTCAGAGTCTGGCAAGCGTTATGGTGGTAATGGGCAACCCAAGGGTGGTAACTATCATAATGATAAATATCACAAATTCAACAATAACAAAGGGGGAGGAAGTCAGAGGTTTAAAAGCAGCCACACCGAGAATGTTGCGATAATAAAAGACCTCACAAAAACACCAAAAGAAATTTTGGCTACAGAGGCAGTATGCAAAAGCTTCGACCCCCCAGTGCCTTGGTCAAAGTATGGAATAGAGACAAAAGCAAATTTTGTGATTTTCATGATGATTATGGTCATGAAACCAACGAATTTCGGCATTTAATCGTAAAGGTAGTTGCTGAACTCAAAAGAGGAAGATTGCAACACCTGAAAAGAAGTGCAAGAGTACCAATCGATAGGCCAAAAGGAGAAAAGTAATATCCGTGGCAAAAGAAAAATGAGGGAAAGGAAACGGATAAAACCATAAATATGGTAACCAGCGGACGAACAAATCAGAGGCGCAAGTTAGAAGTATCTGAAGAGTGGGAAAACACTCCCATCATGTTCCCGGCCATAGCACAGGAACCCCTAGATGCGCCTATCACAATTAAAGGACGTGTTAAAAGCTGCGGGTACATCATCAAGCTACTGCATATAGACACCGGTTGCGGTGTTGATATAATGTACGAACATTGTTTCCGCTTGCTGCCAGAGGCTGTGCGAGCCAAGCTAGTAGCCCCTAACACCGCATTATCAGGATTTTTTTAGGAGTCCGCATGGCCAATCGGGATTATTGAGTTAGAACTGGAGCTGGTAGATGATGATAATAAGGAGTTAGTAAGGAGTAAAATAGTAGAGTTTGCTGTCGTAAGGGCTTACTCAAAATATAATGCGCTTTTAGGACGCACAACTTTGCAAAAATTGGCAGCTATCCCTTCCATAGTGCATGGCCTTATCTAGTTCCCAACACCATTAGGAATTGCAACGATAAGGTCAGAAAAGCAAGATGCAAACGTCGCAGCTGTAGAACAAGCAGAAAAATAGCCAAGTGAGGCAGAGCAGCTTCGAAGCTGCATGATCATCGCAAACCCGCGACATCCAGAACAAAAAATTAAAATCGGCTGAGGGTTGTCTGATGAGACAAAGTTTAAGCTTCGTAATATATTAGCTTCTAATACGGATGTCTTTGCATGGAAAGAAGCGGACATGACGGGCGTGCCAAGAGAAATTGCTGAGCATAAGCTGAACACAAATCCAAGTTTGATTCCACTGCGACAAAAGAAGCGCGGTATGGCACCAAAAAGAAGCGAATGGTTGAAGGCAGAAGTCGATAAGTTGGTCAAAGCAAACATATTACGAGAAGTAAGGTACCAAACGTGGGTAGCAAACCCAGTACTGGTAAAAAAGCCCGATGGGTCTTGGCACATGTGTGTTGACTTCACGGATATTAATAAAGCCTGTCCCAAGGACAATTATCCTCTACCAGAAATAGACTGGAAAGTTGAATCGTTAGCTGGCTTCCGATACAAATGTTTTTTGGATGCGTACAAAGGATACCATCAGATACAGATGGCAGCAGACGATGAGGATAAAACTGCTTTTCACATAAGCCAGGGCATATATTGCTATACCAAGATGCCATTTGGTTTAAAAAATGCCGGAGCAATGTACCAACGCGTAATAGACGAGGCTTTCAAAGGTCAGATTGGCAGAAATTTAGAAGCATACGTTGATGACTTAGTTATCAAGAGCACAATAGAACAAGGTTTGTTGGAAGATATATTAGAAACGTTTGTATCATTAAGGAAGATAAATATGAAGCTAAACCCGTCAAAGTGTAGTTTTGGAGAAGAAGAAGGAAAGTTCCTCGGTCATATAATAACTGAATGCGGGATACGCGCAAATCCAAAGAAAATAGAGGCAATCGAGAACATGCCGTCACCCAGAAATAAAAAAGAAGTCCAAAGTTTAACGGGTAAGCTGGCTGCATTAACAAGGTTCTTATCCAAATCCGCAGAGCGATCACTCCCCTTTTTCGGTACATTGAAGAATTGCTTAAAGAAAACGGATTTCAAGTGGACGAAAGAGGCAGAAGTGGCGTTTAAAGAAATGAAAAAGTTGCTGAAAGAGTTGCCAACAATGACTGCGCCGATCGCGGGAGAAACATTGATACTATACTTAGCAGCATCGAAAGAAGCAATAAGTTCAGTACTGATAGCGGACAGAGGACAGGTACAAATGCCTGTATATTTTGTTAGCAAAGCTTTAACAGGGAGCGAATTAAACTATCCTGCAATTGAAAAACTGGTTTATGCACTCGTGCATACGGCTAGACGCTTAAGGAGATATTTCCAAGTGCATCCAATAAGGGTCCTAACAGATTAGCCGATAAAGCAGGTGCTATATAAACTAGAAAATTCTGGTCGCATGGCTAAATGGGCTATTAAGTTGGGAGAGCATGTGATAAGCTTCTCAACACGAAGTGCGGTAAAAGGGCAAGTCCTAGCAGATTATCTGGCTGAAACAGCCGGAGATATCGAAGTCTTGCATGAATCAAAAGAAATACCACCTCTGCCTGAACAGCTGTGGGAAATGCACACAGATGGGGCTTGTGGCCTAGAAGGCGCAGTGGCAGGGATAGTCTTAAAAAGTCCAGAGGGAGAAGAATACACTTTCGCGCTGCGATTTAGCTTCCCCGTCACAAACAATGAAGCTGAGTATGAAGCGTTGTTATCCGGAATGCGGGTAGCAAAATATCTGAAGGTAAAAGAACTGTCAGTATATGTAGATTCTCAGTTAGTTGCAAACCAATTTAACGGAATATTTGAGGCACATGATGAATCGATGCAAACATACCTAAAACTTGTGCAAGAGCTGGTAGTGGACTTTGATTTATTCCAGATAACTCAGGTTTCAAGAACGCTGAATAAAAAGGCGGATGCGCTTAGTAAGTTAGCCGCATTAACGTTCAGTCATTTTAAGAAAGAAATTTGGGTTGAGGAAGTTAAGGTAAAATCTATTGAAGAAGGCAGTGTTTCGGCCGCAGTTGAAGAAGAGGAGTAGAGTTGGATGACACCAATAATAGAATTTCTAAACAAAGGTACATTGCCAATAGATTCAAGTGAAGCAAGAAAGATTTAAATGAAAGCACCAATGTATCTGTTAGACAAGGGAATTCTATATAGAAAGTCTTTTCTGGGACCTCACTTGCGGTGTATTAATCCAACTCAAGCGGAGTCAATCATACGGGAAGTGCACGAGGGAATGTGCGCTTTGCACTCAGGACACAAAACAGTTGCGTCCAAAATAATGCGGCTCGGGTATTACTGGCCGTCGATGTACACAGATGCTGCAGAAGTAATAAGCAAATGTCAGTCGTGTCAGCTTCATGCACCGGTAAGCAAGGCTCCGCGACATCCAATGATACCGGTCTCATCTCCATGGCCATTCTGCAAATGGGCAATCGATATAGTGGGGCCATTCCCTGCAGAACCTTGGGGTGTAAAGTTTCTGGTTGTGGCCATTGATTATTTTACGAAGTGGGTAGAAGCCAAACTGCTGAAAACAATTTCGGGCAAGCAAATCCGAAATTTTGTATGGGAAAATATTTTCTGTCGCTTTGGAATACCAAATGAAATAGTAAGCGACAATGGTACCCAGTTTGAAGGTAATCCATTCAGTGACAGGTGCCAAGAATTGAATATAAAGCAAACATTCACATCAGTCGCACACCCTCAGGCGAATGGTCAATGTGAGGTCGCAAATCGGGACATTGTGTTAGGAATCAAAGCAAGGCCTGGATTGTGTCGAAGGGGTTGGATAGATGAGCTGTCTAACGTATTATGGGCACACCGCACAACTCCAAAAGGCGCAACTAATGAAACACCTTTCAGCTTGGTGTACGGGTCCGAGGCTGTAATACCCGTCGAAATAAATGTGCCAACTACGTGCATAGCATCCTTTGATGAAAATAGCAATAGCAAAAAACTGCGCGAAAATCTAAACTTAGTTGAAGAACGCAGAGAAATGGCGGCTATAAAAGAAGCAATCAACAAGCAAAGAATCGCAAGCTACTATAATAAGCGCGTACAACCATTATCTTTCCAATTGGATGACTTGGTGTGGCAAAAAAATGAAGCAAGCAGAGCAGAGGACACGGGTAAACTTGGACCTAAATGGGAAGGACCATACAAGGTTATTGGCGTAAGCGATACAGGGGCGTATCGGCAAGCAAGTTTGGATGGAAAAGCAATAAAGCGCACCTGGCATGCGCAAACACTGAAACGGTGCTACATGTGAAAAAACTACAGAGGGATTGATCACCCCAGACATCTGTTTAAAGTTTTTATTATATGAATTTTTTCCATTGTAAACATGACAGCTAAGTGTTGGTCAAGTGATATATTTGAAATAAATTGAATTATGCAATTTAAGCCAATAACTTGTGCATTTTTACATTTGTTGATTGCATGCCCTTTAAGCTGCACAGGGACACACTCCGGGTCTCAAGTGGCATAGTTTAGTTTGGTTACTAATACTATTTTTAATGGTGACGGTAGTAAAACATTGGTTTATTTCAAACGCTCGTACACCTCGTAAGACGGAGACTTGCACAGTCTAGACTATAAAACACAAGTTTGGTTTACTTGTTTAAATAACCCGGACATTGGCGTGGCCGGAAGACTCTCGAGTATAGACGTTGATTTGTCTATAGTACGGGTAATTTACATTGGATTGTTTACGCGTACATACTTATAAATTTTTTTATAAAAGTCTTGAGTATAAACTTATAAGCATTGGTTTACTTACAGATGCGTACAACATTGGATTGTTGGCGCAAGAATAAAAAGATCATGAAACGATTGAAGGGTCTCTCCCATCATGAAGTCATGGCATTTGTTCTACATAAGAGTTATTGAATGCATAATGTTGTAACAAATCATTATAACTGCCGTAGTGATTTCGTAAAAACACAATAAATTCACTTTAACAAAAAAGATGTCTAATTATATTCAATAACAAGCTAACAGATTACAGTTAGAGAATATAAAGTCAACCGCTTAGCATAAAAGCGGGACATGTACCAAAATTTGACCTAATATAAGCTAATATAAAAATAAAAAAAGGGGGTGGCAATTGGCGGGAACGTTTGCCCTACACTAAGGAGAGCATGCCATCCTCGCACGCAGCGATCAGACGCATACTCCGCTGTAAACTGAAAAGGAAAATATAATATAGGGATGCGAAATGTCAAAATCCGTCCTAAACCATAAGGACAAATACAATAACATATGGTTACATTGCGAGGTATTTGACCTCTATATGATACATTTTACAAACATTGCATTCGTTTTAAAAGACAAACATTCATTTCGTCGAAAATTGACAGGCATGCATACCATTTCATAATATCCAAGCTATAAATGACCTAATCTGTCATTTACTTTAATTATAATCTTTATTGAACTCAACTACTTGAATGCAACGTCTTTTGAAATATGCCATGAATGACTCCAAGTAATATCTTTAAAATGAGCTAATGCACAGCGAAAGATTTCTTTCAAACCTGAGAATAAACATGCTTTCAAGTGTCAACCAAAAGGTTGGTGAGTTCATTAGTTTATCATAAACAATCATTTCCAATAATTTAATAGACCACAAGATTTCATTTTCATTTCTCATAAATATACATCTCTTCCATAGAGATAAAAATCATTCATATGATGATCACCTGGTAACCGACATTAACAAAAATGCATCTAGCATATCCCCAAACATATAAACCTCGAAGTACTAAAGCAGTTCAAATTCTCTGACTGGGGCTTATCAAGGCTCATAGATCTATCTTTAGGATTCACGTCAATTAGCGGACTGGTTCACTAATTCTTAGGTTACCAAGCTAAACAAAAAGGGATACGCAGTATATTAAATCAATCATAGAATGTAGTTCAAGTACTTGTGTCTATATCAAAGTTTAAGCCTTTAATCTATTAAACCATAATACTTATACTTATAATATCATATTCATCCTATATATCATAATTAAAACCATAACCAATGATAATACTTATAATAAGGATAATACCAGTAATAATAATAATAATAATAATAATAATAATAATAATAATAATAATAATAATAATAATAATAATAATAATAATAATAATAATAATAATAATAATAATAATAATAATAATAATAATAATAGTTATACCTACTATTGAAGTCCATTAAGATTCCATGAGTAAAATTAGCCCAATTATAATTAAAAGGAGTCCAATATGATGCACGTCTAAATAAGGATTTCCAGTCCAATAGGCCCAACAGCAACTTGATCTCAGCCGAACAGGGAAATTAGGTCTCGGCCCAACAGCAAGCACAAGCCCAACATCAGCTTTTATTGCTAATTAAAAAAATAATAATGTCGTGGCCTAGTTTCGAACCCGTGATCTCTCGCTCAACACTCATGCTGCTAAACCATTCTTCTACTCGTTCATTTCTGATTTAATTCCCACTTTTATTTATTTAACCCGTATTTACTTGTTCTTCTTTTTCATTATCATATAACCAAAATAGTAACAAACGAGCTGAAGCAGATTGCGGTTGATCATCATCTTTATCAACGTATCACCTCTTCATCTTTATATTTTTCATCATCTTCTTCCTATATAATTGATAGTGCTCCAAATGAACATATATTTAGTAGCAATATCCTCCCAATATGTAAATTATTTAGTTATAATTGTCCTATTTTAAGTTGTAATCGTTTATATTAAATAAGTGCGAAGATAAAAGGCGAAAACGACGATTTGAAGACGCAAATGACCAAAAAGCTCAAATGTACAAGATACAATCCAAGTGGTTCAAATTATTGATGAAGAACGTCTAAAAAAGATAAGAGTACAAGTTACAAAACGCAAAGTACAAGATATTAAATTGTACGCAAGGACGTTCGAAAATCTGGAACCAGGACATGAGTCAACTATCAACGCCCGACGCAACGGACTAAAAATTACAAGTCTACTATGCACAAGAATATAATATAATATATAAATAATTATATTAATTATTTATATTTTATATTTATATATATAAAACGTCGGCAAAGAAGATCCAAAGGGGTGTGAGCTGTATTCCATATCCCCGCGACTCGCGGAGTTCTCAGGCACAAAGTGCCGCGACTCGCGGAGCACAGAAATTTCAGAATCCCTATAAAAGGTCGCGAATTCTGCCGAGTATAATAACATAATAATAATAATACTCCATAAGATAATAAATAAATAAATATATATATATATAGTATAGATTAGTGTTATATTAGATTAGTTCGCGTTATGTAAAGGTTATTTTACGGGTTTTTGAAGTCGAAATTCTGTCCGTGTAACGCTACGCTATTTTTAATCATTGTAAGTTATGTTCAACCTTTTTACATTAATGTCTCGTAGCTAAGTTATTATTATGCTTATTTAAAACGAAGTAATCATGATGTTGGGCTAATTACTAAAATTGGGTAATTGGGCTTTGTACCATAATTGGGGTTTGGACAAAAGAACGACACTTGTGGAAATTAGACTATGAGCTATTAATGGGCTTTATATTTGTTTAACTAAATGATAGTTTGTTAATGTTAATATAAAGATTTACAATTGGGCGTCCCTATAAATTACCATATACACTCGATCGGACACGATGGGCGGGGTATTTATATGTACGAATAATCGTTCATTTAACCGGACACGGGAATGGATTAATAGCCACTAGAATAATTAAAACAGGGGTGAAATTATGTACAAAGGACACTTGGTATAATTGATAACAAAATATTAAAACCTTGGGTTACACTCAGTCGACATCCTGGTGTAATTATTAAACAAAGTATTAAAATCTTGTTACAGTTTAAATCCCCAATTAGTTGGAATATTTAACTTCGGGTATAAGGATAATTTGACGAGGGCACTCGCATTTTATATTTATGACCGATGGACTGTTATGGACAAAAACCAGACGGACATATTAAATAATCCAGGACAAAGGACAATTAACCCATGGGCATAAAACTAAAATCAACACGTCAACCATCATGGTTACGGAAGTTTAATTAAGCATAATATATTTTATTTCATTTTTTCTCGTACTTTTATTTATTGTCATTTTAATTATTGTTATTTATTTTATTGTTATTTAAATATCATCATTTACTATACGCTTCGCTTAAAATATAAATCGACAAACCGGTCATTAAATGGTAAACCCCCTTTTATATATTATTATATATAATTATATATATTTTGTACAAATATAGTTGTTTAAAAATATAGTGTGCAATAAGCCCGCTCCCTGTGGAACGAACCGGACTTACTAAAAACTATACTACTCTACGATTAGGTACACTGCCTATAGTGTTGTAGTAAGGTTTAGGTATATCCATTCTCTAAATAAATAATTAAAACTTGTGTAATTTGTAACGTATTTCGTAGTAAAATATAGTACTATCACGTACCCCTCCGCTACATCATCAAGTTTTTGGCGCCGCTGCCGGGGACTCGGCGAAACTTTATATTTTTAATTTATTTTTGTATATTTATATTTTATTTTTAGAAAAACAATATAAAATCTAAAAAAAAAAATTAAACACCGAAAATATATATATATATATATATATAAATCTGTTTTTATAAAATATTTTCATTTCTATTTTGGTTTTTTTTTAAATATAAGTGTTTATTTACTATATAAACATATTTTGTAAAAATACAAAACAGAAAAATAAATAAAATAAAAATAAAATAAATACGTTGAACCTGTAAAACTGACCTGTCACGTTTGAATTTTGAACCCCCGCGACTTGCGGAGGTTTTGAACTGGGAACCTCGCAACTCGCGGAGCCCCTCAGACACGTCTGGTAACCTCTGTCGACACATTAATTACAGTGTAATAATTATTATTATTTTTATTTAAACCCTAATTAGGTTATCTTAATTAATTATTTAGTTTAGTTTATTTATTTACTTTGTTATTTTTAAATTTTAATCTAGTTTTTATAAATATATAATTTAATAGTTTTATAATAAAATAAATAATATAAAAAAAAAATAATAATATTTTTATAACAATAAGTAATTTTATCACTTTTTATATCTTTTTATATTGTCATATTTTTTTATTTGTTTTAGCGTAATTTGTATATTTTTCGCTCGTAATTAGTTTTAAGTTTAGTATTTGCCGTAGTTTATTTTTAATTCTAGATTTTTAGGTCTTGCCGTAAAATCCCTTAAGTGCTTATTCCTTAGACTAAGATTTAGGTGCTTTAGAATTTTGCGACGCCGTTTTTTGTGCTACTTTCTTATTTTTATTTTTCGACGCCTATTTTTCTACCTTTTTATTTTTCGACGTTTTTCGACATGCAATCTATTTCTTTCTTATTTCTCGACGCTCTAGTTTTTAGGACTTAGAATTTTCTCTATTTCTTATCTAATATCTCAAACGGAAAGAAAAATTATTTAAGCGGTTAAATTAATGGACGTTGACATTTTTCTGCTTCGTAGTAATAGTTGGATTTGTTAGTGGCTGAGTTGTGGCTTTTCCGATTTAAAGGTGCCTGGCTCCCTGCTACATCTTTTGGCTATTCGAAACGTGGGCAAAAGCAGAAAAGTCTATTAATTGGACAACTTATATAAGTTTTTCTATTTTTATAACTAATAGGATAATTAGTGAACGCACCACATTGTAGCTAAAAATTTGTCCATCGCAATAAAATGGAAAATTTTGAAAACAGGGCCTTGGAAACTCTTTTTGATATCCAAAATCAATTAAATCAATACTCTCAAACGAGTGTTGATGACAATTCGTTCGGTCAATCTTGGATCACGAATGACGAAACAATAACTGGTTGTGAAATCTGTGGAGATTATCACTCAACATGGGAATGTTATTATTACGTTCCTATGAAAAATTACGCACCCACGGAACCTGAATGGAATGATTATGAAGAATACAATTCAAATTGGGATTATTCCCAAGAATATATCCAAACTCAACAACCAGTAGACGAGGAAAATTACGTGTCTGAAAATTTATTAGACAATATGAAAATCAAACTCGAAGAACTCAATGCTCAAAATGAACAAATGAGAGAGTTTGTAAACCGGCAAGCTGAAACTCTATCAGACTACACACCTGTTGATCTGAGGAGTCGTGTGCAAGAAAATCTCATATCATCGAATTTTGATGAATTCGAGAGCTCCGAAATCACCAACTATCCCGATGATACTTTTTATTCAGTCTTACCAATTTCACAACATATCGACACATTAGCCTCTACCGACGAAATCATCGATCCATCAATGGATAAAGAAGAAGTAAGGGTAACAAATTGGTACTCTTGGGAATACGATAACGTTGAAAATTTTACCCCCAAGGCCAAACCGAACTTCACCATTCTACAACCTTCCAACCCAATATTCTCAATAAACGAGTCATCCACCAGAAATGAACTACGAGCTGTAATAGATAATGACACCTCGAATTTCACCCAATTGGGTAATAGAGGTGAAAACTTTGACGTCGAGAATAAACGGAAGGAAATGTTAGGAATTGTCCACCCTATAGATATAAGTATGTCGGTGTATATCGATCCATTTGACCAAGAACCAGAAAAGAGACATATCCATTTACTAAAAGCTACACTTAAAAAAGAATTAAGTAGTGACGATCGGGTGAGTCTAAACTTTAAACCCATTGATATATTCTACACCACCCGAAATGTAAATAACTGGCTCACTACTCTAATTCATGGAACTTATTCTACCGACTTCACATGTCGTCAGCTAAGTGTGGGGAAGTCTAACCCCACTTAACGTTAAATTAGGGGTTCGGGTTAGTGCATAACTCGTTAATAAACATGCATAATAAATTAGGGTAAAAGACGCACTTTCAAAAATTATCAAACAGTTCAGAAAAGCAACCGTTTTTGAAAAAAAAATATGTGTGATAAAACAAGAAGGAATGAACGATGAGGTGCACCATCTATCATCCTGCAATTTTATGGTATCTTTAACTACTTTCTACACTAATCACCCTCATGAATTTATAATTATAGTCTGATTTCATGCAAATGAGGGCATTGTATGATCTTAAGTGTGGGGAAGGGTTATAAATTCTCTCGGGTTTACACTTGGTTTTATTTGCCAAATTTTGTGAAAATTTGAAAAAATTTCAACTAAATGAAGTCAAAATCATGTTTATACATATTTATAAACGATGAAAACTAGGTGTTAATACCGAAATTATCGTTACCTCGGAAAGGACATAAATTGAGAAACACCCTAAAACGATTGAATTCATTTAAAATGGAATAAAGGAGAATAAAAAGGCAAAGAAAGAAACTAAGTGTGGGGAGAATGTGCCAAGTTATTCAATTAAAAACTATCTATCACATGTTTCTGTAAAGTTTATTGCAGGTGCTTTTGTTTTGGACTAAATTAACTGTTTTACCCGATTTACTGTAATGAAAGATGGATCTACACGATGAATCAATTCCATCATTAAAAGGAAGTAAAGTCTTCCGAAAAAGACACGCGCTTCTTGATTTAGGTCAAGAAGTTGTCGTCCAGACCAGCTGTAGGTTGACGAAAAATCTAGAAAAGTCATCTCTAAAATCAGCAGGAAATCCACGGACCTCAGCATCAAACAGGGTCGCCAAGTGGTCAGACTTATCCTAACCATGAGAGGATATGTCTCGTAAAATGGGGAGGGCGCCGTGCAAATTAGCTTGATAAGACTAATGAATCAAACTCCCAGAAAGGATAATCTCCTTAAAGATCAAAAATCAGCTTTTAAGCCTGATATTACTCAATCCTTGAGATTGACCTTAAAGATTGAGAATTACAAACTCATGGAATTCAATGATATCTAAACTCGAGCTTGAACGAGAAAATATTTTGATCAAAATTACAAACCGATTTGTTTTCTGAAAACCCTATTTTCAATGCGTTCATTACCATTGAACGTAAAATCCTAGGAATTCACCTGGAATTCATTAGGTCACCTGAACCAAATCGGGTGTCAACCGTAAGAACGGTGGTTGCATAGCATGGTCAAAGACAAGACCTTGTGCCAGACCGAAAAATCATAGGATGATCTTTACTATTGCTCCTACAAAGGATAGTAATAGCATCCGACACGTTTATAAACCATAATCAAAAGCATGTCACGGGACATTGCCTTAACAGTTGCTTGTTCATCACTTTCCTTTACAACCGGACGGTAGTTTGCCGAAAGGTAATATATGGGACAAGTAAACTGGACGTGTTGCTTTCCTAATACAAGGTTAGCAAGTGGGTAACACAAAACCACAAGTGTTGAGCTAAAATTTTCAAATCTGAAACCCACACAACCCACAAAAATATTTTGCAAACACCGGTGAAGGGTTATTCCGGAAAACTTATCTAGGGTAAAAGCTAGATTGAATTTTCAAAAGATCAAATATTTTCATAAAGATCCAATTTCCTTAAGGATCTACATTTTCATAGTCATGTGGGACTGTAAACCGCCTTTCAAATGTGCACTTTGCTTTGGAAACCGAAAGTAAATCGGCTATTTGATTGCAAGTGTCGTTGACCTAAACCCGAGGCA
Organism: Rutidosis leptorrhynchoides; assembly: GCF_046630445.1. Classification (NCBI taxonomy): domain Eukaryota; kingdom Viridiplantae; phylum Streptophyta; class Magnoliopsida; order Asterales; family Asteraceae; genus Rutidosis; species Rutidosis leptorrhynchoides. Next base: position 211,987,802 of record NC_092343.1, read on the forward strand.
ACTGTGGATGACACACCCACCTTTAACCATGGTTCTATCGTTACTATCATTGTTTATACCACCATATCAAAATCACTAATGTACAAAGTGTGATGAATAAAAAAGTAATTCATGTATGTTTTTATTTCAAGTTCTGTATTGCTTGAGGACAAGCAACGTTCAAGTGTGGGGATATTTGATAGTGCTCCAAATGAACATATATTTAGTAGCAATATCCTCCCAATATGTAAATTATTTAGTTATAATTATCCTATTTTAAGTTGTAATCGTTTATATTAAATAAGTACGAAGACAAAAGGCGAAAACGACGATTTGAAGACGCAAATGACCAAAAAGCTCAAATGTACAAGATACAATCCAAGTGGTTCAAATTATTGATGAAGAACGTCTAAAAAAGATAAGAGTACAAGTTACAAAACGCAAAGTACAAGATATTAAATTGTACGCAAGGACGTTCGAAAATCCGGAACCAGGACATGAGTCAACTATCAACGCCCGACGCAACGGACTAAAAATTACAAGTCTACTATGCACAAGAATATAATATAATATATAAATAATTATATTAATTATTTATATTTTATATTTATATATATAAAACGTCGGCAAAGAAGATCCAAAGGGGTGTGAGCTGTATTCCATATCCCCGCGACTCGCGGAGTTCTCAGGCACAAAGTGCCGCGACTCGCGGAGCACAGAAATTTCAGAATCCCTATAAAAGGTCGCGAATTCTGCCGAGTATAATAACATAACAATAATAATACTCCATAAGATAATAAATAAATAAATATATATATATATAGTATAGATTAGTGTTATATTAGATTAGTTCGCGTTATGTAAAGGTTATTTTACGGGTTTTTGAAGTCGAAATTCTGTCCGTGTAACGCTACGCTATTTTTAATCATTGTAAGTTATGTTCAACCTTTTTACATTAATGTCTCGTAGCTAAGTTATTATTATGCTTATTTAAAACGAAGTAATCATGATGTTGGGCTAATTACTAAAATTGGGTAATTGGGCTTTGTACCATAATTGGGGTTTGGACAAAAGAACGACACTTGTGGAAATTAGACTATGAGCTATTAATGGGCTTTATATTTGTTTAACTAAATGATAGTTTGTTAATGTTAATATAAAGATTTACAATTGGGCGTCCCTATAAATTACCATATACACTCGATCGGACACGATGGGCGGGGTATTTATATGTACGAATAATCGTTCATTTAACCGGACACGGGAATGGATTAATAGCCACTAGAATAATTAAAACAGAGGTGAAATTATGTACAAAGGACACTTGGTATAATTGATAACAAAATATTAAAACCTTGGGTTACACTCAGTCGACATCCTGGTGTAATTATTAAACAAAGTATTAAAATCTTGTTACAGTTTAAATCCCCAATTAGTTGGAATATTTAACTTCGGGTATAAGGATAATTTGACGAGGGCACTCGCATTTTATATTTATGACCGATGGACTGTTATGGACAAAAACCAGACGGACATATTAAATAATCCAGGACAAAGGACAATTAACCCATGGGCATAAAACTAAAATCAACACGTCAACCATCATGGTTACGGAAGTTTAATTAAGCATAATATATTTTATTTCATTTTTTCTCGTACTTTTATTTATTGTCATTTTAATTATTGTTATTTATTTTATTGTTATTTAAATATCATCATTTACTATACGCTTCGCTTAAAATATAAATCGACAAACCGGTCATTAAATGGTAAACCCCCTTTTATATATTATTATATATAATTATATATATTTTGTACAAATATAGTTGTTTAAAAATATAGTGTGCAATAAGCCCGCTCCCTGTGGAACGAACCGGACTTACTAAAAACTATACTACTCTACGATTAGGTACACTGCCTATAGTGTTGTAGCAAGGTTTAGGTATATCCATTCTCTAAATAAATAATTAAAACTTGTGTAATTTGTAACGTATTTCGTAGTAAAATATAGTACTATCACGTACCCCTCCGCTACATCATCAATAATCATCTTTGTCTCGCGTTAAATCAAAACAGTAACAGTATTCGAGCTTTACGAATTTGTTTTGATAGTTTTAGCGTTGTTATCCAAAGTAGGAGCAGAAGAAGGCAGCTGCAATGGGGTTCTTGGTTGTTAAAAATAAACAGAAGCAAAGCTTACTGCAGCAGTAGCTATCGAACAATATAATGATTGTGAGTTTACGAAGAGGAAGAAAGGTGAAGGTGGTGAGTGTTTTACAATGGTTTGTGGTGTAGGGAAACAAATATATATATATATATATATATATATATATATATATATATATATATATATATATATATATATATATATATATTATACAAGATGTTCATGGTGGAGAATGGTGATCGATTTTTGGTGGGTGTTTTTGGGTTGTTCATGACGGTGGGAGGTGTAGGTGGCCGGAGATGGTTGCTCGTGGTGGTGAATGGTGGCCGGTGAGGTTGGTCTTGGATGTTTGGCTCGATTGAGAAAGAAACTCATAAGTGGGTTTGGTTGAAGTGAATATATGCATATGTATAAGTATGATATATATAGAAATATATATATCTGCAAACTTTAATTAATTAGATTAATAATAATATAATAATAGAAATAGTAATCAATGATGGAGAATTAGAGATTAGAATGTGCACAACAACAGTACAGCAATCTAAATTCTTGATTTATTCTGCCGACAGTTTTCACGGACTATTATTTTGTACTCCATTGTTACTCAGTGTCGAATTAAAAGTTCTCAGAAAAATCCAAAATTTTTAAATTAAATTCCTTTATTTATTTAAGTCATTATGGTATAAAATTCGATCATTAATTTATTAAATAAAAGTTACATCAACTGTCCCGCTCGATTCTGGGTAAAATATAAAAAGTGCTAAAATTTAATAACTAGATCCTAAATACATTTTTAGTAAGCCTAAAATTTATAGAACTTATTTCCGGATCACCGTTTATTTTAAAATCATATATATTTTCAATATTTATAAACACATTTTAAATACACGTTGCGAGTTATTTATATATTTAATTCTAATAATTGATATCCTATTTATATATTCAAATTATGTTATTTAAACAAAACATTTTCATAATCAAATTCTATTGGGTCGAAAAGCGTTTCTACACGTTTGAAAATAGATCAATCAAATATTATGAAATTCAATTCTCCACTAACTTTTGTCTAACTTTTGTTAATTGACACATTTGTTCTCATTTGAAAATCACTTTACCAAATATTCCGAATACCGTTAAAAGGGAAAGATTTCTTAAATTAAAGTGGACCTCTCAACAGAGACTCATAATCATACAATGTAGTATCTGATAAATCAATTATTTGATATTATCTTCTAATTCCATCGATAAGCACATTGAAACAAATACGTTCATGTAAAGTATTATACATTTAATACTTTGTTAAAATTCTCAAGTTATAATATATATACATATATATATATATATATATATATATATATATATATATATATATATATATATATATATATATATATATATATATATATATATATATATATATATATATATATATATATATATATATATATATATATATAATCATATCTATTTATATAATGGTTCGTGAATCGTCGGAATTTGGTCGAGGTTAAAATGAATGTATGAACACAATTTAAAATTTTTGAGATTCATCTTAACAAACATTGCTTATCGTATCGGAATAATGTAAAGATAGAGTTTAAATTTGGTCAGAAATTTTTGGGTTGTCACAGTACCTACCCGTTAAAGAAATTTCGTCTCGAAATTTGATTGGGATGGTCATGACTGACAATAAGTATGTTTTCATGACTCATACGAGTTGAAAATTAAAGTTTTATCATCATTGAGTAATGTGGATAAAATAATCCGTTTATGTGAAGAGTACGAGTGAAGCTATCTCAAAAGAGTGAAATGAGAAAATTAAGTTTCGTCATATCTTTTGACGTAGATAGGGTTGACTTCCGGAGTTCAAGGAATTTAGAGAAATTCTTCGTACTAAGATTTAATTCTTCGGTAATTAAGGAAATTAGGATCCGCTTTGATTAGATGCGATACTCTGTTTTGATTGCTCTGTCGGATATTTTACTATATATCCAACCCCTTCGTTTCCTTATTTCCACAACTCACACCTTCTATTCTTTCTCCCTCAATTCATACTTTAAAATATTCGTCGATATGCTCCATCCAGTTCTGCTTCTTGATATACTCCTAACTTTCATATCTGTCATTCTTCTTTTTCATCTGCCGCCGGAAGAATTTATTTACTTCTACTATACTCTTAGTTTTATAGTGTTTTTAATTCTCCCATGTCTTTATATTGCTATATGCATCGATATACATGGTTTGTAATTTCTGGGTTGTTGTTGGGTCTCTGCTTCTGTCTTTCTATAATCATTGACATTCACAGTTAATGCTCTCTCCTATTTGCTGGGATTTATACTCCCATTTTTTTTTGGAGCTTCATTCTTTTGTTTTCTCTTCCCGACTTTAAGTCAAGCGAATAATGGTCCAAAATTCGTAGGTATGGATTTCGAAATGAACATAGTTAATGTTCTAAGAAGAAAATTGTAATGGCACGATCTTGATTTGTCAAATTACCAGAATATCTGGAAAAATAGAATTATCAAGAAGATATGTTTGGAGATTTGATAGAATGTAAGAGTCGTGTAACATGGCACATGATGACGGTATGGTCTGTGAATCATCACGTTTCATTTAGAAACTCAGCATGACTTACTGTAATATAATCACGTTGATCAAGTGTCATTATATTATACTAACTCATGCTTCAGTTTCCAACATTACTTCAAAAACATTCATATTTTAAATTCGAATTTTTTCAGAATTTAGAAACTAACACAGTTTCTTTTATGTTGTAACGCAGATATTGCGAAGAGATAAATGATTTCAGATAAGAATAGTTGTGAAAATATCTTCCAGAATATCGAAGATATTTATAATGAAAGATACGATGATATCTTAGAATTTCTAATATCGATGGACGATGATGAAGATTTGTCCGTAAAAGTGTAGATTCAGGAGCAAGGTATTCGTTAATGACTTCAGCAGATACTGAATCATTTGTATTCTTTGAAGGCAGGTTTAGTCTTTGTGATTTGTCCACAGCCTCCTTCATGGTCTGCTCAATCCATTTTTCAGTTCCAAACCTTCTCTTTTTCTCAGCTTTACCACCATACTATTCTTTATTATCAAACTTTTGCCTGTTAAGGTCGTTTACAGTTTTTGCTGCTTCATCAGCATTTTTCCAATTTTGGAGAAGTAGTTCATAGTTTGGGATGTTTTTCAGAAACTTCACATTTGAAATATGTAATTCTAGGAGATAGACGTTATATGTATATATATAACTGTTGGCGTAGAATCGCTCCGAAATTCGAGAATAATGATTCAAGCTTTTTGGTATGACAATTACCGTTACAAGATGAAGATGAGTACACGATTGGGTTTCAATTAATAAGTATAATTATTTTTCGGAGAGGCTTAAGTCGAAGGTTAATGATGTTGTTGGTACGTTTACTGTTAGTATGATGGGATATAAAAGGTTCCCCAGTAACAAAAATGTATATGTCAAGGTTACAAGTCTGAAAGGTCGTAGTTGACTAGTTGAAAGGTTGATAATACTGGATACTTTGAAAAGGAATTGCAAGGTTATTTTTAGTAAAAACAATGCTAAAGGATCTTACACAGTTTTGAAGTCAAAGTATCGCTTCGAAAGATGTAAGGATCTAAGAGTGATTATTGATTATATCTCGACTTGGATTCTGATCTGTTAAAATCAGAGTATGTAATTGGATTTGAATGAGTATGGGTGCCCAGATTTCTATGAAGGAATGTATATTGTTGTGAAAGTAGTGAATATAGTTAATGATTATTGAATAACCGAATGATGTACCGTATAACATATTAATTGTGATCCCAAATATTTCTCAGGTATTACCTACCCGTTAAAAAAAAATTTCACAATTAATATTTCTGTACAATAGAATTTTTATTACAGTCTTTATGAAAATATATGTATATATATTTTCTTTAGATGTAATACAGATTTAATGAGTTGATATCGTTTTAATCTCAATTGATTTTCGGCTGGAATTAGAAATAAATAATCTCTTAAACATTAGAGATTACATAATCTTTACGAACTATTTCATTAATGGAATCGTACTTCCTTATTTATTCTTATTGATATTCCTCGGTGAAGGATGTTTGTGGAATTTTTGTGAACTTCTCAGAGCACAAATGATGTTTTCTAAAAAAAGTTTAGAGCATATCGAAGATGAAAGTGTAAAATCAAACATTTGTTTAACTAATACACTTGGTTTATTATGAAATGAAATTCTTTTAGTTAAAACAGAGATTGTGGTTAACGATGGTTAAGTCGTTAACGAAGGATGTACATCATAGCATATTAGTAATATGAATTAATCGAGTAGTATTTACTCTTTTTCAATTCATACATAATAGCTTAGTACAAAAGGATATATTAGGGTTTCCCAAAATTCATATATATATATATATATATATATATATATATATATATATATATATATATATATATATATATATATATATATATATATATATATATATATATAATTTCTTTGGTAATAATGAGTTAATATTTCCTTAACTCGTTATTTCAATATACCCATTGATGATTGTGGTGTTGATATCGTCGGTGATTATGAAGCTTGTTAAACTTGTGGTGCTGCAGGTGTTGCTGGTGCTGGTGATATTGCCGGTAACTACTGGTGATGCTTGTATAACAAGTCTAGCTTGTAAATCATGCACCATTCCTGTTAGGGTTTCGATTCTTCCCTCTATCATCTCCATCCTTCCATTCATCTGATTCACGGTTATAACTAGAATAAGTAATCTCTAAAACTTTAGATATTATATAATCACCGTAGAATATTTCTCCAATGAAGTTATGAATCAATACTTCATCGTTTATTGTTGTTGGTACTCCTTGGTATCTATGGTGTGTATGACGTGGATGCTCGTGGGACATCTTGTGATGTTGAAGCATGGGATGTGGAGGTTGTTGGTGGTGGTAATGGTACTATTGGTTTTGATGATGGTGGTACTGTTGATGTCGGTGATACTGCTGGTGCTTGTGGTATTGAGGCTGGCGATGTGGATGTTGCTGGTGGTACTGGTGTCGTTGCTGGTGCTTGTAATCTTTGCACCATATTCTCCAGTGCCACTACTCGAGCGCGAAGCTCGTTGACTCCTTCTATCACACCAGGATGATTGGCGGTTCTAATGAGCAGATGAATAAGATTTAGAATAGTGGATATTACGTAATCGCTGCGAGCTGTTCTGGAGATGAGGGTAAAAATGGTGTTTCGAACTGGTTCACCGGTAAGTGCTTCAGGTTCTTCGCCAAGAGGTGAATGTGGTGAATGGAAGGTATCACCTTCTTCTTATGTCCAATGATTAAGTAGACTACAAACCCATCCCCAATTCATCCAGAATAGATGATGGCTAATTGGTTGATCCATTCCGGTCACACTGCTTTCGGAGCTCGAGTGGAAATCCATATCGGAATAACTGTCAGAATCTGAGGAATTCGAACTGGTTGAGGGCTCCATCTCGTATGATCAGGGAAAGAATTTTTGGTATAAATTAGATTATAGGACTTAGATTTGGTATTCTTCAACACATAATTTACATATGTATATATAATACCAAAATCCCATAAATTACGGAGGAATCTTTAAAAAAAATGACAGGCATGTTTACAGTAACAGATATGCTAAGATTTGAATTCGTCTGTACACTATGTATGCAATAAATGCAGAAAATGTGTCTAGACTTAAGATGATAAGCAGGTAATTTCCGACAAAAATGATAAGCAAAACTTTTTGACATGAAGACACGGTCGAAGTCCAGACTCACTAATGCATCTAAACAACTATCAGTTAGACACACTAATATAAGACCTGGTTCGCTAAGACCACCGCTCTGATACCAAATGTCAAAACCTGTCCTAAACCATAAGGATGAATACAATAACATATGATTACATTGCGAGGTATTTGACCTCTATATGATACATTTTACAAACATTGCATTCGTTTTAAAAGACAAACTTCCATTTCATCGAAAATTAACAGGCATACATACCATTTCATAATATCCAAGCTTTAAATGACCTAATCTGTCATTTACTTTAATTATAATCTTTATTGAACTCAACGACTTAAATGCATCGTCTTTTGAAATATGCCATGAATGACTCCAAGTAATATCTTTAAAATGAGCTATTGCACAGCGAAAGATTTCTTTCAAACCTGAGAATAAACATGCTTTCAAGTGTCAACCAAAAGGTTGGTGAGTTCATTAGTTTATCATAAACAATCATTTCCAATAATTTAATAGACCACAAGATTTCATTTTCATTTCTCATAAATATACATCTCTTCCATAGAGATAAAAACCATTCATATGATGATCACCTGGTAACCGACATTAACAAAAATGCATCTAGCATATCCCCAAACATATAAACCTCGAAGTACTAAAGCAGTTCAAATTCTCTGACTGGGGCTTGTCAAGGCCCATTGATCTATCCTTAGGATTCGCGTCAATTAGTGGACTGGTTCACTAATTCTTAGGTTACCAAGCTAAACAAAAAGGGATACGCGGTATAATAAATCAATCATAGAATGTAGTTTAAGTACTTGTGTATATTTCGTTAAACATTTATAAAAACAGCGCATGTATTATCAGTCCCAAAAATATATATTGCAAAAGCATTTAAAAAGGGAGTAAATGAAACTCACAATACGATATTTTATAGTAAAAATATGCATACGACGATACTAAACAATGCAGGGTTGGCCTCGGATTCACGAACCTATATCAGGTGTATATATATATATATATATATATATATATATATATATATATATATATATATATATATATATATATATATATATATATATATATATATATTAAAATACGTAATCGTAATCGAATAAATTTATATATTATTATTAGTGATGTAGTTGTTATATTTAATAATTTATAAGTTTCGTTATTTTTATATATTCCCATTTTTATATATATAATTATTAATATAGTTAAGTTATGTGTATTAAATATAAAAAAATTAATTATCTTTATTTTTATACTTATAACCTTAACAACGTCATTAAAACTTTAATAATAATGGTAATAATGATAATAATATTTTTGTAATAATAATAATAATAATATTACTAATACTAACAATAATGATAATAATATTAATTGTATGAATGATACTAATAATTGTATTTTTAATATTAGTAATAACCTAATAACAATAATAATTAATAATAACAACAACAACAACAATAATAATAATAATAATAATAATAATAATAATAATAATAATAATAATAATAATAATAATAATAATAATAATAATAATAATAATAATAATAATAATAAGCTTCATAATACTAATTTCTTTATCTTAATATTCTAAATCCATACGTTTATACCATAATCTTATCTATATCAAGGTTTAAGCCTTTAATCTATTAAACCATAATACTTATACTTATAATATCATATTCATCATATATATCATAATTATACCCATAACCAATGATAATACTTATAATAAGGATAATACCAATAACAATAATAATAATAATAATAGTTATACCTACTATTGAAGTCCATTAAGAGCCCATGAGTAAATTAGCCCAATTATAATTAAAAGGAGTCCAATATGCTGCACGTCTAAATAAGGATTTCCAGTCCAATAGGCCCAACAGCAACTTGATCTCGGCCCAACAGGTAATTTAGGTCTCGGCCCAACAGCAAGCACAAGCCCAACAGCAGCTTTTATTGCTAATTAAAAAAAATAATGTCGTGGCCTAGTTTCGAACCCGTGATCTCTCGCTCAATACTAACGCTGCTAAACCATTCTTCTACTCGTTCATTTCTGATTTAATTCCCACTAATTTATTTAACCCGTATTTACTAGTTCTTCTTTTTCATTATCATATAACAAAAATAGTAACAAACGAGCTGAAGCAGATTGTGGTTGATCATCATCTTTATCAACGTATCACCTCTTCATCTTTATATTGTTCATCATCTTCTTCCTATATAATCATCTTTGTCTCGCGTTAAATCAAAACAGTAACAGTATTCGCGCTTTACGAATTTGTTTTGATAGTTTTAGCGTTGTTATCCAAAGTAGGAGCAGAAGAAGGCAGCTGCAATGGGGTTCTTGGTTGTTAAAAATAAACAGAAACAAAGCTTACTGTAGTAGTAACTATCGAACAATATAATGATTGTGAGTTTACAAAGAGGAAGAAAGGTAAAGGTGGTGAGTGTTTTACAATGGTTTGTGGTGGTTATACAAGATGTTCATGGTGGAGAATGGTGATCGATTTTTGGTGGGTGTTTTCGGGTTGTTCATGACGGTGGGAGGTGTAGGTTGCCGGAGGTGGTTGCTCATGGTGGCGAGTGGTAGCCGGTGAGGTTGGTCTTGGATGTTTGGCTCGATTGAGAAAGAAACTCATAAGTGGGTTTGGTTGAAGTGAATATATGCATATGTATAAGTATGATATATATAGAAATATATATATCTGCAAACTTTAATTAATTAGATTAATAATAATATAATAATAGAAATAGTAATCAATGATGGAGAATTAGAGATTAGAACGTGCACAACAACAGTACAGTAATCTGAATTCTTGATTTATTCTGCCGACAGTTTTCACGGACTATTATTTCGTACTCCGTTGTTACTCAGTGCCAAATTAAAAGTTCTTAGAAAAATCTCAAAATTTTAAATTAAATTCCTTTATTTATTTAAGTCATTATGGTATAAAATTCGATCATTAATTTATTAAATAAAAATTACATCAACTGTCCCGCTCGATTCTGGGTAAAATATAAAAAGTGCTAAAATTTAATAACTAGATCTTAAATACATTTTCAGTAAGCCTAAAATTTATAGAACGCATTTCCGGATCACCGTTTATTTTAAAATCATATATATTTTCAATATTCATAAACACGTTTTAAATACACGTTGCGAGTTATTTATATATTTAATTCTAATAATTGATATCATATTTATATATTAAAATTATGTTATTTAAACAAAATATTTTCATAATCAAATTCTATTGGGTCGAAAAGCGTTTCCACACGTTTGAAAATAGATCAATCAAATATTATGAAATTCAATTTTCCACTAACTTTTATCTAATTTTCGTTAATTGACACATTTGTTCTCATTTGAAAATCACTTTACCAAATATTCTGAATAGCGTTAAAAGGGAAAGATTTCTTAAATCAAAGTGAACCTCTCAACAGAGACTCATAATCATACAATGTAGTATCTGATAAATCAATCATTTGATATTATCTTCTAATTCCATCGATAAGCATATTGAAATAAATACGTTCATGTAAAGTATTATACATTTAATACTTTGTTAATATTCTCAAGTTCTAATATATATATATATATATATATATATATATATATATATATATATATATATATATATATATATATATATATATATATATATATAATCATATCCATTTATATAAGGGTTCGTGAATCGTCAAAATTTGGTCGAGGTTAAACTGAATGTATGAACACAGTTTAAATTTTTTGAGATTCAACTTAACAAACATTGCTTATCGTGTCGGAATAATGTAAAGATAGAGTTTAAATTTGGTCGAAAATTTTCGGGTTGTCACACGTGTAACATCCCGTTTTCCCGTACTTATCTAAAGGTACATACTTAATCATTGTTACACTTATAACCCGTTCATTTATGTGATGAAATAAATAAAGTGTTAGTTGATGTGTAAATATATATATATATATATATATATATATATATATATATATATATATATATATATATATATATATATATATATATATATATATATATATATATATATGTGTGTATTTGAGAACGCATGCATGTATAAGTTTATACATGGGTTTTGATAGCGTTAAGTCTTGTGAGACTAAAAGTTGAAGTTTAGACGTGTATAGGAAGCGAGAACGAAGCGTACAAGTTGAATAATTAATTGTTAGTTTTGTTGCCGAGAGACTGGTCAGGCCATGCCTAATGGCGCGCCGCGATGACCATTGCCGCGCCGCGGCATATCAAACAAACTAGAGTCAGGAGGCATGCTAAGAAGGGTCGAGTTTTCCTTTAAATGTTGCGCCGCGGAGAAAAAGGTCGTGCCACGACCAATAACTAGAATCTGAGTCAGGAGTGAATTAAGACAGCTCGTAAAATACGTTAATTGCAGCGCCGCGACAATTGGGGTTGCGCCGCGACAATTGGGGTCGCGCCGCGACCCACTGGGTGAACTGGTTCTGGTTTTGTTTTTAAAATAAGTGGTTCAAGGGCAAATTCATCTTTTTATGTGTAGATCTGAAGGGAGCATTTAATCTCCACCACTTATCTCATTTAATTCATTTTCTTTTCCATTTTCTTTCTCCAATTTATCTCAAAACATAAAAACCCACTTAGATCCAAGTGAGATTTGAGAGTGAAGAATTTAGAGTTGATATTTGGAGCAAGAATTAAAATTGTTCTCCTCGTTCTTAGCTACGAGTGGATAGTGTTGGTAAGTCTTAACTCTATGTTTTGAGTTTTAATTAGTTTGTGCTAGGGTTTGGTTCATTTGGAACTTGTAAGACCCATTTGGGGGTAATATGGGTGGATTTGGGTTATATTGATGAAAGGAAACCCTAAATAGTTATAATCTAGGGTTTGGTCTTATGATTTGAGGTTGTAAGTGTTAAATGGTGTTTTTAGTCATTAATACACTTGTAATTGAAGGAAGAATTGTAGATGGGTCATGTTTGACTAAACTTGTAAGTTTAAGTACTAAAATGGGTCAAAAGAGTAATGTTGACCTAGTTTGGGCGAAATGGGTATGAATTACCCTAAGTTTGCGTTAGTTAAAGTTAGTAGACTTTAAATCACTAGCTTTAGTGATTTAGTATGTGTCTTGGCCATTTATGGGCGGTTTTGGTGTAGTTGGGTTATTTAATGCGAATTGAGTCATTAAATGCTCAAGTGTAAGTAATGTTGTTAGTTCCAATAGTTTGTGTTTTGAAAGTGTACTTAATGTATTAGGTACATTGCTTTGAAGTTCGGAGGTGCATAATCATCATCCTTGTATTAAGGAGAGTGGTATATAATGTATTTATTTGTGTGGTATGAATGTGGAATTGTCGCGGTGTTCAAGACACCACATTCTAAGTAACGAGTAGTATTGTCGCGGTGTTTAAGACACTACTCATTGTTGATTGACATGTGGTATTATCGCGGTGTTCAAGACACCACATTGTCATGGGAGTGGAATTGTCACTGTGTTCAAGACACCACTTATTGTTTGATTGACATGTGGAATCGTCACGGTGTTCAAGACGCCACATTGTCATGGGGGTGAGTTAGTCGCGGTGTTCAAGACATCACCCAGGGGATTAGTGATTACGCGGTGTTTAAGTAACACTAATGGATGTTATGAACTCCGACGGTCTTTCAAGTACCGTTCCCTTGTATGATTGGTTAACCATGGTTGTGTGAATTTGTATCTAGCATATTAAATTATGAACTATATGCTATTGTTGTTGCTAGCTTCTTGTTAATTGTGGATAGTAGTTTATGCATGATGTTTGCATGGTTATCGAATTGCTAGCTTATATGCGTTATTGTGTAAGTGATTGCAAGTAAGTTGGTTATATAAGAACATGTATTATTGTTGCACTCACTAAGCATTAGCTTACCTTTCTCGTTGTTTATCTTTTAGATGCAGGTGCGGATAGGGGAAAAGGGGTTGTTGGGCACTATGTGTCCCTTGATGATGCTTGTTGAAGCTCTTGGAGTTGGCCTAGCGTTTTGGGTAGTTTAGCCCCAAACCATGCTCGAAGTGTTGTTTGGTTTAAAACTATCGTTTTAGAATGGGTTAAACTTGTATTACATTTGTTAATGGCCTTCGTGCCTTTTGTAAACATTAATCTTGTTGTATGTCCTAATGGAACGTGTGGAATGGTTTACATCATTTAATTGGCGCGTAAATGTGTATTACAAAAAAAAAATTCATTGAATGAAATACGGTTTGGGTTGTTTCAAGTGGTATCAGAGCATGGTCTAAGGGATTTAGGCGACTTGAGATAGGTGCCTAGAGTTAAACTTTATTGTGTGTGCATTTTATGCGGGACTTGTAGGACTTCGGGTTTGATTGGGAATTGTTAGTGCATAGGTTTATGTGAACTAACCTTGCACTATTTGTTTTGTGTTGTATTTGCAATCATCAAGCGAGATAGACGTTGTACTAGTGAGTTAATGCGATGTGCTCGCGTAGTAATGACTAGCTACCATTATTACGGGTGCAAATCGTGTCAAACAAGCGATGTACGACGATTGTTGAGCAAGATGGGGCGGTAAGGTGTGTATGTATATATATGCGTGTCATGTCTTTTCATTCGTTGTTTAACCTCTTTCGTTTTATAAAATGAAGATGAGAAATGGACACGACACCGATAATGGGGGCACGAGCGAGGACCCCGAGTTCACGGCCAAAGTTAAGTCCATTTTGAAAAGTCATCTTGCGTCTTTCCTTGAACATGTTAAGAAAATGTTTCTCGATACGATTGACGAGCAATTAGTCAACGTAGTATAGTAGCAAATTAAAGTTGTCCTTCAAGAGGACAATGTTGGGAGACGAGACTTTTTCTATAAGAATTTTAAAGATTCTCAACCTCCTACTTTTGAGGGCGAACGGGACCCACTTAAGAGTGCCCGGTGGATCTCCGACATGGAGGGGGCTTTTCGTACTTGTGAATGCCCTTTTGATAAAAAGACGATGTACAATTGTAGCATGTTGAGGGGCGATGCCAAGTTATGGTGGGACGTGAAGATCCAAGTTTATGGTGAAGAACAATGCATGGAATTCACTTGGGATGAATTCAAGGCGGAATTTTTTGACGAATACCGAACTTCGGCTGATCTTACAAGGCTTAAGGATGAATTACGTTCCTTGAGGCAAGGGTCGATGGATTTGAACACTCTCAAATCCGTTTTCTTGTCCAAGACCCAATTTTGCCCGGAGTATGTCGGGAATGATAAAATGTTGAAGGAAGACTTCTATCGAATCTTGAATGATAGTTATCAAGAAAAGATTAGTGTAAACGTGGTGAAAAGCTTCGATGAGTTGTTCAATATGGCCAAAGGTTTTGAGGCGCTCGTATTAAGAAAGAGTGGCTTTACTTTTGGCAAGAGGAAGTTCGAAGCTACAAGTCATTCGAACAAGAAGAGTAAGGGTGTAACCGAAAGTGTCGGTAGTGTGAAGAAAAGTGTTCTCAGAGTGTTCCGTTATTCTTGTCACAATTGTGGACGAAAAGGACATATGGCCCTTGAATGCACCAACCCTCCTTCTACAACCAAACCCACTTGTTATAATTGTGGTAAAGAAGGGCACAAGAGGCCGAAATGTCCCAATTTGAACAATGATCATGTTAAGAAATTGGAGAAAGCGGCGGGTACGGCTAGGGGTCGCAACTACTTGATGATGAATGAAGAAGCCAAACAATCCAATGAAGTCGTCTCAGGTACTTTCATGGTTAACTCTAGTCCGGCACGTATACTTTTTGATAGTGGTGCTAACTTGTCATTTGTGTCTCCAAGATTTGTGCCTAAGTTGAATAAACCGCTAGCTAAGTTGAGTCATCCGGTAGAAGTCGAAATAGCGGATGGTAAAACGGTGATAGGGGTTGATGTTTGTAAAAATTGTAATGTTGTATTTGGTACCGAAACTTTTGAAATCGATCTCATTTCGATGACTTTGGGTGACTTTGATATTGTTGTTGGTATGGATTGGATCGATCGTAATAGAGCCGATATTGCATGCCATGATAAATTCATTCATGTGAAGACCCCAAGTGGGGGAGAGTTAATTATTCATGGCGATAAGCGAAGAAGACTTGTGCCGATATGCACTTTCGCACGGGCACGTCGTTTCCTTGTTAGTGGTGGCATGGCTTTCCTTGCCCATTTTGTTGATACTCGTGATGAGCCACCACCCATTCGTGAAATTCCAATGGTAAATGAATTTGAAGACGTTTTTCCGGATTAGTTACCGGGTGTTCCGGCGAAAAGACAAGTTGAATTTCGCATCGAGTTGGTTCCGGGGGCTACCCCCATTGCTAAAACTCCTTATTGTTTAGCACCAACGGAGATGCAAGAGTTGTTAAATCAAACCCAAGAGTTTCTTGAAAAGGGTTTTATTCGCCCGAGCTCCTCGCCATGGGGTGCTCCGGTTTTATTTGTGAAGAAGAAGGATGGTAGTATGCGGATGTGCATCGACTATCGGGAGTTGAACAAAGTGACGATCAAGAATCATTATCCATTGCCTCGGATTGACGATTTGTTTGACCAACTCCAAGGTGCAACGTATTTTTCTAAGATTGACTTACGATCCAGCTATCACCAAGTGCGGGTCCTTGAGGAAGATATAGAGAAGAGGGCTTTCCGAACTCCTTACGGGCATTTTGAGTTTGTAGTTATGCCTTTTGGTCTTACGAATGCACCGGCGGCATTCATGGATCTTATGAACCGAGTGTGCTAACCTATGTTGGACAAGTCGGTAATTGTGTTCATTGACGACATACTTGTTTATTCTAAGAGTATGAAGGAACATGAGCACCATTTGCACGAAGTATTGAAGACGTTGCGGAAGGAGAAGTTGTATGCAAAATTCTCCAAATGTGAATTAGTTCAATTCCTTGGCCATATTGTGAATAAAGAAGGTATCCAAGTAGATCCGGGGAAGATTGAGCAGTGAAGAGTTGGGGGAAACCGACTACGCCTACGAAAATTCGAAGTTTTCTTGGATTGGCCGGTTATTATCGTCGGTTTATCCAAGACTTTTCTAAAATTACTTCTCCTTTGATGAAGTTAACACGGAAGAACGTGAGGTTTAATTGGGAAAACGAGCAAGAAATTGCTTTCCAATTATTAAAGGAGAAATTGTGTCAAGCTTCGGTGTTGGTATTACCGGAAGGGATCGAAGATATGACGGTTTATTGTGATGCCTCATTAAATGGAATCGGGTGTGTTCTAATGCAAAGAGGTAAAGTCATCGCTTACGCCTCTCGAAAATTAAAGGAACACGAAAAGAGATACACGACTCATGATCTTGAATTGGCGGCTGTGGTTCATGCGTTGAAAATTTGGCGCCACTACTTGTATGGTGTCAAGTGTACGATTTATTCGGATCATAAGAGTTTGAAACATCTCTTTAATCAATGAGATTTGAATTATCGTCAACGTAGGTGGATGGATGTGGTAAAAGATTATGATTGTGAGATACTTTATCATCCGGGTAAGGTGAACGTGGTCTCGGATGCGTTAAGTAGAAAGAGTCAACATCCGGCGATACGAGTAGGATCGTTACGCATGATTATTACTAACGATTTTCTTGTAAAGCTTGGTGAGATTCAAATTGAAGCTTTTGTTAACAACAAACATGAAGAACGAATTGTGGGGCAAACGGAGTCTATTACTTTAGGCCCGCACGGCTTGTTATCTTTTCAAGGAAGAGTGTGGGTGCCTAAGATGGGTGGTTACCGACAAGTGCTCCTTGATGAAGCACATAAGTCAAAGTATTCCATTCATCCGGGTGCAATGAAAATGTACCTTGATTTAAAGAAGGAGTATTGGTGGCCGGGCATGAAACGTGATGTTGTTAAGTATGTTGAATAATGTGTCACATGTTTGCAAGTTAAAGCCGAACACCAAAAGCCATACGGTAAGTTACAACCATTGGAAGTCCCGGAATGGAAATGGGAGCACATTACCATGGACTTCATTACAAAGTTACCAAAGACGGCAAGAACCCAATATGATACGATTTGGGTGATAGTTGATAGATTGACGAAGAGTGCTTTGTTTCTTCCCATTCGGGAAATGATATCGTCAGAGACTTTGTCCAAGTTGTTTATCAAATAGGTGATATCAAGGCATGAGGTTCCTATATCTATTGTTTCGGATCGAGATACTCGTTTCACGTCTCGGTTTTGGAATAAGTTTCATGAAGATATGGGTACTCAATTGAAAATGAGCACGGCGTATCATCCTCAAATGGACGGTCAAACCGAGCGTACGAACCAAACATTGGAGGATATGTTAAGGGCGTGTTTTATTGATTTCGGCGGTAGTTGGGATGAGCACTTACCATTGGT
The DNA here is from genome assembly GCF_046630445.1 of Rutidosis leptorrhynchoides. Classification (NCBI taxonomy): domain Eukaryota; kingdom Viridiplantae; phylum Streptophyta; class Magnoliopsida; order Asterales; family Asteraceae; genus Rutidosis; species Rutidosis leptorrhynchoides. The sequence continues at coordinate 212,006,113 of NC_092343.1, forward strand.
GGAATTCTCGTACAATAATAGTTACCACACTAGTATTGGAATGCCACCTTATGAGATGCTTTATGGGCGTAGGTGTCGAACTCCTATTTGTTGGGGTGAAGTTGTAACGACCCTGGTTTTTCCACTTTTAATTAATAATGATTATTATTAATACGTGTGATTAAACGAATGTATGTTATTACATTTACATGTTGCCATGATTGCCCGTACTTGACTTTAAATGCCCGAAACGTCTTTGTGACACACGAAACTTTTACGTATAATATTTTTAGAATATTATTTACATTCATGATTAAGTTTTATTAATCATTTTAATTAACTAAGGTTTCTAGTTAATTACTTGGGCTTTGTTGGACTTAATTTGTTTATCACTTGAACTTGGGCTTTCATTAGTGTTAGTGGACTTAAGAGCCCACCCTACTTCTTAAATGGACTTGTTAGCCCACTCTACTTAACTAGATGGATTATTTAGCCCAACACTCATGCAAGTATTACATTTAAGATGAACTAGTTAGTTTAATACTTGTAAGAATCTAGTTACATCTACTTCCCATGCAAATGCACCTATTAACCAACTTTTAAACCTTTACCATGCTTGTAACTAGTAGACAACTCTCTTCCTCTTGATCCCCCTACAAACCGTCGGCCTCCAAGAGAATAAGGGAGGATTTGTTTCATTTTTTTTTTATTACTTCACACTTCCATTCTCTCATTTCAAAAACACACACTTACTTGCTTTCATCTTTTCTCTCTTTTTCTCTCAACTTGTAAGTACATGTTCAAGTTTTCTTCTTCCTTTCTCTTGTCTAAAAACCAAAACATATACATCCCATAATCATCATCATCACTTGTTACATGTTGTTGTTTAATTACTTGTTAGTTGTTGTTGATTACTTACATGTTGTTAAGAATCAAACTCTTTAGTTTGATTCTTCATATTATCTTGTATTTACAAGAACATACAAGAACATAAACTCTCTAGTTATGTTCTACACTTAATGTTTTTTTAAAAAGATTGTAAGTTCATGGTTGTAAATCATTACTTGTGTTCATGAAGTAAACTTAAAGTTTACTTTCTAAAGATCAAGACTTTGGCTTGAATCTTTAAAAGTATGAAACTCATGAACTTGTTACTTGTTTATTTAAGTTTATTACTTCATATTATGCACTTTAATTTCATGTTTATTGGTTTAAATGGTCAAGTATTACAAGTTAGTCTTGATCTCATACTTCTTGAAACTAAAAGTTAACTTTAAGATTTCAAGAACATGGAAGTGTAACTCTTTAGTTATAACTTCATACACTTGTGTTAGATTTAACTTAATAACTTTAGATCTAGACTTTTGGGTCTTGGATCTTCAAGATCTAACTAAGAACTATGTTCTACATCTTAAGATCTTGATTAGTTAGTTTACATTCAAGTTTTAGTTCAATATTACTTTTATAGTTCATGTATGTGTTAAATCTAAGACTTTGATGTAACTTTGGTTCATCAAAACACTTGCAACACTTAAATGAGTTGTGCTACATGTCTTGGACTTAAACAAGTGTTATGATGGTAAAACCTTGGTTAAGATGATGCAAACACATCAACGAGTTGTACACTTGAAGCTATATGCATCAAGGATGAGAACCGTGATAAGCATCGAGTACCAAGAACCACCGGAACCTACTGTTTTACTATTTCTGTGTCTGACCCGTACAACCTAGGCTACTATAAAGATGATTTTCAGATATCTATGTTCTAGTAGATAACTTTTCATTTAGGACTCATCTTAATCCGAGTTACGGTTTAGGATTTATGGCCCTCCGATCGTCACTATGTCTTTTAACGTTGTGCTGAAAATTCTGACCTACTCGCACTTAGACCTTCGCGACGGTCAAACGAAGACGAGTTTGCTTCTGGGATTTTTACCACAACTAAAGGACTCATATATGGAGCCATGGCCACTGGTCTCACCTTATTTCAGTAGGTATAGAGGCCGTGGTGACTGATCAAACTCAGCCTTTGTTTTAAACTCTTTTCATGAACAAAACTTACTTTACACCTTTTGTTTGATGATGAATGATGATGACCTTTAAGACCTAATTTATATACATTTAAACCTATTGAGACGATTTACTGACTTAGTGATATTTTACTTAGGTTGAGGACCCGTTTGGACAATCTACATACTTGCTTACTTTCCGACTCATACTTTACCGCTACTTATTCATTGTGAGTTATAGCATCCCTTTTTACTTTAACTATTTTGGGAACTGAGAATACATGCACATTTTACGTTTTACATACTAGGCATGAGTACTTAAACTTTATATATGTGTGGGTTATACAACGGCATAAACATTCCCTTTAGCTCGGTAACGTTTAGTCATTGGTTTTTGAACCGGTGAATGCGAATCTTAGATATGGATCCATAGGGTTTGACATCCTCACTCAGGCTAGTAGCGCTAGCATTTAACCGGTGTTTAATACTTCGTATACATATGCACTTGCCAAGTGTACTTTCATGGGGTATAAACGTTAAGTTAGTTACCAAGTGCCCACGGTTAACATATACTTTATCATACTGTTTTGAAACGCTCTTTGTAGCACTGAAATCTCGTGGCCTACCTTACATACTGTTATACTTAAACTATAGCTCACCAACCTTTGTGTTGACGTTTTTAAGAATGTTTTTCTCAGGTGCTTAAGGTTAGCTGCTTCCGCTGTGTACTAGTCTTGCTGTAGACATCCGCTGCTCTAGAGTTATCACTGCATGAACGTTTATTTGCATTCAACATTATTACTTTTGAAACTATGATCTGTAACGACCTAAGGGTCGCGCACTATTATATTTGCTTCTGTTCATTGAAGCATAATTTGGTTGTAAAACTTTTGACGTTAGTTATGACGTCAGCTTTTATCATGAATGCAAACTTGTTTTGAAACCGCATATAGTATTTGACCTTGTAATGATCCTATTGTTGATGATTCGTACACGATGGTTTTGTACGGGGAATCACATTTGGTATCAGAGCCAGGTTGTAGGGAATTAGGATGCATTAGTGAGTCTGGACCGATCCGAGTAGGATTCACTAATAGGACTAATCTACAACTTGCTAGTTTACTTGTTTCCGCTGAACTTACTGCATGCTGCTGCTTACTTTTACTGCTAAATGCCGTATGCTACTACATGATTTCACTACTGCATGATATTACTTGCTTTCGATTGCATGCTACTTCTGTACGATTTACTGTTATTGCCATGCTATTTACCGTTATACATGATTTAGACTGTTGGCCTAATACGTGCTTGCTTTATGACTTACTGACATGGAAATTTATTTTTCCTTGTTCAGATGTCGGATATTCCACCTGCTACAATTTTGGGCAGTTCAGACTCATCATCCACCACACCTACTGCTGCTGCCGACACATCGATCCCGTTACCTACGAGTGACCCCGGCGCTTCATCTTCCGGAGCTAGCAGCCATACACCGGCTCCAGTGGTTACTGTAGACGGAACCCAGGACCCTCCGGAGATTCCAGCTCCATCTGCCCCCGGACCCTCGGTGTCACAGCCCCGCTCCGGTGAGATTGTGATTCCTGCGGAATTCGGGGAAGGTTCATTCCGTAACCGGTATCGCCATTTGTGCCGACGCGCCCCTGATGGACGTCTCATTCCGATCGGACCCGCCAGATACCGAGAGATGATAGCCGCCCAAGGGGAGCCAGTACAGCCACCCGTGCAGCCACCTCCACACGATTCAGATGATCCTTCATCCGACGACTCTAGTGACGATGACTCCGACGAGGAGGATCCTGATGATGCACCTGTGCAGCCACCCTCCACCCCGCCGAAGAAGCGGTACCGTTTCGATGACACCATTATTTCAGGGATCAACGGAGGTCGAGCATTCACTGACGCATTTGGTCGGCGTCGTAGGGTTACCGCCTGTAAGCGGCTTGTGCCGTATCCTGCTGATCCTTTCATCCGTAAGCCTTAACGCCTCGCAGCCTCTACTTCTGGAGTCGGACCTTCAGCACCACCAGCTCCACCAGCACCAACCGTACCGACAGCACCACCTGCCCCACCCTCCCCCTCTGTCGAGGAACTGACGAGGGAGGTGGAGATCCTCCGTGCTCGGGTAACTGAGCTCGAGGACCAGATGTCTCATGTATTGGACATCCTACACCCACCATCACCGTAGGACTTTTATATTTAGATTTCATTATGTAATATAGTTTTAGTTTTATGTTTCACTTATGTATTGTACGAATTTATACAGATGTATGCAACTTATTATTAATGAATGGAACTTTGCGTTATTTAATTCTTGCACGATGTTCTATTTACGTTACTATATGATTCTGTGGTATTTGTACCTAGATGCGTTACTTAATAAACATGTGATGTGTTAATTCCATGTTGGTTACCATATACTGTATTATTACTATTTGCATACCGGATTTTGACTTGAGTCAAAATTTTTGTTTAGAACACCATGGCCAACGGACGATCAACATCAACACCTACCACAGCCCAAATCGAGGAGATGATTGCCGAAAGGGTAGCAGCAGCCATTGCGGAAATTCAACCCCAAGCTCCACCGCCACCACCACCGGTTATTCAGCCCATTCGTAATGGGTGCACGTACAAAGAGTTTCAGAGCTGCAAACCTCATAGCTTTAGTAGAACGGAGGGGCCGATTGGTCTCACTAGATGGTTTGAAAAACTTGAATCTGTGTTCCGAGTCAGCAACTGTTCAGAGGAGAATAAAACCAAGTTTGCTTCATGCACGCTGTCTGATGGAGCACTAACGTGGTGGAACACGTTGGCTCAAGCAAAAGGTATCGACGAGGCATTTGCTACCCCATGGGAGGAATTCAAAGGGGCCCTGATTGAGGAATATTGCCCTAGGACCGAGATCCAGAAGATGGAGATGGAATTTATGCAGTTAAAGGCTGTTGGGAACTACCTGGATAGTTACAACCGGAGATTTTTGGAATTAGCCCTGATGTGTCCGACAATGGTCACTCCGAAATTCAAGCGTATGGAAATGTACTTCTGGGGACTTCCTAAGAGCATTAAGGGAATCGTCACCTCATCCAAGCCACCTAATGTCCCGGAGGCAATGCGCATGGTGCATACTTTAATGAATCAAATTATCATTGATGAACCGGAGAAGGCTAAGTCCGAGGCGGGTAGTAGCGAGAAGCGCAAATGGGATAACAACAGGGAAAGGACCTATGATCAGAACCCGGTGAAGTGACATGAGGGTTTCCGAGGAAACAACAACGGCGGAAACCCCAATCCGAACACCAACTCAAACCCGAACTATAAGGGAACCCTACCACAATGCAAGCGGTGCTACAAGCACCATACTGGGTATTGTAATGTTGTTTGCGAAAAGTGTCAACGGACTGGGCATATCGGGAAGGACTGCAAGGTCACCACTTTGAATGGGAAGCCGAACACCAATGGACCGAAAAAGTGCTACAAATGCGGACAAACGGGCCATTTCAGAAATGCGTGCCCCAACAAAAGAAAATACGGCGGACCACCCCGTGGTAGAGCTTTCAACGTTAATGCAAGGGACGCCCGAGAAAACCCCGACTTGGTGACAGGTATATTTACTATCAACAATCTATTAGCTTCTGTCTTATTTGATACTGGTGCCGATAGAAGTTATGTATGTAGACATTTTTGCGATAAGATTAATTGGTCGTTAGTCCCTTTAAAATAAAGTATGCTTGTGGAAGTCGCCAATGGAAAACTTGAGAAAGTTGACCATATTAGTCGAGGAGCTATTATCAACATAGCTGGTGCAGATTTCGAAATTGATTTGATACCCATCAAATTGGGAAGTTTTGACGTGATCGTCGGTATGGATTGGTTGAGCAAGATAAGGGCCGATATTATCTTTGGAGATAAAGCTCTTCGTATATACCGCACAGAGACAGTGAACCACTGATCATTTACGGAGAGAGATGTACCTCGAAGCTGAACCTCATTAGTTGCATAAAAGTGCAGAAGATCATGAAGAAGGGACGTCTTGCTGTCCTAGCGCATGTGAAAACGGTAGAAACCGAGGTGAAGAATGTGAACGACGTTCGAATTGTGAACGAATTTTCTGATGTCTTCCCTGAAGAATTGCCTGGATTACTGCCGCCGAGAGCAGTAGAGTTTCAAATTGATTTAGTACCAGGAGCAGCACCTGTAGCTCGCGCACCTTATAGACTCGCACCTTATGAGATGCAAGAATTACAGAGTCAACTACAAGAACTACTTGACCGTGGATTTATCCAACTAAGTTTCTCGCCTTGGGGTGCACCTGTGTTGTTTGTGAAGAAGAAGGATGGATCCTTCCGTATGTGTATCGACTACCGTGAATTCAACAAATTGACGATCAAGAATCGGTATCCTATTCCCCGCATTGACGATCTTTTTGATCAACTACAAGGATCGAGCATTTACTCCAAGATCGATTTGCGATCCAGTTATCACCAGTTGAGGGTGAAGGAAAGTGACGTGATGAAAACTGCGTTCAAAACTCGTTATGGTCATTATGAGTTTCTCGTGATGCCATTCGGTTTGACAAATGCACCTGCCGTGTTCATGGACCTCATGAATCGTGTCTGCAAGCCGTACTTGGATAAGTTTGTTATCGTCTTCATAGATGATATCCTCATCTACTCCAAGAGCGAAGAAAAGCATGAGCAACACCTCCGACTAGTACTTGAACTCTTGAGGCAAGAGCAACTTTACGCCAAATTCTCCAAGTGTGAATTTTGGTTGAAGGAAGTCCAATTTCTGGGTCATGTTGTGAGCGACCAGGGTATCAAAGTTGATCCCACCAAGATTGAAGCTATCAGCAAGTGGGAAACCCCCACTACTCTGACTCACATCTGCCAATTTCTAGGTCTCGCCGGTTACTACCGAAGGTTTATTGAAGGCTTCTCTCTAATTGCGCGTCCTTTGACCGCGCTGACTCACAAGGGAAAGAAGTTCATTTGGGAACCCGCACACGAATTGGCATTTCAAACTTTGAAAAAGAAATTAACCACCGCACCTATCCTATCACTTCCTGAGGGTAGTGACGACTTTGTTGTTTATTGTGATGCATCGAAGAGTGGTTTTGGTTGTGTACTGATGCAACGATCAAAGGTTATTGCCTATACCTCCCGCCAATTGAAGATTCACGAGCGGAACTACACTACTCACGATCTCGAACTTGGATCCGTTGTCTTTGCGATCAAATTGTGGAGACACTATTTGTATGGAACTAAGAGCACTATTTTCACCAATCACAAGAGTCTCCAGCACATCTTAGATCAGAAGTAACTGAATATGAGACAGCGTCGATGGATCAAGACGCTAAACGACTATGATTGTGAACTTCATTATCATCCTGACAAGGCCAATGTTGTAGCTGACGCTTTAAGCCGAAAGGAGAGGACTGCACCTCTTCGTGTTAGGGCTCTAAATATCACCATTCATTCGAATCTCAACAGTCAGATCCGAGTAGCCCAAGATGAGGCTCTCAAGGAGGAGAATATATCTCATGAACATTTGAACATACTCGTCTCTCGATTCGAGGTTAGGGAGTCTGGACTCCGATGTTATGCCGAAAGAATTTGGGTACCTCTTTATGGAGATCTACGGAACCTTATACTTGATGAAGCACACAAATCGAGATATTTGATTCATCCCGGAGCGGGAAAAATGTACCACGACATTAAAGAACAGTATTGGTGGCCGAATCTTAAGAAGGACGTTGCAACTTATGTTGGTAAGTGTTTGACTTGTTCGAAAGTTAGAGCCGAACATCAGAGGCCCTCTGGATTACTTCAGCAACCAGAAATCCCGCAATGGAATGGGAAAGGATAACGATGGATTTCATCACCAAGCTACCAAAGACGGTGGGCGGATACGATACCATCTGGGTTATCGTTGACCGTCTTACCAAATCTGCACAATTTCTAGCGATGAAGGAAACGGATACAATGGAGAGGCTTGCTCAACTATACATCAAAGAGGTTGTATCTTGTCATGGTGTACCTTTATCGATCATCTCAGATCGCGATCCCCGTTTTGCTTCTAGATTTTGGCGTTCTTTGCAAGAAGCCATAGGAACCCGTCTCGACATGAGTACAACTTATCACCCACAGACCGACGGGTAAAGTGAACGAACGATTCAGACCTTGGAGGACATGTTGCGTGCATGTGTTATTGATTTCGGAAAGGCCTGGGAAAGGCATTTGCCACTCGCCGAATTTTCTTACAACAACAGTTATCACTCGAGCATTAATGTCGCACCTTTTGAAGAATTGTATGGCCACAAGTGCCGATCTCCTATTTGCTGGGCCGAAGTAGGCGAAAAGCAAATCACCGGACCCGAGGTAGTCCGTGAAACCACGGAGAAGATTGCTCAGATTCAAGCTAGACTTAAGATTGCCCGCGATCATCAAAAGAGTTATGTCGATCTTAAACGTAAAGACTTTGAATTCAACGTGGGCGACCGTGTAATGTTGAAGGTTGCACCTTGGAAAGGTGTGATCCGTTTTGGAAAACGCGAAAAGTTAAACCCGCGGTACATTGGTCCTTTCGAAATCTTGGAGCGTGTTGGACCCGTTGCTTACCGTTTGGATTTACCTGCACAATTGAGCTCAGTTCATCCTACCTTCCACGTGTCAAACTTGAAAAAGTGTCTTGCTGCACCTGAACTTATCATACCATTTGAGGAAATTACGATTGATGACAAACTTCACTTCGTGGAAGAGCCTGTTGAAATTATGGATCGTGAGATCAAAACTTTGAAATGCAACAAGATTCTGATCGTCCGAGTACAATGGAATGCCAAACGAGGACCTGAGTTTACTTGGGAGTGAGAGGATCAAATGATGCGGAAGTATCCTCACCTTTTCCCGACTCCTCCATCTACCTCAACTTAAAATTTCGGGACGAAATTTTCTTTAACAGGTGGGTAATGTAATGACCCTGGTTTTTCCACTTTTAATTAATAATGGTTATTATTAATACGTGTGATTAAACGAATGTATGTTATTACATTTACATGTTGCCATGATTGCCCGTACTTGACTTTAAATGCCCGAAACGTCTTTGTGACACACGAAACTTTCACGAATAATATTTTTAGAATATTATTTACATTCATGATCAAGTTTTATTAATCATTTTAATTAACTAAGGTTTCTAGTTAATTACTTGGGCTTTGTTGGACTTAATTTGTTTATCACTTGAACTTGGGCTTTCATTAGTGTTAATGGACTTAAGAGCCCACCCTACTTCTTAAATGGACTTGTTAGCCCACTCTACTTAACTAGATGGATTATTTAACCCAACACTCATGCAAGTATTACATTTAAGATGAACTAGTTAGTTTAATACTTGTAAGAATCTAGTTACATCTACTTCCCATTCAAATGCACCTATTAACCAACTTTTAAACCTTTACCATGCTTGTAACTAGTAGACAACTCTCTTCCTCTTGATCCCCCTACAAACCATCGGCCTCCAAGAGAATAAGGGAGGATTTGTTTCATTTTTTTTTATTACTTCACACTTCCATTCTCTCATTTCAAAAACACACACTTACTTGCTTTCATCTTTTCTCTCTTTTTCTCTCAACTTGTAAGTACATGTTCAAGTTTTCTTCTTCCTTTCTCTTGTCTAAAAACCGAAACATATACATCCCATAATCATCATCATCACTTGTTACATGTTGTTGGTTAATTACTTGTTAGTTGTTGTTGATTACTTACATGTTGTTAAGAATCAAACTCTTTAGTTTGATTCTTCATATTATCTTGTATTTACAAGAACATACAAGAACATAAACTCTCTAGTTATGTTCTACACTTAATGTTTTTTTAAAAAGATTGTAAGTTCATGGTTGTAAATCATTACTTGTGTTCATGAAGTAAACTTAAAGTTTACTTTCTAAAGATCAAGACTTAGGCTTGAATCTTTAAAAGTATGAAACCCATGAACTTGTTACTTGTTTATTTAAGTTTATTACTTCATATTATGCACTTTAATTTCATGTTTATTGATTTAAATGGTCAAGTATTACAAGTTAGTCTTGATCTCATACTTCTTGAAACTAAAAGTTAACTTTAAGATTTCAAGAACATGGAAGTGTAACTCTTTAGTTATAACTTCATACACTTGTGTTAGATTTAACTTAATAACTTTAGATCTAGACTTTTGGGTCTTGGATCTTCAAGATCTTACTAAGAACTATGTTCTGCATCTTAAGATCTTGATTAGTTAGTTTACTTTCAAGTTTGTAGTTCAATATTACTTTTATAGTTCATGTATGTGTTAAATCTAAGACTTTGATGTAACTTTGGTTCATCAAAACACTTGTAACACTTAAATGAGTTGTGCTACATGTCTTGGACTTACACAAGTGTTATGATGGTAAAACCTTGGTTAAGATGATGCAAACATATCAACGAGTTGTACACTTGAAGCTATATGCATCAAGGATGAGAACCGTGATAAGTATCGAGTACCAAGAACCACCAGAACCTAATGTTTTACTAATTCTGTGTCTGACCTGTATGACCTGGGCTACTGTAAAGATGATTTTCAGATAGCTCTATTCGAGTAGATAACTTTTCATTTAGGACTCGTCTTAATCCGAGTTACGGTTTAGGATTTATGGCCCTCCGATCGTCACTATGTCTTTTAACGTTGTGCTGAAAAAATTCTGACCTACTCACACTTAGACCGTCGCCATGGTCAAACGAAGACGAGTTTGCTTCTGGGATTTTTACCACAACTAAAGGACTCATATACGGAGCCATGACCACTGGTCTCACCTTATTTCAGTAGGTATAGAGGCCGTGGTTACTGATCGAACTCAGCCTTTGTTTTAAACTCTTTTCATGAACAAAACTTATTTTACACCTTTTGTTTGATGATGAATGATGATGACCTTTAAGACCTAATTTACATACATTTAAACCTATTGAGACGATTTACTGACTTAGTGATATTTTACTTAGGTTGAGGACCCGTTTGGACAACCTACATACTTGCTTACTTTCCGACTCATACTTTACCGCTACTTATTCATTGTGAGTTATAGCATCCCTTTTTACTTTAATTATTTTGGGAACTGAGAATACATGCGCATTTTACGTTTTACATACTAGGCACGAGTACTTAAACTTTATATAAGTGTGGGTTATACAACGGCATAAACATTCCCTTTAGCTCGGTAACGTTTAGTCATTGGTTTTTGAACCGGTGAACGCGAATCTTAGATATGGATCCATAGGGTTTGACATTCCCACTCGGGCTAGTAGCGCTAGCGTTTAACGGGTGTTTAATACTTCGTATACATACGCACATGCCAAGTGTACTTTCAGGGGTTATAAACGTTAAGTTAGTTACCAAGTGCCCACGGTTAACATATACTTTATCATACTGTTTTGAAACGCTCTTTGTAGCACTGAAATCTCGTGGCCTACCTTACATACTGTTATACTTAAACTATAGCTCACCGACCTTTGTGTTGGCATTTTTAAGCATGTTTTTCTCAGGTGCTTAAGGTTAGCTGCTTCCGCTGTGTACTAGTCTTGCTGTAGACATCCGCTGCTCTAGAGTTATCACTGCATGAACGTTTATTTGCATTCAACATTATTACTTTTGGAACTATGATCTGTAATGACCTAAGGGTCGCGCACTATTATATTTGCTTCTGTTCATTGAAGCATAATTTGGTTGTAAAACATTTGACGTTAGTTATGATGTCAGCTTTTATCATGAATGCAAACTTGTTTTGAAACTGCATATAGTATTTGACCTTGTAATGATCCTGTTGTTGATGATTCGTACACGATGGTTTTGTAAGGGGCATCACAGAAGTGGGACAACGAGAAATTGGGAGTACCGATTTGGTCCTAGAGATGAATAGTAAGATTGAGATGATTCGGGCTCGACTTAAGGCGGCGCAAGATAGACAAAAATCTTATGCTGATAAAGGTAGATGAACGATCGAATTTCAAGAAGGTGATATGGTGATGCTTAAGGTTTCTCCATGGAAGGGTGTTATCCGCTTTCGAAAGCTAGAAAAGTTAGCTTCTCGATTTATTGGTCCTTTCAAGGTTTTGGCACGTGTTGGTGAGGTTGCTTATAGACTAGAGTTGCCCGAAGAGCTTGCGGGGATCCATAACACGTTTCATGTTTCCCATCTCCGTAGGTGTCTTGCGGAAGACTCGACTTGGGTGCCGTTAGATGAGATTGCGTTGAATAATAAGCTAGAATACGTTGAAGAGCTGATAGCCATTCTTGACGAAAAGGTTAAATTGTTGCGTAACAAGGAAGTTAGAACTTACAAGGTGCAATGGCGTCATCGAAAGGGTTCCGAGTTTATGTGGGAATCCGAAGAGTTTGTTTTGGTTTATCTTCCGGCATGTCATGCGGCTTGGATCGCGAGGACACGCTCCGATTCAAGTGGGGGAGAGTTGTAACATCCCGTTTTCCCGTACTTATCTAAAGGTACATACTTAATCATTGTTACACTTATAACTCGTTCGTTTATGTGATGAAATAAATAAAGTGTTAATTGATGTGTGTGTGTGTATATATATATATATATATATATATATATATATATATATATATATATATATATATATATATATATGTATATATATATATATGTATGTATTTGAGAACGCATGCATGTATAAGTTTATACATGGGTTTTAATAGCTTAAGTCATGTGAGACTAAAAGTTGAAGTTTAGACGCGTATAGGAAGCGAGAACGAAGCGTACAAGTCGAATAATTAATTGTTAGTTTTGTTGCCGAGAGAATGGTCAGGCCACGACTAATGGCACGCCGCGATGACCATTGCCGTGCCACGGCATATCAAACAAACCAGAGTTAGGAGGTATGCTAAGAAGGGTCAAGTTTTCCTTTAAATGTCGCGCCGCGGAGAAAAAGGTCGTGCCGCGACCAATAACTAGAATCTGAGTCAGGAGTGAATTAAGACAGCTCGTAAAATACGTTAATTGCCGCGCCACGACAATTGGGGTCGCGCCGCAACCCACTGGGTGAACTGGTTCCGGTTTTTGTTTTTAAAATAAGTGGTTCAAGGGCAAATTCATCTTTTTACGTGTAGATCTGAAGGGAGCATTTAATCTCCACCACTTATCTCATTTAATTCATTTTCTTTTCCATTTTATTTCGCCAGTTTCTCTCAAAACATAAAAACCCACTTAGATCTAAGTGAGATTTGAGAGTGAAGAATTTAGAGTTGATCTTTGGAGCAAGAATTAAAATTGTTCTCCTCGTTCTTAGCTATGAGTGGATAGTGTTGGTAAGTCTTAACTCTATGTTTTGAGTTTTAAGTAGTTTGTGCTAAGGTTTGGTTCATTTGGAACTTGTAAGACCCATTTTGGGGTAATATGGGTGGATTTGGGTTATATTGATGAAAGGAAACCCTAAATAGCTATAATCTAGGGTTTGTTCTTATGATTTGAGGTTGTAAGTGTTAAATGGTGTTTTTAGTCAATAATACACTTGTAATTGAAGGAAGAATTGTAGATGGGTCACGTTTGACTAAAATTGTAAGTTTAAGTACTAAAATGGGTCAAAAGAGTAATGTTGACCTAGTTTGGGCGAAATGGGTATGAAATACCCTAAGTTTGCTTTAGTTAAAGTTAGTAGACTTTAAATCACTAGCTCTAGTGATTTAGTATGTGTCTTGGCCATTTATGGGCGGTTTTGGTGTAGTTGGGTTATTTAATGCGAATTGGATCATTAAATGCTCAAGTGTAAGTAATGTTGTTAGTTCCACTAGTTTGTGTTTTGAAAGTGTACTTAATGTATTTGGTACATTGCTTTGAAGTTCGGAGGTGCATAATTGTAGTGACCCGAACTTTTCCATGTTTATATATATTAATTGAGATTGATATTTACATGATTAAATGTTTCCAACATGTTAAGCAATCAAACTTGTTAAGACTTGATTAATTGAAATATGTTTCATATAGACAATTGACCACCCAAGTAGACCGGTGATTCACGAACGTTAAAACTTGTAAAAACTATATGATGACATATATATGGATATATATATATAGTTAACATGATACTATTATAAGTAAACATATCATTAAGTATATTAACAATGAACTACATATGTAAAAACAAGACTACTAACTTAATAATTTTTAAACGAGACATATATGTAACGATTATCGTTGTAAAGACATTTAATGTATATATATCATATTAAGAGATATTCATACATGATAATATCATGATAATATAATAATTTAAAATCTCATTTGATATTATAAACATTGGGTTAACAACATTTAACAAGATCGTTAACCTAAAGGTTTCAAAACAACACTTACATGTAACGACTAACGATGACTTAACGACTCAGTTAAAATGTATATACATGTAGTGTTTTAATATGTATTTATACACTTTTGAAAGACTTCAATACACTTATCAAAATACTTCTACTTAACAAAAATGCTTACAATTACATCCTCGTTCAGTTTCATCCACAATTCTACTCGTATGCACCCGTATTCGTACTCGTACAATACACAGCTTTTAGATGTATGTACTATTGGTATATACACTCCAATGATCAGCTCTTAGCAGCCCATGTGAGTCACCTAACATATGTGGGAACCATCATTTGGCAACTAGCATGAAATATCTCATAAAATTACAAAAATATGAGTAATCATTCATGACTTATTTACATGAAAACAAAATTACATATCCTTTATATCTAATCCATACACCAACGACCAAAAACACCTACAAACACTTTCATTCTTCAATTTTCTTCATCTAATTAATCTCTCTCAAGTTCTATCTTCAAGTTCTAAGTGTTCTTCATATATTCTACAAGTTCTAGTTACATAAAATCAAGAATACTTTCAAGTTTGCTAGCTCACTTCCAATCTTGTAAGGTGATCATCTAACCTCAAGAAATATTTGTTTCTTAAAGTAGGTTATCATTCTAATACAAGGTAATAATCATATTCAAACTTTGGTTCAATTTCTATAACTATAACAATCTTATTTCAAGTGATGATCTTACTTGAACTTGTTTTCGTGTCATGATTCTGCTTCAAGAACTTCGAGCCATCCAAGGATCCGTTGAAGCTAGATCCATTTTTCTCTTTTCCAGTAGGTTTATCCAAGGAACTTAAGGTAGTAATGATGTTCATAACATCATTCGATTCATATATATAAAACTATCTTATTCGAAGGTTTAAACTCGTAATCACTAGAACATAGTTTAGTTAATTCTAAACTTGTTCGCAAAAAAAAGTTAATCCTTCTAACTTGACTTTTAAAATTAACTAAACACATGTTCTATATCTATATGATATGCTAACTTAATGATTTAAAACCTGGAAGCACGAAAAACACCGTAAAAACCGGATTTACGCCGTCGTAGTAACACCGCGGGCTGTTTTGGGTTAGTTAATTAAAAACTATGATAAACTTTGATTTAAAAGTTGTTATTCTGAGAAAATGATTTTTATTATGAACATGAAACTATATCCAAAAATTATGGTTAAACTCAAAGTGGAAGTATGTTTTCTAAAATGGTCATCTAGACGTCGTTCTTTCGACTGAAATGACTACCTTTACAAAAACGACTTGTAACTTATTTTTCCGACTATAAACCTATACTTTTTCTGTTTAGATTCATAAAATAGAGTTCAATATGAAACCATAGCAATTTGATTCACTCAAAACGGATTTAAAATGAAGAAGTTATGGGTAAAACAAGATTGGATAATTTTTCTCATTTTAGCTACGTGAAACTTGGTAACAAATCTATTCCAACCATAACTTAATCAACTTGTATTGTATATTATGTAATCTTGAGATACCATAGACACGTATACAATGTTTCGACCTATCATGTCGACACATCTATATATATTTCGGAACAACCATAGACACTCTATATGTGAATGTTGGAGTTAGCTATACAGGGTTGAGGTTGATTCCAAAATATATATAGTTTGAGTTGTGATCAATACTGAGATACGTATACACTGGGTCGTGGATTGATTCAAGATAATATTTATCGATTTATTTCTGTACATCTAACTGTGGACAACTAGTTGTAGGTTACTAACGAGGACAGCTGACTTAATAAACTTAAAACATCATAATATAATAAAAGTGTTATAAATATATTTTGAACATACTTTGATATATATGTATATATTGTTATAGGTTCGTGAATCAACCAGTGGCCAAGTCTTACTTCCCGACGAAGTAAAAATCTGTGAAAGTGAGTTATAGTCCCACTTTTAAAATCTAATATTTTTGGGATGAGAATACATGCAGGTTTAATAAATGATTTACAAAATAGACACAAGTACGTGAAACTACATTCTATGGTTGAATTATCAAAATCGAATATGCCCCTTTTTATTAAGTCTGGTAATCTAAGAATTAGGGAACAGACACCCTAATTGACGCGAATCCTAAAGATAGATCTATTGGGCCTAACAAACCCCATCCAAAGTACCGGATGCTTTAGTACTTCGAAATTTATATCATATCCGAAGGGTGTCCCGGAATGATGGGGATATTCTTATATATGCATCTTGTTAATGTCGGTTACCAGGTGTTCACCATATGAATGATTTTTATCTCTATGTATGGGATGTGTATTGAAATATGAAATCTTGTGGTCTATTGTTACGATTTGATATATATAGGTTAAACCTATAACTCACCAACATTTTTGTTGACGTTTTAAGCATGTTTATTCTCAGGTGATTATTAAGAGCTTCCGCTGTCGCATACCTAAATAAGGACGAGATTTGGAGTCCATGCTTGTATGATATTTTGTAAAAACTGCATTCAAGAAACTTATTTTGTTGTAACATATTTGTATTGTAAACCATTATGTAATGGTCGCGTGTAAACAGGATATTTTAGATTATCATTATTTGATAATCTACGTAAAGCTTTTTAAACCTTTATTGATGAAATAAAGGTTATGGTTTGTTTTAAAATGAATGCAGTCTTTGAAAAACGTCTCATATAGAGGTCAAAACCTCGCAACGAAATCAATTAATATGGAACGTTTTTAATCAATAAGAACGGGACATTTCAATAATCATCATCCTTGTATTAAGGTGAGTGGAATAATTATGCGTGTACGTATATAATGTATTTATTTGTGTGGTATGAATGTGGAATTGTCGCGGTGTTCAAGACACCACATTCTAAGTAACCAGTAGTATTGTCGCGGTGTTCAAGACACTACTCATTGTTGATTGACATGTGGTATTGTCACGGTGTTCAAGACACCACATTGTCATGGGAGTGGAATTGTCGTGGTGTTCAAGACACCACTCATTGTTTGATTGACATGTGGAATCGTCGCGGTGTTCAAGACGCCACATTGTCATGGGGGTGAGTTAGTCGCTGTGTTCAAGACATCACCCGGGGGATTAGTGATTACGCGGTGTTTAAGTAACACTAATGGATGTTATGAACTCCGGCGGGCTTTCAAGTACCGTTCCCTTGTATGATTGGTTAACCATGGTTGTGTGAATTCGTATCTAGCATATTAAATTGTGAACTATATGCTATTGTTGTTGCTAGCTTCTTGTGAATTGTGGATAGTAGTTTATGCATGATGTTTGCATGGTTATTGAATTGCTAGCTTGTATGCGGTATTGTGTAAGTGATTGCAAGTAAGTAGGTTATATAAGAACATGTATTATTGTTGCACTCACTAAGCATTAACTTACCTCTCTCGTTGTTTATCTTTTAGATGCAGGTGCGGAAAGGGGAAAAGGGGTTGTTGGGCACTATGTGTCCCTTGATGATGCTTGTTGAAGCTCTTGGAGTTGGCCTAGCGTTTTGGGTAGTTTAGCCCCAAACCATGCTCGAAGTGTTGTTTGGTTTAAAACTATCGTTTTAGAATGGGTCAAACTTGTATTACATTTGTTAATGGCCTTCGTGCCTTTTGTAAACATTAATCTTGTTGTATGTCCTAATGGAACGTGTGGAATGGTTTACATCATTTAATTGGCGCGTAAATGTGTATTACAAAAAAAAAATTCATTGAATGAAATACGGTTTGGGTTGTTTCAGTATATATATATTATCATATCCATTTATATAATGGTTCGTGAATCGTCGGAATTTGGTCGAGGTTAAACTGAATGTATGAACACTGTTTAAAATTTTTGAGATTCAACTTAACAAACATTGCTTATCGTATCGGAATAATGTAAAGATAGAGTTTAAATTTGGTCAAAAATTTTCGGGTTGTCACACGAAATCTCCAAGACTGCAAGGCCCATCCCTCACTAGCAAAAAACAAGCCACCAAAGGATGGATGAATAGTATCCATCCAGGGCAGCTTAACAAACTCAATCGAGTTTGTCAGCAATTATCTCCTGCGCGGAGATGGTAGGATCATTAATAAGAAATTGAAGACGGGGGATCGAGATTTGTTGAAGTTGGGAACAAGCTTCCTCACATTTTTCCTTGGCTCCATCAATGAGCAACTCAGCAATACTGGGGGGAATCACGAGGGGTACGAACATTTCCCGACAGATGACATTCCAGAAAAGGGTGCGCTCATAGGCGCGAGCAGCAACCATAGCTGCGCCAAAACGCTGCTCGACTACTTTGCAGTCAAGCGCGTGTTGGACTATTATTGGAAGGCCCTGACGGAGAATGTCATATTGCGCCTTTATAACACCATGATTGGCACCCCATGATTCCTGGGCTGAAATCCAATCGCTGAAACTCTCATTTAAAAATACAACATGACCCTCTGCTTCCTTCAGTTTCGCAGAAAGAGATGCAATCTCGAACTCCATAAACCTCTTTTCCGCATCATGCTGATCTTCCTCCTGTTGCCTTTTAAACATCATCACATTGATCCGCTCCTCTGCCTGCTTGTGCGCGATTACCGTAACCGTAAGCTGGGCAATTAGTTTTGTGTTTTCCTGCTGCAAGGAAGTCTCTGTGGATGACGGTGGTGGTCGATGAGCGAGCGCAGCAGATTTGAGTTGCAAACGATTGAGGTCCTTGGCAAAATTGAACAGTGTTGATTGCGTGTCCATGTAAAGTTCCTCGGTAGGTGAAAGTGTGGAAAACTTTTGAATCAATTGCTGAGGGGCACAAGATTGTAGAAAAGAAAATTGTTGGGCAAATACTGGAAGAGGAACTTTCATGAGTTCATTGGCATTTGGAAACAGTTGAGACAAATCTTCGGGATTCGAGCATACATGTTTGGAATGATGAACTACACCACTTGGACCTACAACAACAATAAATATGGCGTATAAAAAACCTAACGTCAATATTCAACTAAAAGGCCATCGAATAAAATTAATACCTTCGTCATGTGATCTTTTGTGGTTACCTAGCCCTCTGGTAATGGGAGTTTGGTATAGTGAAGGTATGGTGTCTGAATGACTAGCCGTTGAACTGGAATGGTTACCAGAATCGATGGTCGGATTGGGTGCGTAAGATTCCAACTTCATCTACAATGACAAAAATCAGAACAACAAATGAGTGATACATAAAACTTGTAACTAGGGTTACATCGTGTACATGCAAAGTATAAGAGTATGAGATATACCTTTTTAGGTTTTTTTTTTTGTAGAGAAGATGAAAAGGGTAGACTGATTTCAAAAGGAAAAGATTGTGAGATACGAAAAAGCCAAAAGGCTATTTATAGAGAAAATACGGGAGTCAAAAACTAACGCGGGTATAATGGTAGCCGTACACGTGTATCAATCTTAAGCTAAAAATACTTTATTAAGAGGTCCGGTGCACGTTAGCATCAACAAGCGGCTGCATAATTACAATCATTACCTTTTCGGTAAACAGTGACAGTTGTCACCTCGGGTGCAGGAAATGCAGCCAAAAAGACATTTTGGTGACTGCACGCATACATTGCATTTAATGCTAACACAGTATCCGGTTATGCATAAATATTTACATAAACTTACACACTGTCCGGTTACATTTGAAATCCAACTAGGATTTGTATCGGCATTATTAAGCATGCGAATTTGGTTTAAAGGTCTTG
Organism: Rutidosis leptorrhynchoides; assembly: GCF_046630445.1. Taxonomy (NCBI): domain Eukaryota; kingdom Viridiplantae; phylum Streptophyta; class Magnoliopsida; order Asterales; family Asteraceae; genus Rutidosis; species Rutidosis leptorrhynchoides. The sequence continues at coordinate 212,026,203 of NC_092343.1, forward strand.
TTAAGGTTCATTATGTGTACATTTTTTCTTACTAGTTCGACGTCATACACTAATTTTCATTGTATATAACATCGAACTGGGGGGACTTAATGATACGCATATTCACAGGACTATGCGGATGCGCATCCAAAGCACTAAACCGCACACAAACTGCCATGTAAGGCATATGGCACGGGTATAGTCGCACCTTATGCACATATACCATCTGATGCGAGTTTCGTATACTTGCATAAGGGTCCGGTACATTCTAGAAGAATGTACGGTATAATCAATTCGGATTCTTTTCTTTAAATAACGAAAGTTAGTTGGGATAAGATTACATTTAATTAGGAAAGAGATTCTACTGAAACCCTAATTCATGAGCCTATAAATACATAGCTCATAAACCCTAAAATCATACACATTCATTCGTTTACTCATACGTAAACCATAACATACAAATCTTCATCGTACGAGCAAAGCTTCTTACGATCCTAAAGACTTTCAGGTATGTCTCGAACTATAAAACCTTCATGTCTTTGAGCCACTCAACCTCGTATGCAAGGTTGTTGGTGGACTATCAAATCGGACACCCTGTCAGAATCGAAACGATACCGATGTGGGTTATCCACGACTAAGTGTCGGAGGTCCGAATGTTGTTAGTCCTTAAACCCTACTATGCACTCAAGCGTAAGTTCACCTTGACCTCGTGAAAATATGCTTGATCACTGTGGTATTAACAAATTTTAAAAATTCGTTTTGAGTTTAAGAGCCCGTGGTGTTAACGAATTTTAAAAGTTCTTTTAAATTTAAGAGCCCGTGGTGTTGACAAATTTTAAAAGTGATTTAGGGTGGTGTTATTAACTTAATGTTTACAATTATTTTCTCACCATTAATATCTTTTTAATATATAAATTATATACTACGTAATTTTTAGAGTAAATTGAAATTTTTTCATGAAACGTAACATTAGTAAAGTATAAGTTATATTATTTTAGAATTATTATATATGATTATTTTTTGAATAAAAGTCTAATCCGCGAGTTTAATTTTAGAAAGTTAGTCATTTCAGCTGAATAATGGTATTCGGAGGAGTCGTCATGTATAATTAATATTATAATAGTTTATGCGTGTTCATAAATATTTTAACTGTAAATTCAAATCACTTCAATATTTATTGCTAAAAAGAAATACTCCGTTGGTAGTGTATCAAAGCTCTGTTTCGAATACAATTTATTGCATTTTGTTTGTAAAATTATTTCAAATTAAACGATGATGGCAGTGTATGTTCAATTTAATAATATTGTTGTTTAAATCCGTGGAAAAACTTAAACTTATTATTATATTATACTTATATACTAAACCTCCTCCCAAATTTGGTCGTTTCAGTTTTAACGAGTTGTCGTTTTGAGTTTGCGTTCACACTACAAATGGTCCTCCAACTTTCGCACAAATTACACAACAACCCCTCAACTTTACACTTTTACAGGGTAAAAAACTTAAATTTATAATTTAATTAAAATAAAAAAACCTTACTCCACCCGAATTTATAACGGGTCCTATCTTCTCGCTCGGTGCGAGTTAAATTTTTCCGAGGCCACCGTTCAACTCGAAAAAATCTCACGAACCCAACGGGACTAACTATATGCAAAACGGACATCGTTAAAAAACACTAAATAACGGGCCCTATATTCACGCTCGGTGCGAGTTAAATTTTTCCGAGACCACCGTTCAACTCGAAATAATTTTACGAACACAACACGACTAACTATACGCGAAACGGACATCGTTAAAAAAAATAAATATTTCGGGTTATATTACATACATATATATACATATACAACACGACTAACTATACGCGAAACGGACATCGTATATCCAAATTGGACCGCGCGTCGAATACAACAGCAGCAACGCGCGGTCGGATTTTTTCTAGTTATAATAAATTTATTGTAATACTCCGTAGGAATATGGAATGGAAATTTAATTTGAATTTTAAATTTAAATTTAACGATTAAGGTTAAGATTAATGAGAAATCTCTATTTTATAGTAATTAAATATATATTGATATTTCAAAAGGTGTATGTTCAATGAATTAAATAAGATTAAAATACCTCAAATCAATCCACTAATGTTAATCGTATGTCACGCCTAATATATTATGGAACTAGTTTTATGAACCCGTGCGTTGCACGACAATTGTAAAAATTAGTAAGCGATAATGTTTATTGATACATATTAAATCTATAATACAATTACAATGAAAAATATCTAATCTAATAATATTTGTATTGAAACATTAGTATTGAATACTAACGTGAGCCCGTGCATTTTACGATATTTGTGTAAATTAGTATTCGATAACGTTAAGATTCATATTTATCAAATGTATAATACAATCCCAATGAAAAATCGTTTATTACTAATAACATTTGTATCGAAAACATTAGTATTGAATACTTAACGCATAAATTATGAGCTCGTTTATAAGTCTATTATTATAGAATTTAAAATACAATAATTTAATCAATATATAAGAATATAATTCTATTATATTGCTGGGTGATGATAAATTCACTTATGTTTTTGATATATTCAAGTTTTATGCAATAATTATTTGTATATTACAACTATTAATGCATAAAAATAAGTCAATTTATCAAATATTTGAGTGAAACACCTTCCATGTTTAAGAGTCTCACTTTCTTTATTATATTTAAAAGTCACCATAAATATGTAAAGTATATACGTACATTTTATAAAATTATATATAGAAACTTTAAATCATATACCTTTAATTTAGGAAGTTTATCTAGAAAAATATTATTATTTAATTTGGTTTAATTAAGAAAATGACACGTAGGATTATTTAATTTAGATTAATTGAGAAATTGACACGTAGGATTATTGGCACACGCTTTATAATAATGTACAGATATTGAAATAAAAACCAAAATAATTTCATTGAAAGCATCTATACGTATACATTTATACATATATTAAATTATAATGGAAAAATAATTCAATTTAAGAACAAAATGCCACCTAAGCAAAAATCTTTTTGTTTTATATATATGTAAGTATGTATCTATATGTATATGTATATATATTAAAATATAATGAATAATTAATTTATTTTAATAACAAAATTACGCCTAAATAAAAACCTTTTTGATTTGATTTATATATATATATATATATATATATATATATATATATATATATATATATATATATATATATAAAAGTTAAATATAATTCTTTTATTTTAGTTAAATATATAAATAAATATATATATACTCGTACTCCGTATCCTAAACAATAAATATAGTTATAAATATATATATAAATATAAATATATATTTAGAAGTTAAGTATAATTGTTTTATTTTAGTTAAAGTTTATTATATAATATTTAATTTTTATTTAGTACTCCGTACAATGTTTTATATTATGTTTTCTATTATGTATTATATTTAAATTGTTTGATGATACTCAATTAAGAAAGCTGAAATATGTGAAAAGGATGCTCCTTTACGTTTTGCAGATAGTACTAACAATTAAGGAATCAATGGAAAAAATAGTACCACTAACCATTCAGGAACCACTGAACAAAATGGTACTACAAATGCCACACTAGTTACCCAAGTTACCGCACTGGATCCTAGGTAAAATGTGTTGGGATTTAACAAGTTTGAAAAGTCTTAAAACCTTTTAAGAATCTTAATAAACGGAAGCGTGTAATTATCAAATTTTACTTGTTGAACTTTAAGCCAATTAAAGCTAAATCCCAATAGGATCAAGTTGTGAAATAATGCTTACAAATAACAAAGAAGGAAGAAGATTATACCTCCTCTAAGATGAGTTAGGAGCTGAATTTGGACAGCAATATGGATGATAAAGATGATGGAATAAAGCCTCTAACTTGAAGCCTCAAGCAAGTGATACCCCAAGCAAATAATCACCAACACCCACCTTTGTTTAGTTAGGATTTTAGGACACTTAATACCTTAATTTAGCAAGCAAAGGGCTCTCCTATTCTGCCCAAACAGTTCGGCCAGCAGGCTCTCCAAGAGCTGAATTTTGTTGCAGTTTTTTTTAAGTGTGTTTCTTGAACTTTGAATGCATGCACCCTTTGTATTTGGTCAAGCATCAATAACTAAGGAATTGTGGCATATATTGGGAGTAACAACAAGCATGGGGAGGCCATCTTGGTCCTCTAAAACCGTCCCCCATGGGATGTATTAAAAAAAATATGTCACTTCCAATCATCTAAAGAAAGCTAGTTACATATAATCCCATGCCTTTTGTTACTTACATTTTATAAATCCTTTTACAAAATGTATCACAACATAACTATTTAATCTTATAAATAATTAATTCCTTATCATATAAATTATCCAAATAATTTATCTCAAGTAATGATATTTTAGAAAACCCGATTTTCTAAAGTTTAAGTGTCGCGTATTTGTTTAATGAATCAATCGTTAAGATCAAATACATTTAAGGTGTCGGTAAGCTTGTTATTGGGTATGACCCGACTTGGGTCATAACATATTAGCCACATTAATTTAATATGTCTCTCGGGCATACGAAAAACCTTCAATCTCCCACTTGCATGAGAAACATAAGAAATTAGTGTAAGTGACGGATACCACCTAACTACCGTCCATCACCCCCAATATGTTATGACTTTGTGCCATTCAATAACATCATCCTTTTCGAGTTCTCATCTCGGATATGAATAGGTGAATCTTTCATTATATCCTTTCGTCCTAGATGTCATGTTAAATCCAAGAGATACAGAGTGATCACTCTCCTTTAGATTTAACTTTATCAGGCCTTAGACATCTGACTCTCAACGAATAAGAGGGACAAATTCCATCTTGACTACATACGTCCTTAATATATACCTTGCATTATACCTGAGCTCTTCCTTATGAACTACCATATTTCGGAATAGCGAAGGAAAGAATCAAGGCACAATACCTGGTAAATATCCGAACCCAATACGTATCTCAGGTCAGAGGATACAATGATATTCGCCTTTACTCAAGATTACATGTGATCAACCACAAAGGCTCCATTTAGTAAATCTTGAGAGCGGGTCTTCCAATATATGTTTCCAACAAATATCTATGAACCTTGGTTGCAACCTTGCCCCACATTCATCCCGTGAATGTATACCAATCCAAGTTCATAATAGTCTAAACCTCACATTTGCTCCCACAAATGTGATCGACTACGGAATTTAGAATAATTACTTATTCATGGATAAAATATGCAAAATAGGAACATAACTCAAAATAAATTAATACCATAATTATATTAATGAGTTTGAACAATTTCGTTCCGTTACAATACTTAAAACAGATCATGACCAATCACTAGAATATCGAAGCCCTAATGCACAAACATGTCCTGCATGTTTTGATCCATGTAAGAGCTTCGTGAGAGGATCCGCTATATTAAGATCTGTGTGAACTTTGCGAATACATATCTTTCCCTTTTCAACTTCATCCCTTATGTAGTTGAATCTCCGCTCAATGTGACGGGTCTTTTGATGAGCACGAGGTTCCTTGATTTGAGCAATCGCACCCTCGTTGTCACAAAAGATCTCAAGAGGGTCCTGAATGGAAGGGACTACTCCTAAGTCGTCGATGAATTTCTTCATCCATGCAGCTTCCTGAGCTGCCAATGATGCGGCGATGTACTCTGACTCTGTAGTGGATAGAGCAACAACATCCTGTTTTGAACTCTTCCAAGAGACCGCACCACCATTTAATGTGAAGACATAACCGGATTGTGATCGAGAATCATCTCGATCAATTTGGAAACTCGCATCCACGTAACCTTTTACAGCGAGTTCCTCCTCACCAGACCCATATATCAGAAACATATCCTTAGTCCTCCTAAGGTATTTCAATATACTTTTAACAGCAATCCAATGACCGTTTCCTGGGTTATTCTGGTATCTACTTGTCAGGCTAAGAGCGCATGACACATCCGGTCTAGTGCATATCATTGCATACATGATTGACCCAATGGCAGAAACATATGGGACTTTTTTCATTCTCTCCTGTTCATCTTTCGTGGTGGGGCACTGAGATGAACTGAGAAGTGTTCCCTTTTGAATAGGTACCAAACCTTTCTTAGAGTTCTCCATCTTGAACCTTTTCAAGATCTTTTCAATGTATGCACTTTGATTTAAACCTATCAGTTTCTTGGATCTATCCCTGTAGATCCCAATCCCCAAAACGTATTGTGCTTCTCCAAGATCCTTAATGGAGAAGCATTTGCTTAACCAAGTTTTAACACCTTGCATTGCCGGAATATCATTTCCAAATAACAATATATCATCCACATATAGTACAAGGAACATGATAGTGCTCCCACTAGCTTTCTTGTATACACAAGCTTCATCACCATTTTTAATGAAGCCAAATTTCTTGGCCTCCTCATTAAAACGATGATTCCACATTCTAGATGCTTGTTTCAATCCGTAGATTGACTTTTTTAACTTGCATACCTTTTTAGGATATTTCGGATCAACAAAACCCTCAGGCTGAACCATATAGACATCTTCCTCAAGATGTCCATTTAGGAAAGCGGTCTTGACATCCATTTGCCATATTTCATAATCATAATGAGCAGCAATGGCAAGTAATATCCTAATAGACTTTAGCATTGCCACAGGCGAAAAAGTTTCATCATAGTCAACCCCTTGAGTTTGAGTGAAACCTTTTGCTACAAGTCTAGCTTTATATGTATCCAAGTTTCCATGTATGTCGGTTTTCATTTTGAAAAGCCATTTACAATCAACTAGCCTTGAGCCAGCAGGTTGTGTAACAAGTTCCCAAACTTGGTTGTCATACATGGATTGCATCTCAGCGTTCATGGCTTCCTGCCATTTATCTTTATCAATCCTTGATAAAGCATCTTGGTAGTTTATTGGTTCATCCAAATCAACCACATAGCAACCATCCATGAGAAACCCATATCTCTCAGGAGGATTACTAATCCTACCAGATCTGCGAACGTCTTGTGTATTTTGATCATCCATTTGATCATTCTCAACATTTTCATGTTGAGTGCTAGTGTCAACCAATTGTGTATCATCTACTTGATCATGAACCTCCTCAAGATCTATCTTCCTTTCACTATTTCCTTCCATTAGGAACTTAGTTTCAAGGAATTCCGCCTTCCGAGCAACAAATACATTCTGCTCGGATGGATCATAGAAATAATATCCCATATCATTCTTGGGATATCCTATGAAGATACACTTCGTGGATCGAGCATTCAACTTATTAGGGACGTAACGCTTAGGGTAAGCTTCACATCCCCATACCTTTAAGTATGAAAGAGATGGAGGTTTTCCAAACCACATCTCATGAGGTGTTCGTTCCACTTTCTTGGTTGGGGCCATATTTAAAATACGAGCCGCGGAGCATAGACAATAACCCCAAAATGATAGAGGTAACGAGCTTCTAGCCATCATAGATCGAACCATATCCATTAGGGTTCGGTTCCTCCTTTCGGAAACTCCATTCAGTTGGGGTGTTCCAGGAGGAGTGAGTTGTGAGATAATCCCACAACTTCTAAGATGATTTTGGAAGGCATCGCTTAGGTATTCACCTCCTCTATCGGTACGCAGTACCTTGATTGTCTTGTTGAGTTGATTTTGTACTTCGTTTTGATATTCTTTGAATGCTTCAAAAGTTTCATCCTTATGCCTTAACAAGTAGACATATCCGAAACGACTGAAGTCATCAATGAATGTAACAAAGTATCTTTCACCATTCCTAGTCATGGGCTTAAAGGGTCCACACACATCCGAATGTATTAATCCCAATAAGTCTTTAGCCCTTTCATAGGTCCCTTTGAAAGGTGCTTTAGTCATTTTGCCTTGTAAACAAGATTCACATACATCAAACGAGTCCATCTCATTTGATTTCAAAAGTCCATTCTTTTGAAGTGTATGCATTCGGTTCTTGTTTATGTGACCAAGGCGACAATGCCATAAGTAGGAATCACTCAAATCCCTTTTGAGTTTCTTGGTGCTTGTATGGTATATTGAGCTATTAGATGATGTGTCATCATGAACCAATTCATAAATTCCATTTGAAGGCGAAGCCTTAAAATAGAATACATTATCTAAATAAACGTGTATATCATCATTAACAAAATTAAGATAAAAACCACATTGTTTTAAACGGGAAACTGAAATAATGTTTCGACATAAATCCGGTGCATACAAAACATTGTTCAAAATAAGTTCCAAACCACTTGGAAGCTTTAATACAAAGTCTCCTTGAGCCTTCACTTGCACTTTGGCTCCATTACCCATAAAGAGACTTGATGTTCCCGTTTGCTTGCTACTTCTTTTGAACCCCTGCAAAGAATTGCAAATGTGAGTTCCACATCCAGTGTCTAATACCCATGTATTAGAAGAAGTAATACTAAGCTCTATATATACCATATATATGTTACCTGAGGATTGCCCCGCATCCCTCTTTTCTTTCAACTCCTTAAGGTAGACTGGGCAGTTTCGTTTCCAGTGACCCATTTCACCGCAACCGAAACACGGGTCTTCCTTGGGGTTTGCTTGTCCGGCAACCTTTTGCTTCTTGTTCTTGTTTTTGGTTGGGGTAACCACCTTCCCCTTTCCCTTGCCTTGATGAGCGGGTCCTTTCCTTTTAGCCGCCTTAGGCTTAGAGGTGTTATTACCTTTGGACCCACCATCATTGATCATTAGTACGGGTGAAGCCCTTTTACCCATGCTAGTTTCGGCCGTCCTTAACATGCCATGAAGTTCACCAATGGTCTTATCCATCCCATTCATATTGTAATTAATTACAAATTGGTCAAACCTCTTTGACAAGGAGTTTAGGATAAGATCGGTGGCTAACTCATTAGAAATGTTGAGATTAAGACGGTTTGCACGATCAATAAGGCTTTTCATTTTGAGGACATAAGATGAAACGGATTGGGTGTCATCCATACAACATGCATGTAGTGCTCGAACGGTCTCGAAGCGCTCGACACATGCTTGTTGAAGGAACATCTCCTTCAATTGCGTGATCATGTCGTATGCAGTATGATGCTCGAAATCCTTTTGAAGTTCGGGTATCATAGTCCCAAGCATTAGGCAAGCAACTTGCACCGAATCGGCGCAATACTTATCCCAATAAGCCATGCCTTCCGTATCATCCTCGTCGGGTTGATCGGGAATGGGGTCCTCCAACACATACGCCTTATCCTCGAGTTTGAGGACAATCCTAAGATTGCGGAACCAATCCATAAAGTTCGTATGGTTGAGTTTGTCTTTCTCGAGGAGAGACCTTAATGATAGGTTGTTTAGGTTAAGTGGTGCATTTTGCATGTTGTTGTTATTTGCGGCCATCTACAAAATTAACAAAGTTCATTTAAGTATTGATTTTAAATTTAATAAATAATACCCTTTTATATATAATTGTTTTATTAAATATTAGAATCCAACGGTAAATCAAATTTCGGTTAGGTGACCTTTATCCCGTTATTTGATTTAGCTAGGTAGTCATTTATATGACAATTGCAATCCTTTTGCAACTTCTAAATTATGGGATCATGCAATCCTTTTGCATGGCATATTTATCCCATCAACGCCTATTTGTTCCTCATGCTTCGGTGACCCTAAGTTCATGATTCCCAAATCAAGTCGTCCTACTTGTGTAAACATGTAAAATTAACATACAAGTGGTTAGGTGACCTTTATCCCACAAGCATGCGAATTTTACCTTAACCATATTAGTTTGCTCATAACGGTTAGGTGACCTTTATCCCATTATGAGTTCACTACTATGTTCAAGTGTCCCACAATAGGATGGCGTTTAACTTGTTTTCCTTGTTTGTAAAAGGGATTTTAAGTTTTCATTAATACTAGTTTGAGAAAACTTTTATGCCATACACCAACATGCATTTAGTGTATGGTACTTATGAAAAACCATTTTCATGTCTTGTAATTTGCCAATTACTTGATATAAACCATTTTATATATATATGATCCTTTTCTTGTTCTTAATAACCATTTATTAAGGTCTTTAGTTGCTTTTAATTTAACCAATTAAATTGTCGTTTTGCATGTCATTAATACATCTAATTTAACCATTTAAATTGTCGTTTTGCTTGTTGTTATCTTGTGATTAATTGTATCAACCAAACATACAATACAATAAACAAACAAACAACCACACATGCAAAACAAGTATGTTCACAATCTAGCCATTTTGGTGGACATTTGTTTAGCCGAAAACAAATGTCACCGGGTTAAGGGGTAATAATACAAAGTAGGAGATTTCAAATCTCCCACTTAACCTTGCATCCATATGCTCCTTGTGTTCTTCAAGTCTTCATCATCTTGTATCTTCATTTTTACAAAATATGTATCCTAATACATTTTTATCTAGAAAATGAAAATACAACCTATTCTATTTTACATACCAAATGTAAAACAAATTACATAGCCAAATGAATGAATTATTACATGCCATATGAATGAATAATATTACAAACCAAATAACATTACAAATCAACCAAACACACATGCATGCAACACAAGGTCAAGGCTAAGATTGTGAACATTAACATGTAACCAAATATGAACCAAATGGAAGAGCCCAAAACCACTTTTGGACCCTTTTGAATTCGGCATTCATCATAAACCCACCCAAACCCATTTGTTTTTGCAATCTACATTCATGCATGTTCATAGATTGCAAATATAGTGGGTTTAAAACAACAATTCGAAGCATATTTCAACAACTTCGGCTCTAGATACCATTGTTGGGATTTAACAAGTTTGAAAAGTCTTAAAACCTTTTAAGAATCTTAATAAACGGAAGCGTGTAATTATCAAATTTTACTTGTTGAACTTTAAGCCAATTAAAGCTAAATCCCAATAGGATCAAGTTGTGAAATAATGCTTACAAATAACAAAGAAGGAAGAAGATTATACCTCCTCTAAGATGAGTTAGGAGCTGAATTTGGACAGCAATATGGATGATAAAGATGATGGAATAAAGCCTCTAACTTGAAGCCTCAAGCAAGTGATACCCCAAGCAATCAATCACCAACACCCACCTTTGTTTAGTTAGGATTTTAGGACACTTAATACCTTAATTTAGCAAGCAAAGGGCTCTCCTATTCTGCCCAAACAGTTCGGCCAGCAGGCTCTCCAAGAGCTGAATTTTGTTGCAGTTTTTTTTAAGTGTGTTTCTTGAACTTTGAATGCATGCACCCTTTGTATTTGGTCAAGCATCAATAACTAAGGAATTGTGGCATATATTGGGAGTAACAACAAGCATGGGGAGGCCATCTTGGTCCTCTAAAACCGTCCCCCATGGGATGTATTAAAAAAAATATGTCACTTCCAATCATCTAAAGAAAGCTAGTTACATATAATCCCATGCCTTTTGTTACTTACATTTTATAAATCCTTTTACAAAATGTATCACAACATAACTATTTAATCTTATAAATAATTAATTCCTTATCATATAAATTATCCAAATAATTTATCTCAAGTAATGATATTTTAGAAAACCCGATTTTCTAAAGTTTAAGTGTCGCGTATTTGTTTAATGAACCAATCGTTAAGATCAAATACATTTAAGGTGTCGGTAAGCTTGTTATTGGGTATGACCCGACTTGGGTCATAACATATTAGCCACATTAATTTAATATGTCTCTCGGGCATACGAAAAACCTTCAAAATGGTCAAACAATGCTCTACATTTATTGATGGATTTTCATTTGATCCTCCCCCACATATGGTTTCCGATGGTGTGAGAACTGATGGTGGTGCTACTAGAAATACTAATTAAGATTGAACCACCTTAACCCAGAAGCCACCAGTCGAACAACCTTTGGTTGTTAGACTTTGTGATTTGTTATTGGGTCTTTTGTAATGTTATCTTGAACAAAATTATGTTTGCTGCCTTTGGTTTGAACTGTAGATACGTACGAAACATGTTCAATTTAACTATAACTAGCTACCCATATTACTGAACTGGATTCGCATGTAAAATGGTCAAACAATGCTCTACATTTTCTGATTCAGAAACTGGGATTTTCATTTGATCCTCCCAACATATGGTTTCCAATGGTGTGAGAACTAATGGTGGTGCTACTAGAAATACTGATTAAGATTGAACCAGCTCAACCCAGAATCTTTCATTAACTCATGTTTTGTTGGCAATACATTTGGTTATTAAAATATTGATATGTAGTAAGCATGTTTTGTTAAACTATTGATAGTACTTTGTAATGTCAAGTTGAATAAATGTATGTGTGCTGCCTTTGGTTGTTAGACTTTGTGATTTGTTATTGGGTCTTTTGTAATGTTATCTTGAACAAATTATGTTTGCTGCCTTTGGTTTGAACTTTTGATACTTACGAAACATGTTCTATTTAACTGTAACTACGTTGAACCTTGTCTTTTTTAATGTTAAACTAGTTAAAGACCCGCGATTGCGTAGGATTTATTGAATAATGATACGTAAGATGATAAATAAAATAAACATTAAAGCATTTTAAAAGTTCAAATGAGTAAAAATAATGGTCTAAGTAATTTATTAATACGATATTATATTGTTTTTGTTTGTTTGCTATTAATTTGTCTATAAGTTTCATATTCTCCAAACAGCCTAACAACAGAAGATGAACTATCTGAAGTCGAGCTTGCCATACGACTACTATTTGTAACATATCTATATCGTCAATTTGTTTAGAATTACAGAAGAATATGATTATACAAAAATATAAGATCATATAGTTTTTTTCAACAAACTGATTTTTAATTCGTGGTCCACAAGTTTGTCTTCATCTTTGTCCAGTATCACATCAAAGTTGGTAATTTCAACAAAACTACCTCCTTTGAAGGTATTAGTAAAAAAACCCATTATATTTTTGTAACCTGTAGCTCTTATTTTATTTCCCTTTAAGATCAAAAGTAAAAGTACACTAGTATATTTATGTGTAAACTTAAATACAATTTGTTTAAATATACAGATTTAAAATAACACCATAAATAATTTTATTAAAAATACATCACAATATACAGATTACAAGTTTAATTAGTAAAATCAATGTACAGATTACAGATCACATATGATAATATTAGGTAACCCTAATCTAAACCCAAAACACTATAATCTACTATAAAATCTAAACCTTACACCCTAAAATCTAAACCCTACACCTTAAACTCTAAACTCTTCTAAACCATTTGATTTAAAAACTAAATCTAAACCCTAACCCTAAACCCTAAGCCTTAAGATCGAAACCCTAGAATCTAAACCCTAAATCCTAAACCCTAAATTTAAACCCAAAACCTTAAACCTAAACTCCAAACCCTAAAATCTAAACCCTAAACCCAAAATTTAAACCCTAAACCCTAAATCTAAACCCAAAACCCTAAACCTAAACTCTAAACCCTAAACCCTAAATATAAAACCTAAACCCTAAATCTATAACTCTGAACCCTAAAAACTCTGTACCCTAACCCTAAACCTTAAGCCCTAAAATATAAACCCAATCTAAACTCTAAACCCTAAGCCCCAAATAAAAACCCAAAATCATACACCTAAACTCTGAACCCTAAAAACTCTGAACCCTAAAAACTCTGAACCCTAAACCCTAAATCTAAACCTCAAAATATAAACCCTAGAATGTAAACCCTAAATCCTAATCTAAACCCTAAACTATAAATCTAAACACTAACCCTGAACCCTAAAATCTAAACCCTAGAATCTAAATCCTAAACCCTAAACCCTAAATCTAAACTCAAAACCTTAAACATAAACTCTAAACCCTAAACCCTAAATCTAAACCCTAAATCTAAACCCAAAAGCCTAAACATAAACTCTAAACCCCAAACCCTAAATCTAAACCCTAAACCCTAAACTATAAACCCTAAAAACTCTAAACTCTAACCGTAACCCTAAACCCTAAAATATAAACCCCACAATCTAAACCCTAAACCCTAATCTAAACCCTAAGCCCTAAATCTAAACCCAAAATCCTACACCTAAACTATAAACCCTATAAACTCTGAACCCTAAACCCTAAAATATAAACCACAGAATCTAAACCGTAAACCCTAACCTAAACCCTAATCTATAAATCTAACACTAACCCTAAATACAACCATAATCAGTTACATAATAAATAACACAAATTAATTTTATACAAATTAATCCTAACATCTAAGCGCGTTGCGGCAGAATATTCTGACGTCTTTTATAAAACTAATGTTGAGCGAAAATTAAAAAAAATATTTGCAAAAAAAGGAAAAAAAAAGCCATAAGGACTCTTACCCATGTCATTTCCCTTACAAACTTATGAACTTACCATTTACTCTAGTCATCCACTTGTTATATTACATTCAGTTTATTCATTATATATATGTTTTTTTTTTAAAAAGAACTTCGTTTCGAATATAATTAGTTGCGTTTTATTCGTAAAATTATTTCGAGTTAAACGGTGATAACTTAGAAACTTAACTTGCGGCGAAAAAAAGATAAATTCTGTAAAATAATTGGGTGAGTTCTTTTTATTAAGTATTATATTAAATTGAAAGTTACATTTAATACTCCTAAAAAATTAGAATTGATACCTAAAGTTGAGGGTGTATTACTCTCCCTTTTTAGGTTGATTTAAAAGGCGTTGGACTTCAGTACTGAAGAAAACGGCAGTTGAAACTTGAGGATAATGTCTAATTTGCTCTTTGATGAAAAGATAGAGACAATTACATAGGTTGCACGTTACTTGTTGCAGTCCTATTGTGTTTATGAACAATGCGTGTTGATGAAATTAAACCTTTATGAGTGCTTAATTCATCAATTTACTGACAAAGTTATAGATGAGATTGTAATTATATTCGGGAATGTACATAGTTGAAAGCATTGTTGATGCATATTTAGATTACATGCCATGTGAAAACCAATTTGTATGATTTCGTTCAAGTGATTTGTGTCGATTTAGTATGAGTGGCATCTTTTTAAGTGAACTGGTTTGGTGGTTCTGATGTTGCTACATTTGGCTACCACAACACTTGGTGAGCTTTACTTATGAATTTATGATCATTTGAACTACTAATATGCACTAACGTGAACATAATAAAATTTACAATAAACGTGAACATAATAAAATTTACAATAATCTTTCTCATTTTGTTGGCAGCCTGATATATTATATGGTTAATAACACATCAAATAATATTATTCTTCTTTACATAACCCTTTTTCTTATGATAGGTACTAAAAATACTAATTTTGAAGTACTTTTTATTAAAAAAATGTTGTTACCCTTTCGATACTCTGTAATCCTTTGATACTAACCAAAACTATTCGAGTAATAATGTTGCAGTTATAATACTAACTTGTAAGGACTGAGAATAGTAGCTGAAATTCCAAATTTTCGAGTCAACTGTCTATTTCTCCAGTCATTAAACACTGATGGACTTTCATACTAAAAATTGTCTCAAACAACTACCACCTCTGCCACGGTGGCATGCTTCTCTTCACCACACTGCATTCCCAAATCAATAAGTCCCATTTGTCTAGAACAACATCTTGTCCCTGAATTGCCGATTACTCATTTCAAAGTCCCGACCGATTACTCCCCGTATAACGAGTTTTGCAACTTTGACTGTTATTACAAAAATGATGTGGCTAAATTTACATACTTAAATCAAACCACTATAGGTGGTTGAAAATTATTAAGATTAAACGTAACCCTTCAGGACCCACTTTAATTTGCCACCACTACATCACAACTATTGGCAATGTCTACCTTTAGCATGTCATTTCAAAGCAACAACAATATACAACTTTAGTACTACTTTCCTACATATATAGGTAAAACTAATTTTTGTGTCAATAAACCCTAAACCCTAATTGCTTTACCACAGATGTTCTACCTGAGTTTAATTGATTTGTTCAATTGAAATAACAATGGATAATTTAAAACACCAACCCTATACCCTAATTGCTTTACAACAGATCTTCTACCCGAGTTTAATTGAGTTTTTCAAATGAAATAAAAATGGGCAGATTAATTATACCTTAGATAACATACATATTTCATGAAACATTATACAGAATATATGAACCCATTATTCATAGAGGCATTTTATCAAACACCAGGAATGCGTCCTAATTGCTTTACCACAGATCTACCTGAGTTTAACAAAACTCCACTTTTCCAAGGTACCATTACACTCCAACACACTTATGCATACTGCAGATTGTTTCAGTTAGACTTCCAGTTCTAAGCTATGATTTGACAGTAACATATAACGCAAATATGGAGGGTGAATAGTTAAGGGGTTCCCTTGTTTTTGGATAGGCACAACACATCCTTTACTGGAAGATATGGAATCTGCAAAATCAAGATTCACAGTTACTGAACAAGATGAACAAACTTAGACAATGTTATCAAGGTTATGGCAATACTTGTGACAATTTTGTAGTTTCAATAGTGTAAGTATGATAGAACAACCTACTTTAATTAGTAGGTGCACAAATTTAAGTAACATGAGAACCAATAAATACTAATAGATAAATACTACACCTTTTGGGAGGAGCAAATCATAGGCAACGTGTCTTCGGGTAACAGGAATTTCTTTCTTTTCACGTTCACAGTCCTCGAGCCATACTGTTCTTACCACATTGATGACACCCATAGCAGACAAGCTTATTACTTCTTTCTTTTCACTGCATTAGTCATTACAAATAAGTGACTTATTTGTTGTATAATTTTAGACAAAATAGTACAATAAGTAAACTGATATTTAATAAAAAAAGAAAAAAGAAAATATATTTATGTTTCTGAGGGAGTTCCAACAACTATGTGTGTTAACTTTTCGTTAAGAAATAACATTATACTTTGCATCCAGTACATTCTTCACAATCACAAAGCCAACATCTGAGGATGCTTTAATTTGCAATACACCTCCCATAGCAGTCACTAGCTTGCCAATCTCAACCTCCAAGACACTCTCAAGAATCCATAAATAGATAAATAATATAGAATATGCAAGTAGATGAGTAATGAACCAAATTTGTAAAGCTATATTTATATGGACAACAGGTTAGATAAATAGGTGAAAAAACAAGCATGCCTTAGTTGTTTGCATCCCTTTTATATTAACCTAAAGAATACATAAAGCTAGCCTACTCTTGGATGGAACAAAAAGAACTCATATATCTTCCCCCGTGTATATTTATTAAACTCTTGTAGTTATTGACAGCGTATGTACTAACTAAATAAGCTAAAAGCTAATGGTTGGGTAACAAGGCAATAATCAAACGTTACAAGCTATTGGTTTGCAATTGATCAATAAACTATATATAGAACAAATACAAATGCAATGTTATTTGTATACTGCAGATATTTATATAAAGCGAGTGTACAAGTAATTAGCCATGTTCTAGAGAGCAGTAAACAATAAACAACTAATATGACAAAAGAAATTTCTGAAAGCAAGACACTTCAATTATTTACGTTGACCCATTATATAACCCATATCAACCAAATCCTAATCTCTTTTAAATTCTCACACTTTAAACCAATGATACACATGATGGCATCAATAGCAAGTGATCTCCCTCATTGACTGTAAACATTAAGGTAATACCAATTACGTTGTTCTAATTTGAGTAATAGTATTATTCCTATAATATTGATGGTGTGTGAGGATCAAAAAAGTGTGTGTGAGAATCATCCCCCAATATTACTCCCTTCATCTCAATTTAATAGTTTACAGAAGTTTAAGAAAAAGAGACTGACGCATGTACTTTTTTGTCTACTTTCAGCTTTACCCCTTACTTTTTACCGACATTTTTGTCTTACTTAAATAAAGTAAGGGTATAAAAGTATTTTAATCAATTATTCTTATCTATTTATGGACGTGGACTATTGAATTGTGACAGCAAAAAAAAAAAAGGACTATTTAATTGGGACGGATGGATTAATATATGCGATTACATATCAATATCAATTTTTCAGATATGTTGCACTTAATTAAGACTCGCTCAGATCAAGGACTGATAAAATATAGTTTAATATTAGAACTCCAAAAACAAAGTCATATTCATTCCATTTTAAGAACACTAAATTAATTCTATAAATCATGTGATAGGAATGAAATATCAATTGTCAAAACTCACATTATAGGTGTCCTATAAAGTTATATATGGTATCATGACCCTAAACCTAAACATCCTATTAAATATACTTATTAGGACCCTACATAAACTTCGGAGATCGTGAAATAGGATCGAAATATCATGTGTCGTATAAAAGTACTTTACAAAACCCATAATTTAAGAGTCTTATAAGTTCTATATGATATATGATATTATGATCCTATTGCTATACTTCCTATTAATTATACTTTTTAGGACCTTTGATAAATTCCAAAAATCATGAAATATGACCGAAATATCAAGTGTCGAATAAGAGTACTTTATAAAACACATAATTTACATGTCCTATAACATTATATACTCCCTACGTCACATCTTAAATGTCCACTGTTGACTTTTCAAAGTCTTTGTTTGTCAACTTTGACCGTAAACTTTTTTATTTTTGTTATATAATATTTGATGAAAGTTATATTAAATCAAAAACATTTAAAACTCAATTCATTCATATAATTTTCATCAAATATTATATAGCATAAATAAAAATATTTACGGTCAAAGTTGACAAAGAAATATTTTGAAAAGTCAACAGTAGACACTTAAGATGGGATGGAGAGAGTATGATATTATGACCCAACACGTAAGTGTCTTACTAATTATACCTTTTAGGACCCTAAAAAAATTAAGTCAATTATGAAATAAGACACCCTATTTAATCCACTATTAGAACCCTTTTTTAAAAAGTCAATTTATAATAGGACCCTCTAATGAGAGTGTTCTAAAAAGTAGTTCATTAGGACCCCATGATAATACTAAAATTTATAATAGGACTCCTAAAAAGTGGTGTCCTAATAGGACCCTAACTCTTGCCGGGGCCCAAAAAAGAGTCATATAAAGCCATTTTTTTATAGTGTTGATTGTAATATTTGCACAAAATTTGATTCATGTGAAGAACACATATGTCTTCATTCGAAACATTTGTCATCCACATGGGATCAAGAACCGTATAACCTTTAGCTTACTGCCAGGAATTGATTCATCAGTACACAGAGCAATCAAAGCCTCTTCTGACTGATCGCGGTAGTACCACCAAAACAATCTTTTTGAAAACCCGGGTGGCAAGTTTTCTGCAAGGAAATTTCTTCATTTTTCGAACCAAGAATTGATTCATCAGTAGACAGAGCAATCAAAGCCTCTTCTAACTGATCACGGTAGTACCACCAAAACAATCTTTCTGAAAACCCGGTTGGCAGTTTTCTTCAAGGCAATTTCTTCATTTTTTGAGTGGCGTTGTACTTGGCAATTGTCTTAGGAGATACATTCTTGTTCTTTAGTGTACGATGCTGATAGAGTCTAGGGAATTGTGGTCTAAGTTTTTCCCAACCATATTTAAACTCGTATCACGGTTTCTTTGGGAAGATCCTAGACTCATCTCATTCATTACAGTAGAGCATTGGAAGTCGTGTTATTTACATCATTTCAAAATAAAATAAAAAGTCTTCAAATAAGTTGGATGCTTGATATAATCTACTGCAAACTCTATTCAATCTGTAGCACCCCAAGTCTTTCAAGTACGCCCAACTCATGATTTTGCCACCGGTTTTATTATTCTTTCTTCTTTGATAAAACTTGACAACCTCTGGTTCAACAGAAGGTTTAATAATTTCTGGCGTCGATTTGACCCAATCATTCCAGTGAGATTTCACTTCTTCATTTTGTCGAACCTGTTGGTATTTTTTTGATGCATTTTGTTGTAAAAATCATCAACTTCTTTCAAATAGGCAGCTCGCATTTCAGCTTACCACTTTTCTTTTTCTTCCTCTAGTTGTGCCCTCGTAGGATCAATTCTTCTCATGTATCTCCTGCACTTTTCCTTGTCTTTTTCAATCCATTCTTCAAGCTTCTTTCTAGATGATTTCTCCTCATCTCTTTGCCTCTTTAAATCACGTGTATTCATTATCCTTTCAATTCTTGAACTTTCTTTGTCCAGCTCTCTTTTCGTATATCAGCAAAAGTCGGAGAGTTTTGCCAGCTTTGATGGATTGCTTGGTTGAGCTTGATTTTGTTCGTCTGAAGTGTCTTCAATGATCATAAGAGCTCCTGCCCAGCTTGCACGGAAAACTGCGCGCTGCATAGATATTTTGCGTGTCACGCAGATGTACTGGCGGGCAAGTGAGACTGTTTTGTAAATAAATAAAGGAATGGGGATTTAGGTGCAATTTTGAATGGCCGATTTTGGGCTGGTTTAATCAGTTTGGGAGATCATCTTCCTCACTTCTACCTCATTCAAACACACACACACACAAACATAGAGAGTGTGAGACCTAGTAAGAGAGAACTCCAAAGTGAGGAAGAAGCTTTTTCCAACCCGAATTGAAGACCTAATCTTGTTGTAGCTGCTATCTAGAGTTGTGCTACACTTTAGGTATAACCTAAATCCGAATTTATGTGTTTAATTCCGTGTTTAGGGTTAGTTTTTGGGTTGGTGTTGTGTATAAGTGTAACATCCCGTTTTTCCCGTACGTATTGAAAGGTACATACTTAATCAATTGTACGTACTAAATCAATTGTACGTTTGTAATTCATTAGATTATGCGTGATTGTGTGTGTATATATATATATATATACTTGTTAATGTGTGAGTACATAAGTTTATAAATGAGTTCGGTTAGCATTAAGTCTTGTGAGACTTAGATATGAGGTTTAGGCGCGTATTGGAAGCATGAACGAATTGAGTGTGTGTAAAACGATTTTTGGGTTTGAGTGTGGTCGAAGTGGCCAGGTGACGGCTAACGCCGCGCCGCGAGGAAAGGGGCCGCGACGCGACATATCAAGCAAACCAAGATCAGAACATGGGTTAAAAAGGGTTAAATATCCCTTTGTAGGTCGCGCCGCTACGAAATGTGGCGGCAGTACTGCTGGACAGGATCCGGACTTAGCTCTTTTTAAGAGATTTTGAGGGGCAATTTGGTAATTTGACGTCTAGATCAGATTGGAGCATTAAATCTGCACCACTTATTCATTTAATTCATTTCCTTTTTCTATTTTCTTTCATTTTCTCTCTCAAAACTTAAAACCCATTTGAATTAAAAGTAAGTTTGGAGAGTGAAGGATTGAGGGTTGATCTTTGGAGCAAGAATTAAAGTTGTTGCTTGTGTCTCTAGCTACGCGTTGATAGTCTCGGTAAGTTCTAACTCTAAGTTTTAAGTTTTAATTATTTAATGGCTAGGGTTTTGGTTACTAGAGACTTGTATGACCCATTTGAGGGTAAAATGGGTGAATTTGGGTTATGTTGTTGTAATGAAACCCTAATGGCCACAAACTAGGGTTTTGGTCTTGTGATTTGAGGTTGTAAGTGTCAAATGGTATTGCTAGTCACTAATACACTTTTGGATTTATGAAAGAAGTGTTAATGGGTAAGTTTGACTTGATTGTGAGGCTAAGTATTTAAAATGGGTCAAATGGGTACTAGTTGACCTAATTGGGTGAAATGAGTATGAATTACCCTAAGTTATGTTAATTAATGTTAGTAGACTCTAAATCACTAGCCTTAGTGATTTAATATGAGTCTTGGCCATTTATGGGCGGTTGTGGTGTAGTTGAGTCATTTAATGCAAATTAGGTCATTAAATGCTCAAGTGTAAGTATTGTGGTTAATTCCACTAGTGGTGTGATTGAATGTGTACTTAATGAATTAGGTACATTGCCTTGAAGTTCGGACGTGCATAATCATCATCCTTGTGTCAAGGTGAGTGGAATAAGTATACTTGTACGTATATGATGTGCTTATTTGTACGTAAGGATATGCGTTGTCCTAGTTAGTGCTATATGTGTTGTACGCTAATGGTTTTAAGAACGGATATATGTTGTCCAATTTAGTGTTATATGTATTGTACACTAATGATTTATGAATGGATATGTGTTGTCCGATTTAGTGTTATATGTGTTGTACACTAACGATTCTATAAACGGATATGTGTTGTCCAAGGGTTAGTGATATATGTGTTGTGCACTAATGGTTGTTATGAACACCGATGAGAAATTCAAGTACCATTCCTTTTACTATTGGTTAACCATGGTTGTGTGAGTTTGGCATTAGCATAATTAATATTGAACTATATGCTATTGGTGTTGCTAGCTTCTTGTAAATTGTGGATAGTAGTTTATGCATGATGTTTGCATGGTCGTCGTATTGCTAGCTTGTATGCGGTGTTGCGTAAGTGGTTGCAAATAAGTAGGTTATATATGTACATGTATAATTATTGCATTCACTAAGCATTAGCTTACCCCTCTCGTTGTTTATCTTTTTAGGTGCAGGTGTGGATAAGGGCAAGGGGGTTATCGGGTATTAGGTGTCCTTTGATGATGTTTTGTTGGAGCTTTTGGAAGTTGGCCTAGCGTTTTGGGTAGTTTAGTCCCAAACCATGCTCGATGTGTTGTTTGGTTTAAAACTATCATTTTTGTATTGGTCATACTTGTATCTCATTCGTTAATGGCCTTTGTGCCTTTTGTAAACACTAAAACTTGTTGCATGTTCCAACGAACGTGTGGAATGGTTGCATATTTAATTAGAGCGTAAATGTGTATTATTTTAAAAAAAATTTATCGTATGGAATATGGGTTGGGTTGTTACAAGTGGTATCAGAGCTTGGTCTAAGGGATTTAGGCGACTTGAGATAGGTGCCTAGACTTAGACTTTATTGTGTGTGCGCTTTATGCGGGACTTGTAGGACTTCGGGTCGGATCGGGAATTGTTAATGCTTAGGTTTAAGTGATTTAACCTTGCACTAATTGTTTTCTGTTGTAGTTGTAATCATCGAGCGAGATAGACGTTGTACTAGCGAGTTAATGCGACGTGCTCGCGTAGCAATGACTAGCTACCATTGTTACGGGCACAAATCGTGTCAAACGAGCGATGTACGACGATTGTTGAGCAAGATGGGGCGGTAAGGTGTATATGTGTATATATGCGTGTCATGTCTTTTCATTCGTTATTTAACCTCTTTCGTTTTATAGAATGAAGATGAGAAATGGACACGACACCGATAATGGGGATACGAGTGAGGACGTTGAGTTCACGGCCAAAGTTGAGGCCATCTTTAAACGTCAAAAAGCGGAATTCCTCGAAGACGTTAAGAAAATGTTTCTTGATATGATCGACGAGCAACTAGTCAATGTAGTAAAGGATCAAGTTAAGGCCGTTCTTTACGAAGATAATGTGGGAAGACGGGACTTTTTCTATAAGAACTTCAAGGATTCTCAACCTCCCACCTTTGAAGGTGAAAGAGATCCCCTTAAGAGTGACCGATGGATCTCCGATATGGAGGGGGCTTTCCGTACTTGTGAATGTCCTCTCGATAAGAAGACAAGGTACGGGTGTAGTATGTTGAGGGGCGATGCTAAATTGTGGTAGGACGCGAAGATCCAACTTTATGGCGAAGAACAATGCATGGAATTCACTTGGGATGAATTCAAGAAAGAGTTTTTCAATGAATACCGAACTCCGACCGATCTTACTAGGCTTAAGGACGAGTTACGTTCCTTGAGGCAAGGGTCGATGGATTGAACACTCTCAAATCCCTGTTTTTGTCCAAGACCCAATTTTGCCCGGAGTATGTCGGGAATGATAAGATGTTGAAGGAAGATTTCTATCGAATCTTGAATTATAATTATCAAGAGAAAATTAGCGTGAATGTGGTGAAGAGCTTTGACGAGTTGTTCAATATGGCCAAAGGTTTTGAGGCGCTCGTGTTAAGAAAGGGTGGCTTTACTTTTGGTAAGAGGAAGTTCGAGAATTCGAGTCAATCGAATTTTTCCAACAAAAAGAACAAGAAGGGCTCCGAAAGTGTTAATAGCATAAAGAAGGGTGGTTCCGGTGGTCATGTGGTCACTTGTTATACTTGTGGGCAAAAAGGACACATGGTTCGTGATTGTCCAAATGCGCCAAACAAGGTTACATGTTACAATTGTGGTAAAGAAGGGCACAAGAGGCCCGAGTGTCCCGAGTTGCGCAATGATAATGTTAAGCGGCTAGAGAAGGCGGCGGGTACGGCTAGGGGTCGAAATTATTTGATGACCAATGACGAAGCCAAACTATCGAACGAAGTTGTCTCAGGTACCTTCATGGTTAACTCTAATCCGGCAAGGATATTATTTGATAGCGGTGCTAACTTGTCATTTGTGTCTCCAAGATTTGTGCCTAAGTTGAATAAACCGCTAGCTAAGTTAAGTCATCCGGTAAAAGTTGAAATAGCGGATGGTAAAACGGTGCTAGGGGTTGATGTTTGTAAAAATTGTAATGTTGTGTTTGGTACCAAAAACTTTAAAATTAATCTCATCCCTATGACTTTGGGCGATTTTGATATCGTTGTTGGTATGGATTGGCTCGATCGAAATAGAGCCGATATCGCATGCCATGAAAAATCTATTCGAGTGAAGACCCCAAGTGGGGGAGAGTTAATTATTCACGGTGATAAGCGTAGGAGACTTGTGCCGATATGCACTTTTGCACGGGCACGTCGTTCTCTTGTTAGTGGTGGCATGGCTTTTCTTGCCCATGTTATTGATACTCGTGATGAGCCACCACCTATACGTAAAATTCCGGTGGTGAGTGAGTTCGAAGATGTTTTTTCGGATGAGTTACCGGGGGTTCCGGAGGAAAGACAAGTAGAATTTCGCATTGAATTGGTTCCGGGAGCTACTTCCATTGCTAAAACTTCTTATCATTTAGCGCCAACGGAAATACAAGAGTTGTTAAATCAAACCCAAGAGTTGCTTGAAAAGGGTTCCTCGCCATGGGGTGCTCCGATTTTGTTTGTGAAAAAGAAAGATGGAAGTATGCGGATGTGCATTGATTATAGGGAGTTGAATAAAGTGACGATCAAGAATCGTTATCCATTGCCTCGGATTGACCATTTATTTGATCAACTCCAAGGTGCGACATATTTTTCTAAGATCGACTTACGGTCCGGCTATCATCAAGTGCGGGTCCGTGAGGAAGACATAGAGAAAACGGCTTTTCGAACGCGTTATGGGCATTTTGAATTTGTAGTTATGCCTTTTGTTCTTACGAATGCACCGGCGGCATTCATGGACCTTATGAACCGAGTGTGCCAACCTATGTTGGACAAGTCGGTAATAGTGTTCATTAACGACATACTTGTCTATTCTAAGAGTATGAAGGAACATGAGCACCATTTGCGTGAAGTGTTGAAGACATTGCAGAAGGAGAAGTTATATGCAAAATTCTCCAAATGTGAATTTTGGCTAAGGGAAGTTCAATTCCTTGGCCATATTGTGAACCAAAAAGGTATTCAAGTAGATCCGGGGAAGATAGAAACGGTGAAGAGTTGGAGACAACAGACTACGCCTACGGAAATCCGAAGTTTTCTCGGGTTGGCCGGTTATTATCGTCGGTTTATCCAAGACTTTTCTAAGATTGCTTCTCCTTTGACGAAGTTGACAAGTAAGAACGTAAGGTTCAATTGGGAAAACGAGCAAGAAATTGCTTTTCAATTGTTAAAAGAGAAGTTGTGTCAAGGTTCGGTGTTAGTGTTGTCAGAAGGGGTAGAAGACATGACGGTTTATTGTGATGCTTATCTAAATGGGCTCGGGTGTGTTCTTATGCAAAGGGGTAAAGTCATCGCGTATGCCTCTCGACAATTAAAGGAACACGAGACGAGATATCCGACTCATGATCTTGAGTTGGCGACGGTTGTACATGCGTTGAAAATTTGGCGCCATTACTTGTATGGTGTCAAAAGTACGATTTATTCGGATCACAAGAGTTTGAAACATCTCTTTAATCAACGAGATTTGAATTATCGTCAACGTAGGTGGATGGATGTGGTAAAAGACTATGATTGTGAGATACTTTATCATCCGGGCAAGGCGAATGTGGTCGCGGATGCGTTAAGTCGAAAGAGTCATCACCCGGCGTTACGATTGGGATTGTTACGTATGATTATTACTAACGATTTTCTTGAAAAACTTGGTGTGATTCAAATAGAGGCTTATATTCACAACAAGCATGCGGAACGAATTGTGGGACAATCGGAATTCATTACTATGGGTTCGCGTGGTTGTTGTCTTTTCAAGGAAGAGTGTGGGTGCCTAAGATGGGTGATTATCGACAAATGCTACTTGATGTAGTGCCCCGTCTTAATCCATCTGGACGAATACATTACATTTGGTTACATCGCGAGGTACTTGACCTCTATATGATACATTTTACAAACATTGCATTCGTTTTTGAAAGACTGACTTTCGTTACATCGAAAGTTGACGGCATGCATTCCATTTCATAATATATCCAACTATAATTGACTTAATAATAATCTTGATGAACTCAACGACTTGAATGCAACGTCTTTTGAAATATGTCATGAATGACTCCAAGTAATATCTCTAAAATGAGCAAATGCACAGCGGAAGATTTCTTTCATACCTGAGAATAAACATACTTTAAAGTGTCAACCAAAAGGTTGGTGAGTTCATTAGTTTAACATAAATAAACATTTCCATTATTTTAATAGACCACAAGATTTTCATTTCTCATAAATAAACGTCCCATGCATAGAGACAAAAATAATCATTCATATGGACTGAACACCTGGTAACCGATATTCACAATATGCATATAAGAATATCCCCATCATTCTGGGATCCTCCTTCGGACATGATATAAATTTCGAAGTACTAAAGCATCCGGTACTTTGGATGTGGCTTGTTGGGCCCGATAGATCTATCTTTAGAGTTCGCGTCAATTAGGGTGTCTGTTCCCTAATTCTTAGATTACCAGACTTAATAAAAAGGGGCATATTCGATTTCGATCATTCAACCATATAATGTAGTTTCAATTACTTGTGTCTGTTTCGTAAAACAGTTATAAAAACAGCGCATGTATTCTCAGTCCCAAAAATATATATTGCAAAAGCATTTAAAAAAGGATTAATGAAACTCACGCATATAATTATTGTAAAACAGTTAATAAAACATTTGCATGTATTCTCAGCCCAAAAATGTAAAGAGTAAAAGGGAGCAAATGAAACTCACGCATATAATTATTGTAAAACAGTTAATAAAACATTTGCATGTATTCTCAGCCCCAAAAATGTAAAGAGTAAAAGGGAATCAAATGAAACTCACGCATATAATTATTGTAAAACAGTTAATAAAACATTTGCATGTATTCTCAGCCCCAAAAATGTAAAGAGTAAAAGGGAATCAAATGAAACTCACAGTACTGTATTTTGTAGTAAAAACACATATGACGATATTGAACAACTGAACAATGCAGGGTTGGCCTCGAATTCACGAACCTATATCATTTGTATATATATTAAAACAAGTAATAGTAATCGATCAATTATATATATATATATATATATATATATATATATATATATATATATATATTTGTTATTAATAATATACTTGTTATACTATATATTATTTAGATCAATTTAGTTTATATATTTTATATAACTGTTACATATCATTAATAATAAAAACTATATTTTAAGGTTTAGTATCTGTTTATATATTAATTGATATAGCTTAACTAATATCTTTTTAGTAATAAAAGTATAGTATAATGTTTCCTTATATAAAAATATTTATTTATAATAATATAGATAGTTTTAGTGATAACAAAATAATAATTTTATATGAATGATACTAATGATAATAAGTTTTATAGTAATAATACTTATGATTATGATTATATTAATAATAATAATGATAATATTTATAATACCACTTATGTCACTAATAATAACAACAATATTCTTATTTATAACTATCATAATAATAATAATAATAATAATAATAATAATGATAGCTAATACTTGCATGACAAAATTTATAATAATAAATACATTAGTAATGTTAATAATAATAATAATGGTTTTAATACATATAACTACTATCATTATAATAATATGTGTTATAATACTAATAATAACAATAATAA
This sequence comes from Rutidosis leptorrhynchoides, assembly GCF_046630445.1. Taxonomy (NCBI): domain Eukaryota; kingdom Viridiplantae; phylum Streptophyta; class Magnoliopsida; order Asterales; family Asteraceae; genus Rutidosis; species Rutidosis leptorrhynchoides. Next base: position 212,054,344 of record NC_092343.1, read on the forward strand.
TAATAATAACAATAACAACAACAATAACAATAATAATAATAATAATAATAATAATAATAATAATAATAATAATAATAATAATAATAATAATAATAATAATAATAATAATAATAATAATAATAATAATAATAATAATTTTTAAAACATGAATACTACCTTAAAAGCTTTCTTAAAAATAACCGCCTTGAACGAGGCTCGAACCCGAGACCTCTCGATTAACCCCAACACCCCAAACCATCCAACTGCTGCTTACTTTTCTATTTTATATCTTAACCCATATGTATATAATTCGTATCTTTCTGTTCCCCATCTTCTTCCTCATCAATAGACTAATCAGCCATGGAACTTCTATAATCAAAATAACAAATTTGTGGGTTCACTTAAAACCCGTAAACAATCCGATAAATATATTTTGTGTCCTCTGATTATCAAAAAAAATAATAAATAATGAAAATAAAAAAAAATAATAAAAACTTCGCTGCAGTTCGCTGTTATAAGTAAAAAAAAAATTGATTTTGAGAATGATAACGTTTTAGCTCATGGTTCCTTCATGACTTTGGTTCTAAATTATTTAAAGAAAGTTTCCAAATCTTTAATTTTAACAGAAACATTAAAACAAAAGCGAATTTTGTGATGAACACGAAGTTGACTTTTCAGAAGATTACCTTTGACTCAACAATTGATATATGAAATTGCAGGCTGAGACTTTTAAAATAGTTGGAGTAAAGGATTCCTAACGCACTTGCATTTACACATTTAAAAGTAAATTTCGAATTTGTGATTTTCAGAAATTGAAACGTGAACAGAACAGTGTCTGTTCTTCCTTTTCTTTTTTTTTTATTTCGATTAATTCCACAATTTATGAAACTTGAGAGTGATTGTAACAGATAAGGTGTTAGATAATTGAATGATTTGTAATTCATTAGCTGTTTGCTTCATAAAGGGATGTGGGGTTCAACATATCTTCACAGACCAACAGAACAGAGAAACAAACAAACAAAATAAAAAAAATATTTTCAGATACTGAGCTCAATAAAAAAAAATGTCTGAGTTTGTAATAAGTATGTCTGTATATATAATGTCTTTATATAATTGTATCTATATCATATTTAATCTTATTACAATAACATACTGTAGTGACCCGGAAATTTCTGATCAAATTTAAACTTTAATCTATATATGTTTCCGACACGATAAGCAAAGTCCGTAAGTTTGAGTCTTAAAAAGTTTGACTGTTTCAAATATTCAATTGACCTGCGACATTCCCAACGATTCACGAACAGTTAATTGTATATATATATATATATATATATATATATATATATATATTGTAACATAAGTAAATTGTAAATATTATATATATAGAAATTTATAATAACTTAGTTCATATAAATAGTTATGTAGTAATATTATTTGTTATATTAAAAGGTATTAGCATTCTTATTATTAAAATTTATTATTAATCATTGTTATTAATATTAAAATACGACTTATTATCATTAATATTATTATTAATATTATGATTATATTTATTATTATAATTATTATTAGTATTTATTATTATTAATATTATCAATATAATTAATTAAAAATGAGTTATGGATACTAATAGATACAAAATCGGTTTTCAATCCCATATGCTTTCATTACTTTATATGATTTCCTTCTTTGATTGAACCTTTCTTGCTCCAATCACATGCATTAACGAATGGGTATTATTAACAAAGGTTACTGTATAAGATTTGATTGACACTGTGTTTAATTATCACTGCTTTTTAATTGATTGTCATTTATCCTTAAATGATTGTCATTCGAATCAATACATACAAAATTGCACGATTATTAAAGTTAAGACTCTGTTGTGATTTCATCTATCTATTTCCTCCTATACATACAAACACATAATGAAAATATAGATATCTTTCTTATGGAATTCTTCTTCTTCTTTCCCCGAGACAACCAATCATCATCTTCTTTCTATTATATCTGTTTCATTTTTATCAAATACATTCACCACCTACGGGTTTATACTACTACTAATCTTGTTTTTATGTTCGAACCATGGTGAACCATCACCACCGACGGCCAACACCATAACCTCCACATCAAACCTTGCCACCTTGCTCTTTCACCTTTTATTTCATGTGAGACTCACCACTAACGAGCCACAAATTGAAACCGTTAACCACCTTTAATCATCTCCAACCCAAACCCACTTGATTATCACCCTAAACCGCCAACGATAATCACCCATGAAACCATCACCAACCTCGTTCTCTCTCTCCTGGTTCTAATCCGAATAACCACCAAACAAACCATCTCAAAACAACCGAATAATTAATTGATTCATGTTTCTATCACCAAGCCAGGAATCTCTATTACCACCTCTCCATAAAACCGTTAACCTACGCTAACCCCATGTTGACAACACCACTCAACAAATATTACTAAGGCTCGTTTTACGTTTCTACTTCAAACTAAATCAAACCACCTGCTACTATTGTCTACTCTTTTCGATTCAAACAGACCCAAACTCATTTGAATTGTTGTTGCTCATGTTAACTGAAGACCACCACATAACCGGTACCTGCATCCACCACTGTACTATTTCTGTTCAGCTGTGAAATCACCATAAACGTCACCTACAACTTCTGTTTCCATTCAATATTACCAACTGCAGCTGCTATTCTCATTCTAATTTTTTTTCCTGAAGATGAAAGAGTGTAACGAAGGTAAATATCGAATATGATGATGATGAATGGAGGTTACGACAATGATGAACAGATAATGATAATGATACGTTTATTTTTTTTTCTCCTAATGGCCGACAAACCCTAAGCCCCACTTCCAATTCTAATTAGTTCCTGATATTTTATTTTATTTATTTTATAAATCGAAAACCTTTATTCAGTTGTCGACTTCTGCTTGGAATTACCTGGACACCGAAATCTTCTTTCAAACTTGGGCCGTAAACTCTATTTGGTTGTTGGGCCATTGTGATTCATTTACAGTTGGGTCGATATCATTTTCTGTTGGGCCGTTTTCTTTCTTGGGGCATAGCAAAAACCACTTGTTACTCATTTGAAGATGATATGGCTATGCTTAGGATGAATTACGTGATGTATATGATGATAGTTTAGGTTAATCAGGTTTAAAAAGGATGAGGAAGATGGTATTGATACATATGATCACACTTAATTATTTAATTATACGAAGTAATATTATGCATTAGCCGGAATACGCCTGTTATGATTATGATTAGATGATCAAGAAGATGATAAGCATGATTGTTATGTTAAGGATGATGATGACGATGAAGAAAAAAAACTGATACAGTATAGGATAAATAAGTTTAAAGTATGCACTATAACAGAAACAAAATGCAGAGTAGATGGTTGGGTGTTTGGTCGGATTACCATGAGGTCGTGGGTTCAATCCCTACCTATAGCATTTTTTTCTGTTTAATTGAACTTGGGCTTGTGAAATCTTAATTGCTGCTGGGCCAAAATCCAATTTAAATTGTTGGGCCAAGTTTACTAGTTGGGCCGGATGTGATTTGCTGTTGGGCTAAGATAATACGGGTTATATTGAATGAATACCGAATATAATCAGAAAATTAGAAATAGACGAATGGTTTAGAGGGTGTTTTGCTGAGCGAGAGGTCAAGGGTTCGAGTCCCATTCGTGGCCGTTTTCTTTTTAAAGGCTTCTTTTAAGGTAGTTTCTATTATTATTAATAATATTACTATTATTAGTTCATTATTACCATTATTATTATTAATAATGTCATTATTATTATTAGATATTGTTATCATGATGATTGTTAGTACCCCTAATATATTAAAAGCATTATTTTCATTAATCACCTTAAGAGTATTATCATTATTATTATTATTATTATTATTATTATTATTATTATTATTATTATTATTATTATTATTATTATTATTATTATTATTATTATTATTATTATTATTATTATTATTATTATTATAAGTATTATTATAATTAGTATTATCAATATTGTTATTATTAATATTATTATCAAAATAGGTATTATTATTAAATAATATGGTTTTTAATATTACCTTTGTTAAACTCAAAAACTACCTTTTTTAGCAGTTAAATATTTCGTACATAAAAACATACTTATTACGTGTACTATAAATATATTAAGAATTTCACATAACTATATATATATATATATATATATATATATATATATATATATATATATATATATATATATATATATATATATATATATATATATATATATATATATATATATATATATATCAAACTTACTAATATTATTTATATAAATACTTACAAATAGCAAACTATCGATTTTTAAATATAACATTAAACAAGTATGGATATATTAATGTAACTATATAAATAATAACCATTTTGAATATAAACACAAATTAAATATATAATATATAAATTAAGATATAATAAATTGTTCGATTATGAGTATACGTTTTAATATATATACATACAAATGGTATTGGTTCGTGAATCTGGGGCCAACCCTGCATTGTTCAATTTAATCATATGTATTTTTACTACAAAATACATTAGGTGAGTTTCATTTGATCCCTTTTACTCTTTACATTTTTGGGACTGAGAATACATGCGCTTTTATAAATGATTGACGCAATAGACACAAGTACCTTAACTGCATTCTATGATAGAATTATCTGGGATTGGGGTTGATTATTATGACACGCATTAGCCCCCGATTTCCATTAGAGCGTATAACCTCCTGAGCCGGGTGGATGGTTTATTATTTATGACATGTTGGCACCGGTTGTCCTATATTTTATAAACATGTGTTCAGCCGTGGGGTGTAAAGACCGGCACAGAGGTTCTATATTTTGAAGGCACATGTATTCAGCCGTGGGGTGAAAGACCGGCACAGATGGTTACTATTATATTTTGAATCCTCACCAGGTGTTCTTCATATGAAAGATATTTTTTTTGTGCAGTTGGAATGGGACTTCTGCACGTTTTATAATATTTAAAATCTTGTGGTATATTAAAATAATGAAAATGAAATGATTATTATACACTGATGAACTCACCAACCTTTTGGTTGACACTTGAAAGCATGTTTATTCTCAGGTTTTAAAGAAATCTTCCGCTGTGCATTAACTCATTTTAAGGATATTACTTGGAGTCATTTATGACATATTTCAAAAGACGTTGAATTCGAGTCATTGAAGTTCACTAGAGATTATTATTAAGTAAATGACAGATTAGGTCATTTATAGTTTGGATATGATGAAATGGTATGCATGCCTGTCAACTTTCGATGAAATGGAAGTTTGTGTTTTAAAAATGAATGTAATTTTTGTAAAATGTATCATTTAGAGGTCAAGTACCTCGCGATGTAATCAACTATTATGAATCGTTTATAATCGATATGGACTTCATCCAGATGGATTAGGACGGGGCATTATAGGTGGTATCAGAGCGGTGGTCTTAGCGAACCAGGTCTGCATTAATGTGTCTAACTGATAAGTCGTTAGGATACATTAGTGAGTCTGGACTTCGACCGTGTCTGTATGTCAAAAGTTTTGCTTATCATTTCGTGTCAAAAATTACCTGCTTATCATTCTTAGTCTAGACACATCTTACTGCATTGATTGCATGAATAGTGTATAGACAAAATTCACATCTTAGCGTATCTGCTAATTCATATCTTAACGTATTTGCTAATTCATTTCTTAGCGTATCTGTTACTGTAGACTTTATCTGACACGTTTCCTTAATTCCCTCTGTAATTTACGGGATCTTCTGTACTATGTATAGGTATTCTATGTAATTAGAATATCATCCGATATCCGAAAATCATTTCATATCGAAAAATCCTTTATTCAATCGTACGCAATGGAACTCACAACTAGTTCAAGTCCCTCGGATTCCGATATAGAGTCCCACTTCAACTCCGAAAGCAGCGTCACCAGAATGAATCAATCAATCAGCCATTCCCAATTCATATGATGAGTTCGTAGTCGACCAAATCAATGGAGATGAGAAGAAGGCGATCCTTTCATCAACCAAATTCATCTTTTGGCGAAGAACCTGAAGCACTCACCGGCGAACCAATACGAAACACCATTTTCGCCCTCATTTCCTGAATATCTCGCAATGATTATATACTATCTCAAATTCAAAACCTTATTCATCCGCTTGTTCCAACCGACAATCATCCCAGATTAATTGAAGAAGTCGACGAGCTTCGCCCCGAGTTGTAGCCTTAAAAATATGGTGCAAAATGTACCAGCTTCAGCAACATTACTGGCATCAACAATATCACCAACAACAACATCTGCATCACACACCTAAATTTCACAATCTGTCCCACGAACATCAACATCATACGCACCATAGATACCAAGGAGTACCAACAGCAATGAACGACGAAGTATTGATCCATAACTTCATTAATATTCTGCGAAGAATATGTGGTTCCTAATAGTTTTAGAGATTACTTATTCTAGCTCAAATCGAAAATCAATTGAGTCTAATATTATATTGACTCATTAAATCCATAATTACATCTGAAGAAAATATATATGTATATATATTTTCATAAAGATTGTGATTAAAAATTCTATCGTACAAACTGTTAATGGTGAAAATATTTTAACGGGTAGGTAATACCCGAGGAAAATTTAAGTTCACGATTAATGTGCTACACATCACCTTCTTCAATTATGATTCAGCAGATCATCAGCTATACTCCCTACTTTCACAACAATAAGCATCCTTCTATAGAAATCAAAACAATCATACTCATACAAATCTGATTACATATTCTGATTTTTAACTCTCAGAATTCGACTCAAGATATAACCGAAATCATCACTCTTAGATTCCTACATCTTTCAAAACTATACTTTGACTTCGAAACTGTCCTAGAACCTCATTTCTATTCATGGAACTCACAAAAATATTTGTATCATTCAAAATCTTAGAACATCATATGTATATTAACAATTACAATATGTGTTCAAACACTTCTAAATTCCTAAAGACACGCGAGATGATGATCTAACCACATATTACTCACCGTCATGCACTTGAAAAACTCTCGAAACCAAAGTCATAGTTTAACACGTACCTGCGTCAAACTCTTTAGCATTTATTAGCAAAAACAACCTTACGATTTCTTTCCAAATTAGCCAATTTTGTCACAGCTCCAGCAAGTCAACTTCGACTTTTTGTTCGAAACAAACTTATTATAACCCTAATATATATACGTGCTCTTTTATTGTTACCAGAGAACCTTTTATATTCCACCATATTACCATCAGCGTTTAGTCATCTAAAAACACCATTCTCCTGAAACCACCTCGGATTGATAACCGACGATTCAAATATGGCTGCATTAAATGCAGAGGAAACAGTAAAATAGTAGATGGCCTAAATGGCCAAGAGTTTGATGATAAAGAACGGAGTGTTTGGAACGCTCGATAGAAAATTTGGTATTGAAGAATGGATTGAGCTAACCGTGAAGGAAACCAAGGACAAATACAAGGACCAAACCCTATATTCAAAGAATCCAGGTAATTCTGGATCCGATGAAATCTTTAGAGAATATCTTGCTCCGAGGTCATGTTAAAATCTTGCGGAAAATTTTTCTTCATCAATCTTCGAACTTAGAAATTCCAAAATATCATCATAAATATCTTCGATATTTCTGAGGATATTTTCATAAATATTCTCGTCCGAAATTATATACCTCTTCGTGCTATCTGTGATACCTTATATTGGAAATTTCTGTAAAATCTAAGTATAAAATATGAATGATATTGAAGTAGTGTTGGGAACTGATGCATGAGTTAGTATAATATAATGACACTTGATCAACGTGATTATATTACAGTAATTCATGCTGAGTTTCTAATGAAATGTGATGATTCTCAGTACCATCATCATGTGCCATTTACACGACTCTTACATTCTACCCAATCTCTAAACATATTAAGAACATATCTTCTTGATAGTTCTATCTTGTTCCTTGAATCCTGGTAATTTAACCAACCAAGATCGTGCTATAACAATCTCTCTCGTAGAACATTAGTCATGTTCATTCGAAACTCCATACCTACGAATTATGGACCATTACTAGTAGTACTTAGAGTCGAGAAGAGAATAAAAAGGCAAAGAGCTCCGAATTATAAAAGAAAATATAAAGCTCGACAATAACCCATAAATTACAAACAATGCATATCAATACGTATAGCAATATAAAGACACGGGAGAACTAAGAACACTATAAAACCCAGAGTATAGTAGAAGTGAATAGATTCTTCTGGTAGTAGATGGAAAAGAAGAATGACAGATATGAAGGTTAGGAGTATATCGAGAACCAGAACTGGATGGAGCATATTGACAAATGATTCAAAGTACGAATTAAAGGAGAAAGAATAGAAGGTGTGAGTTGAAAGGAAACGAAGGGGGTGGGTTTATAGTTAAATATTTGACAAAGTAATCAAAACGGATGATCGCATTTAAAGCGGATCCTAAATTCCTTAATTATCGAAGAATCAAATCTTATTACTAAGATTTTCTTCAAATCTCTTGAACTTAGAAATCCATCATATCTACGTTAAAAGATATGACGAATCTATACCTACTCATTTCACTCTTTCGTGATAGCTTCACTCGTACGCTTCACATGATCAAATCGTTTTATCTATATTAATCAATAATGATAAAACTCTATCTATCAACTCATATTCGTCATGAAAACATTTTTATTGTTAGCAATGACGACCTCACTCAAATTTTGGGACGAAATTTCTTTAACGGGTAGGTATTGTAGTGACCCGGAAATTTCTGATCAAATTTAAACTTTAATCTTTATATGTTTCCGACACGATAAGCAAAGTCCGTAAGTTTGAGTCTCAAAAAGTTTAACTGTTTCAAATATTCAATTGACCTGCGACATTCCCAACGATTCACGAACAGTTAATTGTATATATATATATATATATATATATATATATATATATATATATATATATATATATATATATATATATATATATATATATTGTAACACAAGTAAATTGTAAATATTATATATATAGAAATTTATAATAACTTAGTTCATATAAATAGTTATGTAGTAATATTATTTGTTATATTAAAAGGTATTAGCATTCTTATTATTAAAATTTATTATTAATTATTGTTATTAATATTAAAATACAACTTATTATCATTAATATTATTATTAATATTATGATTATATTTATTATTATAATTATTATTAGTATTTATTATTATTAATATTATCAATATAATTAATTAAAAATGAGTTATGGATACTAATAGATACAAAATCGGTTTTCAATCCCATCTTCTTTCATTACTTTATATGATTTCCTTCTTTGATTGAACCTTTCTTGCTCCAATCACATGCATCTACGAATGGGTATTATTAACAAAGGTTACTGTATAAGATTTGATTGACTCTGTGTTTAATTATCACTGCTTTTTAATTGATTGTCATTTGTCCTTAAATGAGTGTCATTCGAATCAATACATACAAAATTGCACGATTATTAAAGTTAAGACTCTGTTGTGATTTCATCTATCTATTTCCTCCTATACATACAAACACATACTGAAAATATAGATATCTTTCTTATGGAATTCTTCTTCTTCTTTCCCCGAGACAACCAATCATCATCTTCTTTCTATTATATCTGTTTCATTTTTATCAAATACATTCACCACCTACGGGTTTATACTACTACTAATCTTGTTTTTATGTTCGAACCATGGTGAACCATCACCACCGACGGCCAACACCATAACCTCCACATCAAACCTTGCCACCTTGCTCTTTCACCTTTTATTTCATGTGAGACTCACCACTAACGAGCCACAAATTGAAACCGTTAACCACCTTTAATCATCTCCAACCCAAACCCACTTGATTATCACCCTAAACCGCCAACGACAATCACCCATGAAACCATCGCCAACCTCGTTCTCTCTCTCCTGATTCTAATCCGAATAACCACCAAACAAACCATCTCAAAACAACCGAATAATTAATTGATTCATGTTTCTATCACCAAGCCAGGAATCTCTATTACCACCTCTCCATAAAACCGTTAACCTACGCTAACCCCATGTTGACAACACCACTCAACAAATATTACTAAGGCTCGTTTTACGTTTCTACTTCAAACTAAATCAAACCACCTGCTACTATTGTCTACTCTTTTCGATTCAAACAGACCCAAACTCATTTGAATTGTTGTTGCTCATGTTAACCGAAGACCACCACATAACCGGTACCTGCATCCACCACTGTACTATTTCTGTTCAGCTGTGAAATCACCACAAACGTCACCTGCAACTTCTGTTTCCATTCAATATTACCAACTGCAGCTGCTATTCTCATTCTAATTTTTTTTCCTGAAGATGAAAGAGTGTAACGAAGGTAAATATCGAATATGATGATGATGAATGGAGGTTACGACAATGATGAACAGATAATGATAATGATACGTTTATTTTTTTTTCTCCTAATGGCCGACAAACCCTAAGCCCCACTTCCAATTCTAATTAGTTCCTGATATTTTATTTTATTTTATTTTATAAATCGAAAACCTTTATTCAGTTGTCGACTTCTGCTTGGAATTACCTGGACACCGAAATCTTCTTTCAAACTTGGGCCGTAAAATCTATTTGGTTGTTGGGCCATTGTGATTCATTTACAGTTGGGTCGATATCATTTTCTGTTGGGCCGTTTTCTTTCTTGGGGCATAGCAAAAACCACTTGTTACTCATTTGAAGATGATATGGCTATGCTTAGGATGAATTACGTGATGTATATGATGATAGTTTAGGTTAATCGGGTTTAAAAAGGATGAGGAAGATGGTATTGATACATATGATCACACTTAATTATTTAATTATACGAAGTAATATTATGCATTAGCCGGAATACGTCTGTTATGATTATGATTAGATGATCAAGAAGATGATAAGCATGATTGTTATGTTAAGGATGATGATGACGATGAAGAAAAGAAACTGATACATTATAGGATAAATAAGTTTAAAGTATGCACTATAACAGAAACGAAATGCAGGGTAGATGGTTGGGTGTTTGGTCGGATTACCATGAGGTCGTGGGTTCAATCCATACCTATAGCATTTTTTCTGTTTAATTGAACTTGGGCTTGTGAAATCTTAATTGCTGCTGGGCCGAAATCCAATTTAAATTGTTGGGCCGAGTTTACTAGTTGGGCCGGATGTGATTTGCTGTTGGGCTAAGATAATACGGGTTATATTGAATGAATACCGAATATAATCAGAAAATTAGAAATAGACGAATGGTTTAGAAGGTGTTTTGCTGAGCGAGAGGTCACGGGTTCGAGTCCTATTCGTGGCCGTTTTCTTTTTAAAGGCTTCTTTTAAGGTAGTTTCTATTATTATTAATAATATTGCTATTATTAGTTCATTATTACCATTATTATTATTAATAATGTCATTATTATTATTATTAGATATTGTTATCATGATGATTGTTAGTACCCCTAATATATTAAAAGCATTATTTTCATTAATCACCTTAAGAGTATTATCATTATTATTATTATTATTATGATTATTATAAGTATTATTATAATTAGTATTATCAATATTGTTTTTATTAATATTATTATCAAAATAGGTATTATTATTAAATAATATGGTTTTTAATATTACCTTTGTTAAACTCAAAAACTACCTTTTTAAGCAGTTAAATATTTCTTACATAAAAATATACTTATTACGTGTACTATAAATATATTAAGAATTTCACATAACTATATATATAACTATATATATATATATATATATATATATATATATATATATATATATATATATATATATATACACACACACATATATATATATATATATATATATATATATATATATATATATACACACACACACACACACACATATATATATATATATATATATATATATATATATATATATATATATATATATATCAAACTTACTAATATTATTTATATAAATACTTACAAATAGCAAACTATCGATTTTTAAATATAACATTAAACAAGTGTGGATATATTAATGTAACTATATAAATAATAACCATTTTGAATATAAACACAAATTAAATATATAATATATAAATTAAGATATAATAAATTGTTCGATTATGAGTATACATTTTAATATATATACATACAAATGGTATAGGTTCGTGAATCTGGGGCCAACCCTGCATTGTTCAATTTAATCATATGTATTTTTACTACAAAATACATTAGGTGAGTTTCATTTGATCCCTTTTACTCTTTACATTTTTGGGACTGAGAATACATGCGCTTTTATAAATGTTTGACGCAATAGACACAAGTACCTTAACTGCATTCTATGATAGAATTATCTGGGATTGGGGTTGATTATTATGACACGCATTAGCCCCCGGTTTCCATTAGAGCGTATAAGCTCCTGAGCCGGGTGGATGGTTTATTATTTATGACATGTTGGCACCGGTTGTCCTATATTTTATAAACATGTGTTCAGCCATGGGGTGTAAAGACCGGCACAGAGGTTCTATATTTTGAAGGCACATGTATTCAGCCGTGGGGTGAAAGACCGGCACAGATGGTTACTATTATATTTTGAATCCTCACTAGGTGTTCTTCATATGAAAGATATTTTTTTTGTGCAGTTGGAATGGGACTTCTGCACGTTTTATAATATTTAAAATCTTGTGGTCTATTAAAATAATGAAAATGAAATGATTATTATACACTGATGAACTCACCAACCTTTTGGTTAACACTTGAAAGCATGTTTATTCTCAGGTTTTAAAGAAATCTTTCGCTGTACATTAACTCATTTTAAGGATATTACTTGGAGTCATTTATGACATATTTCAAAAGACGTTGCATTCGAGTCATTGAAGTTCACTAGAGATTATTATTAAGTAAATGACAGATTAGGTCATTTATAGTTTGGATATGATGAAATGGTATGCATGCCTGTCAACTTTCGATGAAATGGAAGTTTGTCTTTTAAAAACGAATGCAATGTTTGTAAAATGTATCATTTAGAGGTCAAGTACCTCGCGATGTAATCAACTATTATGAATCGTTTATAATCGATATGGACTTCATCCGGATGGATTAGGACGGGGCATTATACATACTCCTAATATTATAGATAAAAATAATAAAATTTATGATAATATAATGATAATATTAATAATATTATTTTTAATAATAATGATAATAATAATTATATAATTTATAACAATAATATTAGTAATAATAATAATATTTATTATAATAATACTCAATATTATTAATGATAATAATATTATTAGTAATGATCCTATAACAATTTATATATTAAATTTTCATATCTATATATTATGTATTAAAATAATACTATTTATGTTACTAATTTTAACATTAATATTAATATCGATAATACTAATGAAAGTAATAATAATATTAACATAACAACTATATTTTTAACTTGTAAATACATTTAATATCACAATCTTATTAGTTATATAGTATTTAATAGTTATATCTAAAATAACATATATTTAGTATTTAATATCTATAGCTTACGATATATATATATATATATATATATATATATATATATATATATACAATAATAATCATAATAACAATATATTTAATAATATATTGATAATGTTACTTAATAATAATACTAATAATGATAATAGTATTAATATAATACTTATATTCAGTTTATAATTAAGTTCACTATTTATTATAATATCTTTTAACTATATAATTTTATTGAATCCTTTTTATTTATTAATTACATATATATTTATTACAATCTTACATATGTATAAATTTAATATATAATTACATATTTATTTGTACATCGATGTTCGTGAATAGTCGGGGATGGTCAAGGGTTAAATGATTTCATATAATAGTTCAAAAATTTTGAGACTCGGTCTAACAGACTTTGCTTATCGGGTCGGAAATATATAAAGGTTGAGTTTAAATTTGGTCGGAAATTCCCGGGTCATCACAGTACCTACTCGTTAAAGAAATTTCGTCCCGAAATTTGAGTGAAGTAGTCATGACTAACAATAAAAATGTTTTCATGACAAATATGAGTTGATAAATTGAGTTTTATCATTATTGACTAATATAGATAAAACTATTCGATTAGATGAAGTGTACGAATGAAGCTGTCACAACAGATTGAGATAGAGATTTAACTTTTGACGTAGTCACGGTGGAAATTAGAAAATAAGGTGCGTCTTATCTTTTGACGTTGTTTTGATTGAATTTAGAAAATAAGGCGTGTCTTAACTTTTGACGTAGAGGATTGAATTCAGGAATTCAAGGGATTTAAAAGAAAATCTTGAAGATCTATAAGATCTGATTCTTCGGAATTTATAGAAATTAAGATCTCTTTAATTAATTACGGTGATCTGCCCCGATTACTACGTCTGATATTTCCTTTATAAATTTACCTTTTTCGTTCCATTTGTTTTCACTACTTCTATACTCAATTCCCAAATTCAAAAGATTTATGAGAATGCTTAACCCTGTTCTGATCCTTGTTCTTATTCTAACTATCACAATGATCGTTCTTCTTTTCCAACTCCTACCTGAAGAATCTATTTATTTCTATTATGCTCTAGGGATTATTGTATATATAATCCTCCCGTGTCATTATATCGCTATACGTACTGATATCCACGGTTTGTAATTTCGATGTTGTCATTGGGCTTTATATTTTCTCTTATATTTTGGATCTCTTTGCCTTTTTATTATCCTCTCGACCTCTATTAAAGCGAGCAACAGTCCAAAATTCATAGATATGAATTTCGGAATGAACATAGTTAATGTTCTAAGAAAGAAATGGTAATATCACGATCTTGATTCGTCAAATTACCAGAATATCCGGGAAAGATAGAACTATCAAGAAAATATGTTCTTGATATGTTTATATATCAGATAAAATGTAAGAGTCGTGTAACATGGCACATGATGACGTTAGAGCCTGTGAATCATCACATTTCATTAGAAACTCAGCATGACTTAATATAATATAATCACTTTGATCAAGTGTCATTATATTATACTAACTCATGCATCAGTTCCCAACATTACTTCAATAACATTCATATTTTAAGCTCGAAAGTTTACAGAATATAGAAACTAACAGTTTCTATATGATGTAACACTGATAGTACAAAGAGATTAATGATTTCAGGTAAGAATAGTTATAAAAATATCTCCAGAAATATGGAGGATATTTATAATGAAAGATACTATAATATCTCGGAATATCTAAGATCAGAGGATGATAGAAACTATTGTCTGCAAGGGTTTAGAGTAATGAGCAAGATATTCACTAAAGACCTTAGCAGACATTGAATCATTCAAATTCTTTGAAGTAAAACTTATTCTTTGTGATTTGTCCACGGCTTTCTTCATAGTTTTGCATAATCTGCTTTTCAGTACTAAATTTTCTATTAAATGTTTCCATTATAATGATACACAAGAAGCACGAAGAGGTATATAATTTCGGACGAGAATATTTATGAAAATATCCTCAGAAATATCGAAGATATTGATGATGATATTTTGGAATTTCTAAGTTCGATGGTTGATGGAGAAAGATTTTTTCGTAAGATTTTAACATGACTTCGGAGCAAGATATTCTCTAAAGATTTCAACGGATCCAGAATTATCTGAATTCTTTGAATATAGGGTATGGTCCTTGTATTTGTCCTTGGTCTCCTTCATGGTTAACTCTATCCGTTTTCCAGTTCCAACGTTTCTGAGCTTTTCCAACATATTATTCTTTATCATCAAACTTTTGACGACTAAGGTCGTTTACGGTTGCCTACAGTTTCTGCTGCTTCATTCGGCTTTTTCAAAGTTCAATGTATTGATTCGTAAGCTGGGTGCCTTTTCAAAATTTCAGAATTGAAGATTGTAATTCTAGGAGATAATTGTTATATGTATACATATAACTATTGATGTAAACATGCTGCGAGATTTCAAAATACTGATTGCTAATTCCCGATGGTTTGTATAGTAATTCTTGTTATAAGATGTAAATGAGTAAATGATAGGGTTTCACTGAATATAGTGATTTTTTTGAAAAGTCAGAGATCAACGGAGTTGTTGTTAAATTTACTGCTAATGTGGTGAGATATAAACGGTTTCCCGGTATCGATGATGAAAGACAACTTATATATCAGGGTTATAATAAGCTAATCCGAGTGAAAAATCGAAGTTGACTTGTTGAAGATGTGACAAAATTGTCTAATTTGAAAAAGAGTTGCAATGTTATTTTCGGTAATAATAATGCCAAAGGAGCTAACACAGACACGTGTTAAACTTTTACTTAGGGTCCGGGAGTTTTCAGGTGCATAACTATATGCGTCAATCTTTTCTTCCATAGATGAAGTGCGGTTGGTTCATCCTTTTAATTGAGGTGTTGTTAAGAATCATGAAAGGTTTGAACGCAGATTGTAATCGTCAAGATACAAATGAGGTTTAAGATGAGATCAAGTGGCAAACTTGAAGAATTGTTCAGTTTCACATATTAAAATCAATATTTTAATTCATTTTAATTGTCTAATGTTATTAGTCTACAGTCGATAGTCCACAGTTGACAGTCCAATATTTCATATATAGTTTATTATATAATATTCGAATTAATTAATACGTATCGTGACCCGTGTACATGTCTCAGACTCGATCACAACTCAAAGTATATATATTATTATAGAATCAACCTCAACCCTGTATAGAGAACTCGATCATTACTGCATATAGAGTGTCTATGGTGATTCCAAATAATATATATAGATGCGTCGATATGATATGTCAAAACCTTGTATACGTGTCTCGATATTTAAAGTGCGTAAAATAAATAACAGAAATTAAATGACGATAAATAAAATTGCGAAAATATAAATTGCGATAAATAAATTGCGATAAATAAATTGTAATACAGAATAAACAGTTAGCTAGGAACAGTTAGCTAGGATCTTGTTAGCGTGGATTCTTAACAAAATTTCATATTGTTAATTAGTCCGTTTCTAATCAATTTTTATTGTGTCCATTATTTCTTCATTATGCCACTTGTTGGATTCTGATAGGTCAAAATTTAAATATGAAATTGAATAAAAATGGTTATTCTGTGGTGAATCAGATTCGTATATCTGTGGATGTAAGTAGGATGGTAATTGACCGTTGAATCAGGTTCGAAGAATGTACCGTGTAACTTATTAATGTGAAATCTAAATATTCCTCGGGTATTAACTACCTGTTAAAATATTTTCATCATTAACAGTTTGTACGAAAGAATTTTTAATTACAATCTTTATGAAAACATATATACATATATATTTTCTTCAGATGTAATCATGGATTTAATGAATCAATATGATATTAAACTCATTTGATTTTCGGTTTGAGCTAGAATAAATAATCTCTAAGACTTTAGAGATTACATAATTGCCATGAAGAATGAAGATAATTGATGTAGATCGATACGTAGAACGGTGATTATACTCGAGGTACAGAATGAGATGTTGAGGCATGGATTGTTGAAACTTGGGTTGTTGGTGGTACTGGTGCTGTTACTGATGGTACTGTTGGTGCCGGTGTTGTTGCTGAAGCTGGTACGTTTTGCACCATATTTTCTAAGGCTACAACTTGGGCGCGAAGCTCGTTGACTTATTACTCCAGGATGATTGTCGGTTCGGACGAGTGGATGAATAAGATCTAGAATTGTAGATATTACGAAATCATTTCGAGCTATTCTGAAAATGAGGGTGAAAATGGTGTTTTGGACAGGTTCATCGGTAAGTGCTTCAGGTTCTTCACCAATAGGTGAATTCAGTTAGTGGAATGGATCGCCTTCTTCATGTCTCCATTAATTAAGTCGACTACGAACCCATCAGATGAATTGGGGATTGCTGATTGGTTGATTCATTTTGGTGATGCTGCTTCCAGAGCTTAGGTGAATATCCATGTCGGAATAGCTGTCGGAATAACTATCGGAATAGCTATCGGAATATGGGGGACTCGAACTGGTTGAGGGATTCATCTCGTACGATCAGATGAAGGATTTTCGATAAGAAATAGATTATAGGATGTAGATTAGTACCCTGCAATACATAATTTACATATGCATATATAATACTAAAATCCCATAAGTTACGGTGGAATCTACAGAAAATGACAGGCAAAGTTTACAATAACAGATACACTAAGATATGAATTTTGTCTATACACTAATCATGCAGTCAATGCAATAAGATGTGTTGAGACTAAGGATGATAAGCAAGTCATTCTCTAAGAATGATAAACAGGTAATTTTCGACATGAAATGATAAGCAAAACTTTTGACATGCAGACACGGTCGAAGTCCAGACTCACTAATGCATCCTAACGACTATCAGTTAGACACACTAATGCAAGACCCGGTTCACTAAGACCACCGCTTTGATACCAACTGTAGTGCCCCGTCCTAATCTATCTGGACGAATACATTACATTTGATTACATCGCGAGGTACTTGACCTCTATATGATATATTTTACAAACATTGCATTCGTTTTTGAAAGACTGACGTTCGTTACATCGAAAGTTGACGGCATGCATACCATTTCATAATATATCCAACTATAATTGACTTAATAATAATCTTGATGAACTCAACGACTTGAATGCAACGCCTTTTGAAATATGTCATGAATGACTCCAAGTAATATCTCTAAAATGAGTAAATGCACAGCGGAAGATTTCTTTCATACCTGAGAATAAACATACTTTCAAGTATCAATCAAAAGGTTGGTGAGTTCATTAGTTTAACATAAATAAGCATTTCCATTATTTTAATTGACCACAAGATTTTCATTTCTCATAAATAAACGTCCCATGCATAGAGACAAAAATAATCATTCATATGGATTGAACACCTGGTAACCGACATTCACAATATACATATAAGAATATCCCCATCATTTCGGGATCCTCCTTCGGACATGATATAAATTTTGAAGTACTAAAGCATCCTGTACTTTGGATGGGGCTTGTTGGGCCCGATAGATCTATCTTTAGAGTTCGCGTCAATTAGGGTGTCTGTTCCCTAATTCTTAGATTACCAGACTTAATAAAAAGGGGCATATTCGATTTCGATCATTCAACCATATAATGTAGTTTTAATTGCTTGTGTCTATTTTGTAAAACAGTTATAAAAACAGCGCATGTATTCTCAGTCCCAAAAATATATATTGCAAAAGCATTTAAAAAAGGATTAATGAAACTCACGCATATAATTATTGTAAAAAGTTAATAAAACATTTGCATGTATTCTCAGCCCAAAAATGTAAAGAGTAAAAGGGAGCAAATGAAACTCACGCATATAATTATTGTAAAACAGTTAATAAAACATTTGCATGTATTCTCAGCCCCAAAAATGTAAAGAGTAAAAAGGAATAAAATGAAACTCACGCATATAATTATTGTAAAACAGTTAATAAAATATTTGCATGTATTCTCAGTCCCAAAAATGTAAAGAGTAAAAGGGAATCAAATGAAACTCACAGTACTGTATTTTGTAGTAAAAACACATATGACGATATTGAACAACTGAACAATGCAGGGTTGGCCTC